>NC_138774.1:219774351-220101439 GCF_965119305.1 Pelophylax lessonae
TTATCCTGATGGAGCCTCTAGCTCTCAGGTAAACACTCCAGACAACTACTACTGAAAGGAGTCCATTTATCCTGATGGAGCCTCTAGCTCTCAGGTAAACACTCCAGACAACTACTACTGAAAGGAGTCCATTTATCCTGATGGAGCCTCTAGCTCTCAGGTAAACACTCCAGACAACTACTACTGAAAGGAGTCCATTTATCCTGATGGAGCCTCTAGCTCTCAGGTAAACACTCCAGACAACTACTACAGAAAGGAGTCCATTTATCCTGATGAAGCCTCTAGCTCTCAGGTGAACCCTCCAGACAACTACTACTGAAAGGAGTCCCTTCATCCTGAAGAAGCTTCTAGCTCTCAGGTGAACCCTCCAGAGAACATATAATTTTATTTATTTTTTTTAAACCAGAATTTAGTGTCACTTTTTTAACATCTTACAAAGGAGCGTGATTGGCCGGCTATAAGGGGAGGAGGAGGCCGCTATTTTTTTATTTTTATTTTTTGCAACACCAAACAACCTTTATTTTTACGACTCTGTTATCTATTGTTCATTAAATCATTTCTTACTTTGTTTTTTCTACTTCCTTGTACTGTAATATCCTCCATGAGCTACCACACCTCTTCTTTTCCCCTTCATTTCTGCTTGTTTAGAACCAGCAGTGCACGTTAGTTGCAGTGATGTGCACTGCTCCATGTACAATACAAAGCACATAGCCTACAGTCCACGGGCCACAGCCCATAACCCAGAGATTTTGGAAATTTAGAGGAGTCTGAACACATACCTGAATTCGATATTTTTTTAAACCAGAGTTTAGTGTCACTTCTTCAACATCTAACAAAAAGGGAATGTGATTGGCCAGCTATTAGTGGAGGAGGAGGAGGCCGGGTTTTTGTTTTTGTGACACTAAATAATATAAATTTTATTAATCCATACAAATCCACTGTATGGATGGGTAATTTATTTTTATTCAAAAAAATGATTATCTGTGTGTTTGATTAATTGTCACATTCTCTGTTAACTCCTGAACCTCTTCCCCCTCACTTCTGTTTGTTTGCAAAAAAAATAAAAAATACAAAAAAAAAATTAGTAAACGTAGATAAGCTAGTGATATGATAAAATAGTATGTATGCTTTGTTTTAAAAAAAAAAAAAAACTATATATATATGATAGATTTTTTAGATAAAATAGATATTATAGTCAAGGTACTTGTAAATTATTTGTCATGAAGTTGTTTCTTAACCACTTCTGGACTGGAAGGTTTTACCCCCTTAATGACTAAGCCATTTTTTGTGATACAGCATTACTGACAAGTGCGACAATGTATCCAAATAAAATTGATGCACTTTTTTCCCACAAAAAGAGCTTTCTTTTGGTGGTATTTGATCACCTGTGCGATTTTTATTTTTTGCGCTTTAAACAAAAAAGAGCAACGATTCTGAAAAAAAACTATTTCTTTTTCGTTCATTGATGGACACAGCTCTTCATCTTCTTGACCGTAGGGTTATTCTGCCCTCTACAGCAGTAGGACACTAGGCAGAGAAAAAGCTTGAACGCGCCTATGGGGCGGTCCCTGGGGGTATACTCCCACTTCCCGCTATAGGTATTCAGTTTTTTTCTGCCTAGTCAGGAGTAAGGACCTAGTTCCTTGCTGGAATCTCTGGTCCTGGCAATTTTTTCTTTTACATGGAATTTTTTCCTCTTTTTATTATTTTGTTCCTGTGTGAGCTACAATCAAATACTGGAGTGGGTGACAAACTGGATAATCTAGATCCTTAAGATCCCTCTAGCCCACTGGACGGGGGCTAGCCTGCGAGCTAAACGTCTTGCGAGGGCTCATACGAACTGGCTTTGGCCTGAGTTGCAGCATTTCCTCCTGGCGGTGCCCACCCTGCTCCTGGTGTGGTAAGTAGCCCCTGGAGAGTTTTGGGGTGGATGTGGCCCCTCCCTTGGATGGTCGGACCCCCAAGTTCCCATCCCCCCCAGCCCCACTAAAATTTCGGTCAGTGTGGGTCTTTGGGCCCCCCTCCCCTCTCTGGGGGAGGTTATGAGCTGGTTGTTGCCACATGCTCTTAAGGTGGGCTGGTTGAAGTTGCTGCTGACTTGTTTTCCTGGGGGGTTCCCTGCCACCCTCTGGGCTCCCCGCGGCGGTTGTTGGGCTGGGGAAGTGGTTGTTTTAACATCCGCGTGTACGCGACTTTCGCGGCCGGATCCGCCCAAAAAATTAGGCCACGGCTTTGTGGCCTACTCGCTAGAAACTATGTGAGGCGGCCCCTGTGAGGGTGGCCGATGCCACTGGCTCCCATTTGGGAAGCTGCCCTCCCCTCCGTTGCCGGTAGGCGGTCTGCTACGCTGGGGATCGCGTCCTGGCAGCTGGGCACCTTCAAAAATGTAGGCAATGGCTTGCGGCCTACTATAAGGTGACCAGGGACATCTCTTTTTTTTTTATACTGATAATGGTGGCAATCAGCGACTTATAGCAGGACTGCGATATTGCAGCAGACACATTTGTGTTTTTAGGGACCAGTGACACTAATACAGTGATCAAATATGCACGGTCACTGTGCTAATGACATATGATCCTCCACAGAGCGACCACTCTGTAGCAGTAAATCTGCTATGGGGCGGTCGGAATCTGGTTAAGATCATCAACATTATGTTAACACACAGGTAGGGGGTGCTCTATCATGGCTCTGGCTGGCTCTGTCAGTGTGTCACATGACATTGCTGCTGGGTGCTGATTTTTTTAAATTATGACCAATAAGCAGCCTTGTCATGTGACACACTGGGACAGAGCCAGCCAGCCAGAGCCATGATAGAGCTCCCCCTGCCAGTGAGTTATGATACCATCCATGATGCCAGAGACAGGGACAGTGCAATGTAGTCTTTTCACTGACACCCCCAAAGCACACCTGTGTTGAAGCATTGAAGGTACTGGCAGTCCCACGATCGGATCTGCTTATCCTCTGTTCCTGCTGCTGGAAACTGTCAGCTGAGCTCAGCTGCCTCTCTCTGCCTGTCACCACCACCGATGCCCTCCTCACAGCTTCTCAAGTCTAGCTCTCCGGGCCCCCGCTACTACTGGGTGAGGAGCGGAGCTGAGGGGAGGAAGATCACTCTGCCAGGGAAGGCAAGGAGATAGGCAGGCTGGCCGGGACTTGAGCCAAGGCAGAGGAACATGCGAGGGGGAGCATTGCGCCTGAAACTGAAGAATTTGTCCCTCCGCTCCGGCTAGCACATGATCCTCGGAGAGGGACACGGATCATGGAAAAAATACACCTCCCCCCCCGGGCTAGTAGGAGCGGCGGCACAGAGGTGTAAAATTCAAAATCTTTTTTTAATTCTGCACTGACTGTCTTTGAAATCGCCCGGTCCCCTGTTCAAATCCAATCCGGGGACCGCCTTATCTACTGCCTCTAAGCTCACAGAAACCAATTATAAACTACTAACCCGCTGGCATCATACACCAGCTAAGCTTTACAAGATTTTTTCTACTTGTTCCAACCTGTGTTGACGTGGGTGTGGTAAACCTGCCACCCACGCTCACATATGGTGGTTGTGTCCGGTTATTAAACCATATTGGACGGAGGTTTTGAACTTGATTGAGAAAATACAGGGTTCCCCCGTAGAAAGGGATCCCTGGACGGTACTGTTTCACTGTACGGAGTCGCCAGCACGCCTTTATCGTAACTCCATCACCCCCCACCTTTTGAATGCTGCTAAATCTTTGATTCCCAGATATTGGAAAAGCTCGACCATTCCCTCCATTTCACAATGGCTTCAGTTGGTTGACTATCTCTACCACATGGAGGACATGACCTTAGAATACAGAAACCAATCTGAAAGAGCCCATAAGATATGGGCCTGCTCGCTCTCCTTTACGTATTCTTCTATTAATGCTGCATTGGTGTCATGAAAACAAATAGTACACTGTATATTGTCTTCTTATGCTTTATGTTCAGGTACCAGTCAAAAGAGCCAGCCGCCCCCCCCCCCCCCCTTTTCTTTGTCCTGTCACCTTTTTTCTTTTTTTTTTTTTTTCTTTCCTTTTTTCTATTCTCTTCTTCATATTTTACTCCTTTTAAAATATGCTTTTTTATCCATCAGTTCTGATGGGAAGCAAAATCTGCTCATCATTTATGGTTCTGGTGTTATACATGATGTTTAACTTTCTGTATGTCAATAGCTTTTTGTGGATGATTTCCACACGGTTTCTAACACATTCACAGTTGTTTATGTATGTCTATGCCTTTATACTGTTTTGATATGGACACCGTTTTGTAACCTATGGCATATTTTTCTCAATTAAAAACTTATTGAACAAAATAAAAATCCAATCTGGGGACAAAACCAGGGACAGACTTGATCTGGGGACTGTCCCCAGAAGCCAGGGATCTATGTTTACCATGTGGTCGAGTCAGGTGCTGCCATTGGGGGGGTGGGGGCGGCCTCAGTGTGTGTAGCTGAAGCCCCCACTCTCCTTTTTGGTGCCTGCCAGGCTGAGGATCTGTGTAATTGCCAGCTGGGCCTCCACAAAAATTTCAGGCTGCGGTGTGCAGCCTGCTAGGCCATGTGGTCAGCTTGGCACCTCTCTTGGAAGGGGTAGTGCTGTGAGGGCGCTTCATTTTTTTAATGACAGCATTGCCGCCTTTATTGTGTGGGACACCTGCCCTGTTCTGTGAGGGTACTCTGCCTGCGCTTCCGCATCATGGGGGCTATATCATATTATGTCCTCTATGAGGGCTCGAAGGCTGACGCCCCCCCTTGTTTCTTGCTGGGTCCGATAGGTGGTCCATTGTGTGCCCTTGGCTGGCGTCCCCTTTGCGGGATCGCAGTCGGCGGCCTCCCTTGAGTATGTTTTTCAGGGTGAGCTTAGTATATAGCGACCCTACTTGTTCTGCATCCACGCACCCTGAGTGCTCAGATAGTGAGGATGATTCCTCTGTTCCTCTAGCCGCGCTTATATAGGTGCTGGTGGATGCACTGTTTGTGTCAGTGCGTGAAACTTTAAAAATGGAGGTTGCGGCCAATGCTGCGTTTGAGGCATCGGTTCCTTTTGGCAACCACCAGCCCTCCAAAGTGGCAAGGGTGTTCCTCTTTCCGCTGATCTCCACAACATTGTCACAAAACAGTGGAGTTTTCCAAAATGTAGTGGTTGCCAAGCATTTTTGCTTGCGGTATCTTTATGAGAATTAACTGCGTTACCGGTGGACAGTTCCATCTGTAGTGGACTCACCGGTTTCCAGGTCAAATAAAGATATCTTAATTCCGGTTGAGGAGTCCCCTGCCTTTACAGGTCCAGCTAATAAGAGGGCAGAAGCTCTTGCCCGCCATATGTGGCTGACTGGCTGTGGCTGGTTCGGTGATTAGGCCGGTAATTACTATTGCCCTGGTGTCGCAAACTCTGACCGAGTGGGCTAAGCTTTTACACCGGGACCTGGATAAGAAGCAGCTCCCCCCTGCCTTGGTGGAGCTGGCGGATCAGTTGGTCCAAGGGATGCTGCTCCCCTGCTTTCTAGACCGTCTGTCTCAGCAGTGGTCCTGCAGTGCATTATCTGGCGGAAATGCTGGTCTGCGGCCCAGGCTTCTAAGAAGGCCTTGTCTGATTTTCCTTTCGTGGCGAATCACCTTTTTGGAGCTTCCTCTGATGACATCATCAAGGGCCTCACAGGGAGAAAGAGTACTCTTCTTCCTCAGGCTTCCAGGGGTGAAGAGTCCCTTCGCAGACGGGACCCTCCCTTTCGGCTCATAAGCAACTTTTTTGTCCCTCAGGGTCTCCAGACAAGGGACCTAAACCCTTTCAGGCCTCTGCTAGCGGTTCCAAAAAGTCTTGGTCATGCAAACCACGAGCAGGTGCTGCCAGACCTGCAGAAAAAATTCCTCCGCATGAAGGGGCGCACTCACCCATATCTTTGCTGTTTTCCGGGTCCGTGAACCTTCCTAAACCAGGCCAAGTTTGTGGTCATTCGCTCCCGCTACAAGATCGAATGTCGATCATATCACCCGGAAAGGTCCTTCCCTTCCAACCTGCACCCATCACTAGATCGCTTAAAGGATCTATATGGGGCGGTGCAAGATTTGTTACTTCAAGGGGTGATTGTTCTGGTTCCAAAGTCAGAAAGTTTTCAAGGCTTTTTTACTCAAACCTGTTTACAGTTCCCAGGAAGGAGGGCAAGGTACGCCCAATACTGAACCTCAAGGCGATAAACCGCTTTGTGCGGGTACAAAAGTTCTGCATGGAGTCCATGTGCACGGTGGTGGCCTCCCTACATCAGGGGGATTTCCTCGCCTCTATCGACATCAAAGATGCCTACCTTCACATCCCAATATGTGTTGCCCATCAGCGTTTCCTCTGCTTTGTCATGGGCGAGGAGCATTATTATCGATTTGTGGCATTACCCTTTGGTCTCCCTTCTGCTCCTCGGGTCTTTACGAAAGTGTTGGCCCCAGTTCTAGCATTTCTGCATCAGTGGGGGATCGTGGTACTGGGGTACCTAGATGATCTGCTTTTACGAGCATCTGCTTTTACGAGCAGAGTCGTCGTCCGCCTTGTTGGACAACTTGGAGATTATTCTGCAAACGCTGAGGGAGTTCAGTTGGGTTCTGAATCTTCAGAAGTCTGCCCTGGTTCCGTCCAACAAGCCTAGTTTATCTGGGTCTGACTCCAGACTCATCCTCAGCCAGAGTGTTTCTTCCTCTGGAGGAATTTCAAAAGTTGCAAGAGGCAAATTTAGCTTTTGCTGACTAGCAGACAGTCATCTCTTTGGACTTGCATGCACCTGTCCGGGTGGGGAGGCATCCTCGGCACAGTTTGTGCTCAGGAGGTGTGGTCTCAGGAAGAAAACTTTGTTTGGATCATTAGACAAGTCGTCTCCAGGGGTGTCCAGTGTGGATTCAATCAGATATTGCCATGGCCATGGTCTATGTCAATCACCAAGGGGGCACAAGAAGTTTCCTGGCGGCTCGGGACGTAGTCGGCATAGGTGGGCAGAAAGATTAGTTCCAGCCCTCTCTGCTGTGCACATTCCAGGGGTGGAAAATTGGAAAGCGGACTATCTCCGTCGACAGGCTTTAGACCAAAGAGAATGGTCTCTTCATCCGGAGGTGTTTCATCAGTTGTGTCTCCAGTAGGGTACTCCAGAGGTTGATCTGTTGGCCTCTCGCCTCTCAGGATCCTCTAGCCGTCGCTACAGACGCTTTAGTCGCTTCTTGGAGTCAGTATCGTCTGATTTACTTCTTGCCTCCTCTCCAGCTTCTGCCGAGACTACTATGGAGGATCGAAACAAAAGGGATTCCAGTCATCCTAGTGGCTCCAGACTGGCCTTGCCGGTCTTGGTACGCCGATCTGGTATGGCTGGTCGCCGATGCTCCTTGGAGACTCCTTCTCAGGGAAGATCTGCTATCCCAAGGGCAAATCTTCCATCTTGCTTTACAGTTGCTGGCTTTTACGGCTTGGCTGTTGAAAACCAGGTGCTGAAGGCTGTTAAAAGCTCGAAAATCTACTTCTAGGAAGATTTACCATCGTACGTGGAAGACGTACATTGCGTGGTGTGAATCCCTCTGGGTTCACCCTCGTTTCTTTTTGTTGGCTCGATCTTGGCTTTCCTACAACAAGGGGTTGAGCAGTGCCTGGCCTTGAGTACCATCAAGGGCTAGGTCTCAGCGTTGGCAGTTTTCTTTCAATGCCCATTGGCCACACACTCCTTGGTGCGTACTTTTCTTAAGGGCATGGGACACTTGGTTCCTCCAGTGCATTTTCCATTGCCGTCGTAGGACCTCAATTTGGTGTTGTCAGTTCTCCAGAAGCCTCCCCTTGAAAATATTCCCGGAGATTCCCAGTGGCGGCCCGTCCATTACGGGCGCAAGGGCGCAGCCCCCCCATCCATGCATCCGGCCCCCTAATTTACATGCAGGGTGGCGGATGCATGGATTTTTTTTTTTAAGCACCTGATTAGAGCCAGAGGCTCTAATAGGCTTGAAAAAAGGGTGGGCTCGGGGCGCAGAGCACTGCGCCCTGAGCCCACCCAGTTATATTAAAATATCGAATGAATATTCACTATTATCACACTGATTCTCCTCCCAGCCAATCAGGAAGCGGGTCGTGAGTCCCCTTTCCCGATTGGCTGAAAAGAGAAGCGATTTTACTGGCCATTGGCCAGGAAGAGGGAAGAGACGCATGGCCAGAGGAGACTGACAGCCACTCGGGGAAGGAGGCGGTAAGGAAGCTGGCTGTCCAGCTGGCCAGCCAGCCGTCCGCCGTCCCGGTGGGGGGGGGGGTGGTGTAATAGACTGGCGGCCGTCCTGCAGAGGGGGGGGGTTGGTTTTTCCGCCCCCCCCCCCCTAAAATTGTCATGCACGAGCCGCCACGGGAGTCGGGTAAGTATTTAGGGATGGGGAGTCGAGGTAAGTATTTAGGGATGGGGAGTCGAGGTAAGTATTTGTGGATGGGGAGTCGGGGTAAGTAATTGTGGATGGGGAGTCGGGGGAAGTATTGGTGGATGGGGAGTCGGGTAAGTATTGGTGGATGGGGAGTCGGGGTAAGTATTGGTGGATGGGGAGTCGGGGTAAGTATTGGTGGATGGGGAGTCGGGGTAAGTATTGGTGGATGGGGAGTCGGGGTAAGTATTGGTGGATGGGGAGTCGGGGTAATGCCCCGTACACACGTGTAGATTATCTGAAGACTTTTGTCTGTAGACTTACCAAAACCATATAATATGAGGTCAAACCTAAACACTTTCAATTTGTATGCAATCCGGCAGGCCCTTGCACTACATAGAAAAGGTAAATCTGAAGACAAAAGTCTTCAGATAATCTGCACTTGTGTACGGGGCATAAGTATTGGTTGATGTGGAGTCGGGGTAAGTATTGGTGGATGGGGAGTCGGGGTAAGTATTGGTGGATGGGGAGTCGGGGTAAGTATTGGTGGATGGGGAGTCGGGGTAAGTATTGGTGTATGTGGAGTCGGGGTAAGTATTGGTGTATGTGGAGTCGGGTAAGTATTGGTGGATGGGGAGTCGGGTAAGTACTTAGGAATGGGGAGCCAGGCAGTGGCGGCCATCCATTAGGGGTACAGGGGTGCCGCCCCCCCCCCATCCATGCATTCGGCCCCCTAATCTACATGCAGGGTGCCGAATGCATGGATTCCAATAGGGTTTTTTTTTTTTTTAAGCACCTGATTAGAGCCAGAGGCTCTAATGGGCTTCAAAAAAGGGTGGGCTCAGGGGTCGTGAGTCCCCTTTCCTGATTGGCTGAAAAGAGAAGCGATTTTACTGGCCATTGGCCAGGAAGAGGGAGGAGACGTATGACCAGAGGAGACTCACAGCCATTTGGAGAAGGAGGAGGTAAGGAAGCTGGCTGTCTGGCTGGCCAGTTGTCCGTCTGTCCCAAGGGAGAGGGGGGGTGGTGTAATAGACTGCTGGCCGGCCATCCCGCAGAAGGGGGGTGTTGGTTTTGCCTCTCCCCCCCCCTCAAATAGTCATGCATCAGCCGCCACTGGAGTCAGGTAAGTAGTTAGGGATGGGGAGTCATGAAAGTAGTTAGGGATGGAGAGTCGGGTAAGTATATGGGGATGGGGAGTCGGGTAAGTATATGGGGATGGGGAGTCAGGCAGTGGCAGCCCATCCATTCAGGGCGCCGGATGCATGGATTCCAATAGGGTTTTTTTTTTTTTTTTAAGCACCTGATTAGAGCCAGAGGCTCTAATAGGCTTCAAAAAATGGTGGGCTCGGGGCGCAGAGCACTGCGCCCTGAGCCTACCCAGTTGTATGAAAATATCGAATTAATATTCTTTATTATCACACTGATTCTCCTCCCAGCCAATCAGGAAGCGGGTCCTGAGTCCCCTTTCCCGATTAGCTGAAAAGAGAAGCGATTTTACTGGCCATTGGCCAGGAAGAGGGAAGAGACGCATGGCTAGAGGAGACTCGCAGCCACTCGGGGAAAGGAGGAACATGCGAGCGGGAGCATTGCGCCTGAAACTGAAGAATTTGTCCCTCCGCTCCATCCAGCACATGATCCTCAAAGAGGGACACGGATCATCGAAAAAATACACCCCCCTGAGCTAGTAGCAGTGGCGGCACAGAGGTGTGTAATTCAGAATCTTTTAATTCTGCACTGACTGTCTTTGAAAAGTTAAAACTGATTTTCTATTTGTGCCCATTAACTGGAAGAAAAATGAACGAACAGACCAAATGAAATGACAGATTTTCGAATGATTTTTCGGCTAGTGTATGACCAGCATAAGTTAAAAAAAAAAAAAAAATGCTCATTTTGTGCTCTTCAGCAGATCGCGGGACTCCTGCAGACTGTCAGTGTAAGTTGTCTGCTTGTACATCGCATGGCCAGGCAGTTTCACACTTGCAGGATGAAGTACAAGCCGACATTCGCAAACGATGTCAGTACTTTTAGTTCATTCATTCACAAAACTCGGAGAACAAATGACGCAGCCACGTGCTTTTCAAAAAGTGACAGCTGGTATGGGGAGCACTCCAGATTTTTTGCCAACAGTACAACGTACGCACGTGTCATTTCTTCTACCGCTCCGTAAAGACTGAGTCAGCTGGCCCACAACCTAGGCGAGTGCAAGTTAGAACATGCTCGAGTGCGAACAGCTTTGTGACTCTGCATAAAAACTCAGCTTCCACATTTTATTGCCAAAGCTTAATTGAACAAGCTGAAGTTAGAAGCTGATTGGCTACCATGTACAGCTACACCAGATTCTGACTGCACCAGCTTTAGTAAATCTACCCTTTAGTGTCAGTAATCTAATACAAGCATGCAGAAAGTGAAGGCAGAACTGTCATAGCATGCATGTCCCAGGTCCGTGGGCTCAGAAAGTAATAAAGTCTTTAGCTCTACATTGGAGGCAAGACCTTTTCAGAGAGAAGTTGGCAATGGCTGCCCATCTATTCTCTCAGCAAACATTTCCTTTAAATGAAGGGGAATATAAATGTTTGGCTGTGAATGGTACATTATTGGGACCTAAACCCAATTTCTGGCTTTTACTTTAAAGACCAGCTCCAATCAAAACTTGTGTTCTATTTAGCATGGGTAATATGCAATTGTGTATGTACAAGCTTCTGTCTCTGCATATTGTTGGGATTGAAGGACACACAGATACCATGCCCTTAGTTTTTCTGATACTCTGGCTACATATGAGATGACCATCTTACCATGAGTTCTGCTTTTCCCCTCTATTCAATGGGTCCCATGTTTTTTTCTGGGACAGGGAGGTCAACTGGTTTGCTAGATGTCTAAATGGACCATCTACATAATGTAATGGGTTTTCCTGGGTCAGTAACCCACTATATCAGCCAGGCAGTATTTTGAGCAGATCAAAAGCAGCAGCATGCACAGTTTGGTCCCTTTCCAAGGGGCACTTCTTGGAAGCGTGATCCGCTTGCTCAGCAGAGGATCTCTCCACGGAGCAGGTCTGGGTCTGCTTTGCAGGCTGTGTATCTGGTTGTTGTCATGACACATGACGTCACAAAGGGGTGTGGTCTCCAGGTGTTGTCACTTGATGGCCACACCCCATGGCAATTTAAGAACTGGCAGGCAACGGTGCTGCCAACATCAGGAAACCATGCGTTGGAGGAGGACCGTTTTTTTTTATTTTTTTTAGTGGGTCAGCAGTGGAGGGAGAAGACATCACCAGAGGGAGAAGACATAACCGGAGGCAGAAGACTAGAGGAAGAAGATATCACCGAAGGGAGAAGACATCAGTGGAGTGAAATGACTTGAGGAAGAAGACATCAGCGGAGGGAGAAGACCGGAAAAAGAAGACATCGGTGGTGGTACCGGAGAAAGAATACATGTTGCAGCTACGATGGGGGACATTCTTAATTTTTATTAAAAGAACTTTTAATAAACAGTCAATTTAACAGTCAAAAACTGTCTTTTTTTTGTAACACTACACTGCTTCTTTTGGGTGAATGGGCAGGGGTACAATGTACCCCATACTCAATCTCATAGAGGGGCAGGATCCAGATTCTGATAAGCCCCTTGCCCGCAGACCCCCACATCCACTGCCTTGTTGAGGGCATGTGGCCTGGTATGGTCCAGGAGGGGGGGGGGAGGGTGCTCGCCCAATCCCCCCCCTTCCTGACCTGCCAGGCTGCATGCTCAGAAAAGGGTCTGGTATAGACTTTTAGGGGGGCCCTACACTGTTTTTTTTGTGGGATTTCCCCTCAAATCTATGGGGGGAGCCAACACGTTTTTTTTTGTTTTTTTTTAATTTTGGGGTGGGGTTCCCCTTCAAGATCCTCAGAGCACGAGTGCCACAAGTTGGATCAGTTAAGATGATGATCCAACGTGGATACGACTTACATTCAAATCGACAGGCTGAAATCTTGCCCAAGTTGGACCAAAGTAGTGCAGGAACACAACTCAGACCAGTTAAGAAGGCATCTTTAGGGAACCATTGATTTCGACATGTCATGTGACTTGTGCTCCCGAAGTCAAAGCGCATGTCAGACCAGTGTGAACCGGCCCCTAATCTCTGAGGGCTCTTGTCCAGTTCTGTTAATTAGAAGCGCAGTCGTATTCGGACACCTATCTGCATGATACAGCAAACCAAATAATCGAAATCCAGATGCAAGGTGTATGCAGATGTGGACTGTTAAAAAAAAAATTTAAAGGAACACTTTTTAATCAGAGTATACCATAAGTAAATTAAACTCCTGGGATATTGATTTGGTCTTTTAAGTAGCAGAGGGGGTTGTTAATTAGTTTCAGCTACTTTGGTGTTAATGAAATTAACAACGGGTGCACTATATGGGTAACAATGGGACAACCTCCAACACAGGAATGGTTTTACAGGTGGAGGCCACTTAAATTTTGTTTCCCTACTCCTCTTTTCTGACTGTTTTTTCACTAGTTTTGCATTTGGCTATGGTCAGTGTCACTACTGGTAGCGTGAGGCCATACCTGGACCCTATAGAGGTTGCACAGGCAGCCCAACTCCTCTAGGGTGGCACATTAATGCGTGCCATTGCCAGAAGGTATGCTATGTCTCCCAGCACAGTCTCCAGAGCATGCAGAGATTTCAGGAGACAGGCAGTTACTCTAGGAGAGTTGGGCAGGGCCGTAGAAGGTTCTTACCCATCAGCAGGACCGGTCTCTGCTCCTTTATGCAAGGAGGAACAGGATGAACACTGCCAGAGCCCTACAAAATTACCTCCAGCAGGCCACTGGTGTGAATGTCTCTGACAAAACAATCAGAAATAGACTTCATGAGGGTGGCCTAAGGGCCCAACGTCCTCTAGTGGGCCCAGTGCTCACTGCCCTGGCACAATGGAACTGGACTGTCATTTAACATTGAACACCAGAATTGGCTGGTCCGCCACTGGCGGACCTGTGCTTTTCAAAGATGAGAGCAGGTTCACCTGAGCACATGTGACAGACAAGAAAGGATCTGGAGAAGCCTTGGAGAATGTTATGCTACCTGTAACATCATTCAGCATGACCGGTTTGGTGGCGGTTCAGTGATGATCTGGGGAGGCATATCCATGGAGGGACGCACAGACCTCTACAGGCTAGACAATATCACCCTGACTGCCATTAGGTATCAGGATGAAATCCTCCTGGTGCATGACAATGCTCGGCCTCATGTGGAGAGAGTATGCAGCCAGTTCCTATTGGATGAAGGAATTGATACCATTGAATGGCCCCCACGCTCGCCTGACCTAAATCCAATAGAACACTTTTGGGACATTTTGTTTTGGTCCATCCAACACCGCCAGGTTGCACCTCAGTCTGCTCAGGAGCTCAGTGAGGCCCTTGCCCAGATCTGGGAGGAAATACCCCAGGACACCATTCGCTGTCTCATTTGGAGCATGCCCCGACGTTGTCAGGCATGCATACAAGCACATGGGGGGCCATACAAGCTACTGAGTACCACTCTGAGTTGCTGCAATGAAATTTCAGCAAAATGGACTAGCCTGCTGCATCATTTTTATACTTTGATTTTCGGGATGTCTTTAAATTCAGCCATCTGTAGGTTGATAATTTTCATTTCCATCAAAAGTTGTGGCATACTTTAGCCAGTCCATATCAGTATAGATACGCAGCATGATATTTTTCCCCATTAAGATCTGATGTGTTTTCGGGGGCCCATGCGCGGCATGTACCGGAGCGGACACAGCGGCTAGGAGCTCCGTCCTACAGCGGGCTTTCATCCACCTCTACAGGGCAATAATCCGGCACTACTAGCTCAAAACGTAACTTTCAGCCCCTGTTCAGCTGACACTGTGCATGCCTACCTCTCTCCCTCTCCTGCAGCCTCTCCAGCTACACTTCACCTCTCTTCAGGACTCTCTGCTCCAGCACCAGCTACTGGAACTTCACAAACCTGTGAGTATTACCAGGGGCGGACTGACAACTCATGGGGCCCCCGGGCAATAGGAGATCATGGGGCCCCCTGTATCCCCATCCACACTCAAGCCACACCCACACCCCAGCCTGTCCGTACACATCCCCAGCCTGTCAACATACCACCCCAGCCAGTCCGTATACATCCCCAGCCTGTCCGTATACATCCCCAGCCTGTCCGTATACCACCCCAGCATGTCCGTATACATGCCCAGCCTGTCCGCATACCACCCCAGCCTGTCCGTGTACTGTACATCCCCAGCCTGTCCGTATACATCCCCAGCCTGCCCGCATACCACCATAGCCTGTCCGCATACCACCCCAGCCTGTCCGTATACATTCCCAGCCTGTCCGTATACCACCCCAGCCTGTCCGTATACATCCCCAGCCTGTCCGCATACCACCCCAGCCTGTCTGTATACATCCCCAGCCTGTCCGTATACATCCCCAGCCTGTCCGTATACCACCCCAGCCTGTCCGTATACATCCCCAGCCTGTCCGCATACCTCCCCAGCCTGTCTGTATACCACCCCAGCCTGTCTGTATACCACCCCAGCCTGTCCGTATACATCCCCAGCCTGTCCGTATACATCCCCAGCCTGTCCGTATACCACCCCAGCCTGTCCGCATACCACCCCAGCCTGTCTGTATACATCCCCAGCCTGTCTGTATACATCCCCAGCCTGTCCGTATACATCCCCAGCCTGTCCGTATACCTCCCTAGCTTGTCTGTATACCTGCAGACCACAGCTGGCGTGAGGAAGCCAGCCGGTGTTGCCATTATTTGTCTTCAGTCTGGGCCCAGAAGAGCAGGTGCAGGCCTAGGGACCACGGCTGAAGAAATAGGTAGAGGGGCGCCACAAAAAATCTAAACCCCTGCCACCGTATACATGGGCAGGGAAAAGAGGTGGAGTCAGGGGCAGAGCCAATGGGGGGGCGGCAAAATGTGGTTTCGCCTAGGGTGTCAAGAATCCTTGCACCAGCCCTGGCTGTGTCCTCAATCTTCTTTCTTTCTTTCTTTCTTTCTTATTTTCGCTCCAAGGTGAAAGATTAGAGGTCCGTTTAGAACCCTGGTATATCACCAAAGCCTCCCAACTGGGCTTCTAAAAAAAGTTGTATAAAGTAATAAAAAATAAAATTGCAAAACAAAATAATAAAATAAATTGGTAAAAAAATGAACAAAAATAAAAGACTACTGACCCCTTCCATTGCCCTACTGGCACCTTCCACTGCCCTTCTGACACCGTCCACTGCCCTACTGACACCGTCCACTGCTCTACTGACACCGTCCACTGCTCTTCTGACACCGTCCACTGCCCTACTGACACCGTCCACTGCCCTACTGACACCGCCCAGTGCTCTACTGACACCGTCCACTGCCCTACTGACACTATCCACTGCTCTACTGACACTATCCACTGCCCTACTGACACCGTCCACTGCCCTACTGACACCGTCCACTGCTCTTCTGACACCCTCCACTGCCCTACTGACACCATCCAGTGCTCTACTGACACCGTCCACTGCCCTACTGACACCATCCACTGCCCTACTGACACCATCCACTGCCCTACTGACACCTTCCACTGCCCTACTGACACCATCCACTGCTCTACTGACACCTTCCACTGCTTTACTAACACCGTCCACTGCCCTACTGACTCCATCCACTGCCCTACTGACACTGTCCACTGCTCTTCTGACAACCTCCACTGCCCTACTGACACCATCCAGTGCTCTACTGACACCGTCCACTGCCCTACTGACACCATCCACTGCCCTACTGACACCATCCACTGCCCTACTGACAACTTCCACTGCCCTACTGACACCATCCACTGCTCTACTGACACCTTCCACTGCTTTACTAACACCGTCCACTGCCCTACTGACTCCATCCACTGCCCTACTGACACCATCCACTGCCCTACTGACACCGTCCACTGCCCTACTGACACCGTCCACTGCCCTACTGACACTATCCACTGCTCTACTGACACTATCCACTGCCCTACTGACACCGTCCACTGCTCTACTGACACCGTCCACTGCTCTACTGACACTATCCACTGCTCTACTGACACTGTCCACTGCTCTACTGACACTGTCCACTGCTCTACTGACACCGTCCACTGTTCTACTGACACCTTCCACTGCCCTACTGACACCGTCCACTGCCCTACTGACACGATCCACTGCTCTGCTGACACTGTCCATACACTGCTCTACTGATACTATCCACTGTTCTACTGACACCGTCCACAATTCTACTGACACCATCCACTGCTCAACTGACACCGTCCACTGCTCAACTGACACCATCCACTGCTCTACTGACACCATCCTCTGCCCTACTGACACCGTCCGTACACTGTTTTACTGATACCATCCACTTCTCTACTGACACCATCCACTGTCCTACTGACACCATCCACTGCTCGGTTGACACCGTCTCCTGCCTTACTGACACCATCCACTGCTCTGCTGGCACAGTCCACTGCTCTACTGACACCATCCACTGCTCTGCTGACACCGTCCTCTGCTCTACTGACACCGTCCATCCACTGTTCTACTGACACCGTCCACTGTTCTACTGACACCATCCACTGCTCAACTGACACCGTCCACTGCTCAACTGACACCATCCACTGCTCTACTGACACCATCCTCTGCCCTACTGACACCATCCGTACACTGTTTTACTGATACCATCCACTTCTCTACTGACACCATCCACTGTCCTACTGACACCATCCACTGCTCGGTTGACACCGTCCCCTGCCTTACTGACACCATCCACTGCTCTGCTGGCACAGTCCACTGCTCTACTGACACCATCCACTGCTCTGCTGACACCGTCCTCTGCTCTACTGACACCGTCCATCCACTGCTCTACTGATACCATCTACTGCTCTACTAACTCTGTCTTCTGCTCTACTGACACTGTCCACTGCTCTACTGACACTGTCCACTGCTCTACTGACACCTTCCACTGCCCTACTGACACCTTCAACTGCCCTACTGACACCATCCTCTGCCTTACTGACACGATCCATTTCCCTACTGACTGACACTACCAGGGTTGCAAAGGTCGCATATGCGACCAGGCTCTGGTGTGTTTTGCTACTGTGGGGGGACCAAAACAGCAGGAAGGAGATCCGCTACAGAACATGTGAAAAGGTCCTGCTGTTGATTTGTAATAAAGAAACCTGAAATGGGAGCAAATGGCCTCAGGGATCAGTGGAAAGGGCCCAGCCTGGGGGTCAGGGGGGCCCCATGGGTTCTTGCACTGGGGCCCTGAAAGTTCTAGTTACGCCTCTGTCAGCAAGCATATGGCAAGTCAGCTTTTTATGCTCAGTGTAAGAAAATCAATGAGCAGAGGCAAGAATTTCACTTTACATATGCTTTAATGCAAAAACAGAGGATAGCAGCAGTGCAGCATTTCCTTGCAGCAGATAAGCAATGGTTAACACTCAGGGCTCTTCCACGGACGTCAGCAAGTCAGAGCAGTCATACAGAGAGCAGAAAGCTTTACCGACTTTCAATTCTACTTCCAGCTTGCTGGTCCATCAAATCTGAAATACTGTCTCTGCACTCCCACATCAGATGTTGTTTTTACTCTCCCATAGCTCAAAGTGTAACACAACCTCGGAGCACAGAGCTGCTGTGTGTTCCTCTGCCCTGTGCCTGCTCCAGCTCACACCAAATAGTCTATCCGTGTTATACTCGGCTTCACTACCATGCTGACAGCTTCCCTGAATATAGAAAGATGGCGAGCATCATGGGGCCCCCTACTGGCCCCGGGCAGTGCCCTAAATGCCCGTATGGTCAGTCCGCCCCTGAGTATTACCCTCTCACTAAATTGGATCTTGACCTTAGTCTTGAATGCTTATGCTCCAAACCTTTAACTAAGATCCAAACTGAAATCCAGAAATCCACAGCCACCCTCTCCCAAGAAATTGCTGCCCTTGGTTCCCACACTGACTTACTTGAAAACAAACACGGTGAACTTGCCATCGCATACAATGATGTCTCCAGGGAGCATGAGGCTTTGTCCTCTGCATTTGTCCAGTTACAGTTGCATGTGGAGGACTTAGATAACAGAAAAAGAAGGAATAACCTCAGGATTAGGGGAGCCCCTGAAACAATCACTGACCTTACTGCATTTTCCACAAAATTTTTTCTGAGTTTTCTCCCTGACCAAGAAGCACATGCATTTATTTGTGACATAATTCAGAGCATTACGTGCAACCCCCCCCCCCCCCCAACAAACCTCAGAGAGATATAGTACTGTGTATGAAGGATTTTCTCATAAAAGAAGATATACAAGCCACTTTAGATAGGAGGAAAATAAAGGAAATTACAACTGCTCTCTCCTCTGCCAGAATCAGATACCACTGGGGTTTCCCCTTTAAACTGATTGTCCCTCATAATGGCACTACTTACATCGCCTCTTCAATTCCTGAAGGTCAGGACATTTTGATAAAATTAGGCCTCCTGGACCCAGGTGCTATACCACGGACGGACCCCTTCTACACCTCGCCCCATCCCCATATGGAATATGCCTACTCCCCCGCAGGGACAGATGCAGATTTAGGCATGATGCTGGACCCCCTCCACCAGATTGAAATTCCTTTTTTTTTTCTCGCTTTACACTGAATCATTTTAATTCAATCCTGGTCTAATGTCACCTTTTTTCTCCCTTTGAATTTATGCACCCATATGAACAAGCCATGTTAACGTTTATCATTATCGGATGAGTATTGGATGTCAATACATCATATATGTTATGCATGGCCCACTCCTCTCAAATTTTTTTTTATGATGTTCCCATGTATTAAAATGCCATTGGGCCTCCCTCACTCTGAAGTCCATCACCATCCAGCCATGGAGCCCTCTCCTTAGCTTTAATCCAGTTGCCTCAGAATTTCCATTTGAATTATTTTTCTTTCCATATTTCAAGGTTTTCTGGCTCATGAAAGCTGTTGGGACAGCTATTTGATGAAATCTAGTGATTTTCTGGTGAACTTCAACCCTTCTGCTCATCACAGGTTTACTTATAACTTTGTTTCTCAGGAATTGTAGCCTAACAACTTTTTTTGTTAGACTCTCTAAGGACATCTTGTTCCTTTTTGAGGATATTACATCCAATTATCCAATGTGGATTTCAACTTTTCCCTAACACTATAATTATTTAGATGCCTCAACGTTTTTTTGCTACTTTTTATTTTTGCCATTATCCTATTGCATCAATTACTCAATAATATTGTAATAGCCCTAATTAGAGCAAAGTTCCTATCATAAGAATTTCTTACTTATTGTTTTTTCATCTCATATTTGCTTGTTCTAATGTATTCATCAGGTATGCACGGTTAAACCTAGTTTTTACATGCCGACATGATTTTCCCCCACTCGGCTCTGACCCATCCAGGACACATACCAAGCGGAGATGTTATGAGTAAGTCTCTCCTCTCCTCTCCCTCGTGGGTTATTCGATTGGTATGGTATGCTATGCTTGGTATGGTTGTACTCGTTGAGGTTGAGCAGAGTTGGAGATATTTTATACTCCATGTAAAGCTCTATTGTTGTCTGAGGATGACTTTTCCCTCAGACCCCAATCTTAATTTACACACATACTATTCTTGTGTAAAGTTCAGCTATTATACAAAATACTACAAATTATTTTTCATTAACGGTTTGTTGGTATGTTGTCAATTATGTTATTCAGGAATATATCGCTTTATGGTTTTTCATGCTTAACATGTTTAAACATTTAGAAATATTGAAAGATCATATTCAACTATGCACCCCCCATTTATGGCAGGT
The DNA here is from genome assembly GCF_965119305.1 of Pelophylax lessonae. Classification (NCBI taxonomy): domain Eukaryota; kingdom Metazoa; phylum Chordata; class Amphibia; order Anura; family Ranidae; genus Pelophylax; species Pelophylax lessonae. The sequence goes on from NC_138774.1 coordinate 219,794,540, forward strand.
AGTTTCCATTCACATTTTGAATTTGCCCTCTAAACACCTTATTTCATCATGGCAGAAATTATATTGTAACATAATGTCCAAGGTTTTAACTCCCCCAATAAGAGGAACAAGGCTTTTTTTCAATATAACAAATTGAACGCTAAAATCCTACTATTACAGGAGACCCATTTTCTTAAGGACAAACATCCCACTTACTTTCATAAATCCTATAATCAATCCTTTTACACCAGTTCAACTTCCAAAACCAAGGGTGTTGCAATTTTGTTACACCGCACTTTCCCTATAGAGGTTCAACAGGTGTACAGGGATGAGGACAGTCATTTTATTATTATTATTAAAGGCCTCCTAGCTGGACGCGAATTGACAATAGGTAATGTTTACACCCACGCCCAATCTTCTTTTTTCACCAACTTTTTTTATCTTCTTGAGCGTTACCACTCGTCAAACATAATCTTGGGCAGAGACTTTAACTCGGTCTTTCATCCCAACTGGGACCGTAGTAAATACTGTGTTCACTCCAACGCTTTCTCCAAAACCACCAATTATCACCTGAACACGTTGCAATTATTTGACACTTGGAGATCTTTGAATGTGGGGGCTCGTGAGTACACTTTTTACTCACATCCCCACGATTCATACTCCTGTATTGATTTTATTTTTTGTACACCTATTATTTTAGCGAACTCCATTAGTGCCTCTATATCCCCCTACTCATGGTCTGATCACCATATTAACTCCTTCTCCACCACGTTCATAGGTCTTTCTCCTACTCCTTATTCTTGGAGACTTAATGAAGCCCTAATATCTGATCCTGCACATCAGTTAGATGTAGCCTCAACCATAGAAGAATATTTTACTCTAAATGATAACCCAGAAACCTCAAGCTCTACACTATGGATAGCCCACAAAGCAATCCTCAGGGGTAAACTGATTAAATTGGCAGTTACCCATAACAAACCAAGATGGGAAAAGATTTTAACTATCACAAAAGTCCCCCAAAAAATCTACAAAACACATATGAACACACACAGCCCCTTAATCGCGGAACAAATAACAGCCAACTACAGAGTTGGATTCTCTCCTAAACTATGAAGCTGAAAAAACAATTAGGTGACAAGTGTGAGGGCGCTGATAAATTATGTAAAATAAAGTGTATCCGATAGATGAAGAACTGAATTACACATAAAATGCAACTACAAACACTGATCACAATATATACAAATATATTATAAAGGTGATATAGTGCTAAAGTGACTGTGCTGTGACCATGCTACATATATATATAATATATATAATAGGTAGATAAAACCAAAAATAGATGTGCAATATCAGTGCAAATATCAACTTAAAAAACAATTTCATGGACTGGTTTAAAATATGAGTGAAGTATTAGTGACACTTGTGATCAAAATTTGTGACTCACAAGTGACTGGAAACAGTGAATCACTTAAATAGTGACTTCTTAAGGTGCAGGGTATGCCCCTATTAGTATTTCAGTCCATATGGTGATTAAAGAAGTGAACAAATATATTTCTTCAGAAGTGAGATAAAAGCATCAGGTGTTCCCAGCGCGTGATCCAGTGAGCAAGGTGTTTAATATTTATATGCTCACCAGAGGTAAGTGGGTCACACAGACCCTGCAGGCTTTGGGTACATATAAGTATGGTCACTCTTATTCCTCCTTCCTCAATGGATTTCAATGGGTCATGTGATTGGGATTCTCTTACGGCTTCAAGGGGTTAATGGATCGCTTACTTTCTCCAGCAGCAACAATCCCATATAAGGTCTCTATATGTATATCTCAGTATAGGGGATATAGGAGATAGGAAGCCAGAATACTGTAATACCATTTTATAAAACTAAAGATAAAATAAAGATGGGTGCTTACTTCGTAAGGTGCTTTCCAAGCACCAATAAGAAGGCTCTTAATTGCTGTATGAAAAGCAGATGGGCCTGTCGACCGGCAGGATCACTTCAGGGCTTAAAAGTAGTATAGTGGTGATGGCGTGCGTTCCATCGTGCGTTCCACCGCCAGGAAATGACGTATTTGGGATCAAAAGTTCAGGCTTAGACCACAATGCATTTCGCAGTACGTAAGTGCTCATTTCTATGCAAAACAATGTACCGCTTTTAGCACAGAAATCTGTACATAATCAGACCGCCAGGGAGGTTAAGAAAAATTCTGCACCAGGCCCAGACGGATTCAGCTCCATTTACTATAAACAATTTTCCCCTCAACTTACGTCTAAATTGATGACTCTATACGATGATATTCCCGGAGGAAATGTTGCTCGCAAACATGTCCCTGATCCCTAAACCTGATAAAGATCACACCCTTCCTCAAAATTATAGACCCATCTCAATAATCAACAATGACCACAACATTTTCAGTAGGCTATTAGCTAACAGACTCTCTTCAGAAATTTCTTCCCTAATCTCCCAGTTTCAATCTGGTTTCATTCCAGGTCGTCAAATTACGGATAATATACGCCTTGCCACAGATTTAATACAAGACGCTAATGCAAAATCAAACTCCCTTTTATTACTAAGCCTTGATATAAATAAGGCTTTTGATAGCATCTCCTAGGATTATCTTGACAAGATTCTCCCCAGATACGGATTGACAGGAGATTATCTTCATGGTTTTCATGCTTTATATAACAACCCAGACCAGAATAAAATTACCAGGTTACAACTCAGCATAGGTACAAGACAGGGTTACCACTCCCCCCCCCCCCTCCTTTTTGCATTGGCAATTGAACCACTAGCTACAGCCAATATAAATAATCCAGATATCAAGAGATACACTTCCGCAAATAACACATACAAATTAAACATGTATGCAGATGACATGCTTTTATTCATTACACAACCTCTCACCTCCCTCCCAAACGTATTGAATGCTCTTCAGAATTTTTCATCCGTTTCAGGACTATCTGTTAACATATCAAAGTCCATAGGAATGCCAATAAATATCCCTGACTTCCATTTTAGCCATACACCTTACCCCTGACTTAAAATATGTGTTTCCCAAAAATGACACACCATTACTACTAAAGATCAGACAATCCCTGAAAGCCTGGAAATCCTACCATATTTCCTTTCTAGGCAGAATAACAGCAATCAAAATGATAGTACTCCCTAAATTACTATATCTATTTAGAGTGATCCCAACAAGAATAAATAAAATATATATTTCAAAATTCAAAAAGAGATATTAATAAATTCGTCTGAGCAGACTCCCATCCCCATTTTTCTTAGGCCCCTTTCACACATAGGGTCCGTTCAGATCCACCTGTCAGTTTTTCAGGCGGATCTGAACGGATGCCCCATGTATTTCTATGGGGCAGCGGATATCAGCGGTGACATGTCCGCTGACATCCGATCCGATCCTGTCCGTCAAATCCGGATGGATGGAAACCCTATTTTCCATCCGTCTGGCTGATTGGATCGGATGAGAACAGACAGGCAGTCCGTTCTCATCCGATTCCCCCAAATCAAAGCAACCTAATTGGTGTAAAGCTATGGCAAGATGTAGTGGTTGTAACTGAAGTGGAACTTTAGTGGAACTTTAGTCAGAAAATTAAGTTAGGCTAGAAAATGAAGTTCTGCTAGATCACTCCTGGCTGGTCCCTTTTCCAAGTATAGCAATGTATAACATTAAAAATAAATGCCTATACTGTTTAAAATCCAGTAATACACGGTCTCACCCTGCTCTGCTCATTTGCTCTCCACGTTTGGCATTGTGCCAAAAATCAGAGCCACTAACAGCCTAAATATTTACTGCTGCTCAATGACTCTTAGGCTTAAGGACAATGGCAGTCTCCGCCAAGAAGACACAGGAGCAATGCTGGAGGTTTTTTCTCAAGTTATGGGTAAAGTTCCACTTTAAGGGGAATGTGGTGGCGGACTTGTAATTGATGCCGCACTTGGCATTGGCAGACGGTAAGATCTGAGTGACTGAGATGGTAGCACATACATATCAGCATGGATGTCACACCACTTCCTTAAACTAAATCTCTCTAAAACTGAGCTGATAATATTCCCCCCTGCCTGTGCCATGACTTTTCCATCAAGATCAATAATGTAACCATCAATCCCTCCCCTCACGCCAGGGTGCTAGGTGTAATCATAGACTCTGACCTGTCCTTTCAGCCCCAAATCCAATTATTGTCAAAAGCTTGTAGAATTCACCGCTGTAACATCTCTAAAATTCTCCCCTTTTTAACTAATGAAACGACCAAGCTACTCATTCACTCCCTTGTTATCTCTCGCCTTGACTATTGAATATCCCTTCTCATAGTCCTACCTCTCCATCTCCTCTTCAGTCTATCATGAATGCTGCTGCCAGACTCATCTACCTTACCAACCGCTCAGTGTCTGCTACCCCTCTCCACCAATCCCTAAACTGGCTTCTGATCGCCCAGCGCATTAAATTCAAAATTCTAACATCATCATACAACGTCATTCACAACTCTGCCCGAGCTACATCACTGCTCTTGTCTCCAAATATCACCCAAACCATTCTCTTCGCTCTTCTCAAGACCTACTGCTCTCTAGCTCCCTTGTCTCCTCCTCCCATGCTCGTCTCCAGGACTTCTCCAGAGCCACTCCCATTCTCTAGAACTTTCCGCCTGCCTTTAGGCGATCCCTGAAATCTCGTATCTTCAGGGAAGCCTATCACTCCTCCAATTAATTTTTTATCACTTCCATCAGCTGATCCCCCCCACAGTTACGACCTTTTATACCACTTGACCCACCCTATTAAGATTGCAAGCTCATATGAGCAGGGACCTCCTAACTCTCTTGTATTTATTTGTATTGTAACTGTACTTTCTCCCTTTTATACTGTAAAGCACTGCATAAACCGTTGGCGCTATATAAATCTTGTATGATAAGAAATTCAGGGATGCCCAATCGGAAGCCCTCTGATGTGGCCTGCAACCTCCTGATAGTGGGTCGGCAAGATCAGATCACAGGTTCCCGACCTTCTATCCCAAACCATCAGTGTTCTAATCAGACCATCAGTGTTCTAAATGGAGCCAATGCTAAAGGAAGCATGGCTGCGGGTGTCTTCCTGTATAGCACCAGCTCCTGTTACAGGAAGAGTGATACCAGCTGCAATTGTCTGGGACAGCAACAGTGGGCAATACCTTTAGCAGGAGAGATTCCAAAATGGAAGATTATTATTAAAGGTCAGTTTATATTATAAAATCATGTGTATATATGGGCACCTCTCTTCTGCAGTGGTTACTAGGCTGATTTCAAAATTATCTGCAGGTGCACCTGCGGGTTACCTGCACTGAGCCATAGTCTTCTATTACCCTCGGTATTGGGGCGCTTTCTGAAAGTGCAACAAAACTCCTGAATGCAGAAATTTTGGTGCGCTTTCAGAAAGTGCACCACACCTGCAGGATATAATAGAAGTCTATGCCAAATGCAGATAACCCGCAGGAAAGCCACAGGTGCACTGCACAGTACCCATAGTGCGGGGAAACTGCAGTGCATCAGTGTGCAAGCAGCTTTTTTTCACACAACTGGTCCAATCGGGTCCACCTGTCCATTTTTGCAGGTGGGCCCAATCGGACCCTCCATTCACCTCTATGGAGTGCCAGATGTAAACAGACTTATGTCTGCTTACACACACTTACCTCCAATCTGATCTGCTAAAAAAACAGAAGGGGATCCATCTACTTGTGCCTGGGCAGATTGGAGGGTCTATAGAGTAAAGCGGGCTGTGTCTGTCAACCACCAGCTCCGCTCGTGACCAGTTACCAAGTCGCTTAAGTGGCCCACACTCTTCAAAAGGTTGGGCATGCCTGCACTAATCCCTGGAGCACAGAGATCAGGAGGTGAGGTGCTTGCTAAGGCAAAACTTAAAGATCATGAATCATGTAGCAGCAGTTGGGTGACAGTGTTGAAAACATGGAGGCAGAAATTAAAGTATCTTTAAACCTATTAACACTAAACTTTTAGCTAGGAAGATAAATTCATTAACAGATCACACTAATTTTGTGCATAAGGCCCTGTTCACACCTGAGCGTTTTTCACCTAGTAAAACGCTCATCTCTGAAGTTCCAAAATGCCTAACAAGCAAAATCTTATTGATTTCAATGGCCCCTGTTAACATATGAGTGTTTTGTTGCCTGAAAAAAAATGTCTGAAGCTCAAAAAAGTACATGAGCTTCTCTTTTGGCAGATTACAAGCGTTTTTGGTCAGATGTCAATGCCTGCCTCCATACAACTGCAAAAAACCGCCTGAAAAAACACCCATAAATGATACGCTCAGGTGTGAATGGAACCTAAATATCTTCTTTGGGCTGCTTTATCCAGCGGTCACATATTATATAATCTACTTACTCTGTACAGCTTTGAGAGAACAGTGGGCGAAGCAAGCATGAATCCAGTGACATAGGCTTATAATATTTTTGTTAATAATAATTGTAGACTACTATATTCTGTAGTAACGTTATGAAAAGTCACCCAAAAAAACGTTTAATTGTAAAGTTAAGTAAATAAAGACGCATTTGGGTAAGTGACACCAATCTTTCTTCTGTATTCCAACCTTCTTTTTTTAAATTTAAGGTTATTACCATTTTCTCACTCTCCTATTTCATTTATATTCCTGATATATAAAAACGATAAAGCAAGTGTCCATCAAAATGTTACATAGTTAAAATACAGACAGTAAAATAATGTTATTTTATTATTGTTTAACAATATTTAGATAATGAAAACTATAGATATAGTGTATATTCAGTAGCCCCATCACTCAGATCTTTCCATACTCTGGTCTTCTTCAGTTTTCATGTATTTCTGTGTTTTCTGAAAATAAAACCACCATGTAATACAATAAAGAAAGATAGCCCTAGCGGAACTTTATATGAGGTGGATGCAATAGTCACTGGGAGTAAAAGAGTAAGTTTTATTATCAAATAAATATATATATAATAAATATATGTACATGACCACAAACATAGTTACAAGACATATAGGGCATGTTGAATATAGTAGCAAGATAACAGCATGGTAGCATATTGAACATAATAAAAGCATATCAACATCAATATTACATGACGATAAATATTCTGTATTGCAAACTCTACGCGTTTCGTGGGTCCTTATGCCCACTCATCAGGAGTACAAGGATAGATCTGTCTGAAAATAATCAAAAAAGATGTCAGTGTCCACTATGCCTTATATTGGCCAGTAAATGTGGAGTTTCAAAAGATATGTGTCTGTCCCAAATGGGGAAACTGCACTTACTTCTGGCTAAATCAGACTGGTAAACGCTACCATGAAGTGGGGGTAAATTCGTCCGATCCGGGAGCTGAAGGGGCAAAGATATGCTGCAATCAAGCGGAGAGCCAGGCTAGGAAACATATGTGGTGAAAAAGGGTGGATCAAAATGGATGACATAACACTGGCTGTGAACACACGAATATATAAATGAGTATATCAGTATATCATAAGTATATCAGTATATCATAATGTAGAGGTATGTACTGTATCCCAAGGTGATACCACAAAGGGAAGAGTATTTATGTATGGAAGTGTGTTCCAGCAAAACCAGTGTCAGAATCAAGAAGAGGAGAAAGCAAACAAAAAAGGGAAAAAAGGAAAAAAGGAGAGGAAGAAACTAGAGACCCAAGAAAAAGTGCTGGTATCTGTGCATCTGATGAACCGAAAAGATAGCAGAAGTGCTGTGGCACAAAAGATAAAGTGAAGAAAGTGAGTAGACTAGTCTGGTTAGAAAGCATCAATAGGATTAAGACATGTTTGAAGTTGCACAAGGATAATAATGATACAAAGTAACAATGTTATGTAAATATATTCAGATTGAAACAAATAAAGAAACCATGAGACCCAGTTCACACTGGGGCGACCTGTCAGGCTACCTGGTCGCCTGACAGGTCGTCTCGCATAGAGAAGCTGTGGACCCGTTCTAATAGGAGCGACACAAGTCGCTCCGACTTAGAAAAAGGGTCCGGAGCTTCTTTGGGGCGACCTGGAGCGACCTGCATTGACTTCAATGTTATGTCCGTGCGAGCTGCGCAACGCGACCTGTGTGGTCGCCCCGGCAAGTCGGATCGCCCCAGTGTGAACGGGGTCTTAGGGTATTGACATCATGGAGTGATGCCTGTGCTTAAGCAAAAGTAACCAGAGAGAGTGAGATGTCCCTGAGTCGGGAGCTCAAGACAGGGCAAGAGAAAAGATGGAGTGGAGGGGACAAAAAGTGCAATGACCAAAGATATAGCCAAGGGGAGAGAAGAAGAAAGGGAGAAAGTAAAATAGTAAGGAAATCAAGAAGCATGGAGGAGTCACCTTGGGATACAGTACATACCTCTACAGTATGATATACTGATATACGTATGATATACTGATATACTCATGTGGTGAAAAAGGGTGGATCAATAGCCTGGCTCTCCGCTTGATTGCAGCATATCTTTGCCCCTTCAGCTAATTTACCCCCACTTCATGGTAGCGTTTACCAGTCTGATTTAGCCAGAAGTAAGTGCAGTTTCCCCATTTGGGACAGACACATATCTTTTGAAACTCCACATTTACTGGCCAATATAAGACATAGTGGATACTGACATGTTTTTTGATTATTTTCAGACAGATCTATCCTTGTACTCCTGATGAGTGGGCGTAAGGACCCACGGAATGCGTAGAGTTTCCAATACAGAATATTTATCATCATGTAATATTGATATGCTTTTATTATGTTCAATATGCTACCATGCTGTTATCTTGCTACTATATTCAACATGCCCTATATGTCTTGTAACTATGTTTGTGGTCATGTACATATATTTATTATATATATTTTTATTTGATAATACAACGTACTCTTTTACTCCCAGTGACTATTGCATCCACCTCATATAAAGTCCCGCTAGGGCTATCTTTCTTTTAGGGAAAAGAAACAAGGGCGCCAAGTCATAAAGGTAGATGAACAGCTGTGTAATTTAATATAGTAACTTACATGTTAAAAACAGGTATTCCAATGAAACAGCATGCATGGTGTAAAAGGACAGTCCCCACAGTAGATCCGATGGAAGATGCAAATGAAGGACAGTCACATCTGGGTCCTGTGTGGCGGGTCCTGTGTAGTGGTGAAGGAAGTCCTGAATACCGGCAATGCCGGGTGATGCTGCAAATGGCGTGGGCTCCCTGGCTGGGCAGCCTCACCGCTGTCTGCCGTACAGCAGGAAGGTAATAACCCGGAACCGGAAATAGAAGGACAAGTCTGTCAGTTCCTCCACGGAAGCCGACAGGAACGTACACTGAACCGAGAGTGGAGGGCGGGCTGCAACGTCGTTTCGGAGGACCTCCTCCTTCATCAGGCAAGCCCACCCCTCCACCATAGAAAGTATTTATAATCCTGAGAAGCAATTGCACGGCTGAGGATTGGACAAACCTCAGGTGTCACCAATAAAAAAGGGAGGGGAAAATTAACAAAAAAAAAAAAAAGGAACAAAAGAGAGGGATTTAGGGATGGAGGTGTTTACAATTGCAAGTGTTAGACCATCCCCTCTTGATGTAATATAATAGGTATTTTTCCATAAGGAAAGGTTTTGTTATAAATTGCCAAATTACATTCTTTGTAATATGCAGAACATATACAGAAATGATCTCTTGGAAGAAACTATTTAAATCAGGTTTTGACTAATGCAAAAATAAAGTAACCTTTCAAACACATTTGTACAGAATAATGGCAATTATGCTGTCTGAATAGCCAAGATTACCACTAATTTTGTCTGAAAATGACTGCCAGCATCACTGGCTGTTCTGTATATACTGCTCACATACTAATGCCAACAGTGACATTCCACTATGAAAATTGCTCAGCAAGATGTGCATGATAAAAAATAAATTACTGCCACACAAGTGACAACAAGTTTGCAATGTCAAGTTTGCAAAAACTGTTGCCCATAGAAACCTATTTCATTCAGCAGAATAAACTTTGAGAAATGGCTCCAATTTTACTCTGGTTTTCCTTAAACGATAAGTTAATCTTTTTAAGAAAAAAAATAGGATTTTTTTTTTTGATTATAAACTTTTATTGAAAAATATATTCAAGTACAAATAGAATAGTAAATGTAAAATTTACATAAAGGTGTTTCATCAATACAACATTTCAAGTAATAGGTATGTGAAAAAGCATACAAGCGATAAAAAACAAAAATTAAACAAAATAGAAAATGTATATCCGTCCTTGATGGAAATATAACATTATATGAATAATGAAATATCTAAGAGTTTGATGAGCAAGTTAACAGAATACGTGAGATATAGTCAGTAAGAAGGTTACCTCTTTCGCCTCAGTAGGGGGCGCCCAACTAACTTAAACCATGAATATGGTGTGGTGGAAACCGAAATATCATGTAATTGTAAAGACAACATATGCTGGTTGGTCAAGTTGACGCAATATTTATGTGGTTAAGGAACATTTGTATATATACCAAGGAGTCCATTTTTGGTCAAATTTGGCCTTAGTGTCCGTGATGGTATGATGGTATTGTTCCATTAATCTTATATCTTCTATTCTACTGATGATCTGATCAAAGGGTATAAAAGTTTCTTTCCAGTGTTTGGAGATAACCCATAACATAGCAAGGCAAATGGTGTGTGTTAGGCGTGTGAGATCTGTGGTGATTTCTGGAACATTTTTAAAAAGTAGACATTGCAGGTGCAAGAGTGGGAATTTACATCCTGTAACTCTCTCTATTAGATTGAATACTTCCTGCCAGACATCTTTAACTTTGGGGCATTCCCAGAAAATATGCAATAGAGAGCCCACTTCACCACACCCTCTGAAACAAGTTGGGGAGACCTCAGGGTAGAATTTATTCAATTTCTTGGGGGTATAATACCATCTCGTGAATATTTTAACAGCCGTTTCCCTCACACCTAGGGATTTGGTTGTCTTACACATATTTATCCACATGTCTCGCCAGTCGGCTATCGATATAGCTGTCTGTAGTTCCGATTCCCATTTAACCATGTAACTAAGTTTTGTAGCCGGATCCCCGTTGTTAAGTAAGGAATATATTGTAGAGATATGTCTCGTACTTGAGATATCTTTTAGACAAATATGTTCATATGTGCTGAGAGGAGATCCTGAAGGCTTAGGGTAGTGTGATTCAAAGAAGTTTTTGATAAGGTCATAATTGAGCTTTTCCGATAGTGGGATCTTTTTGGTGTGTAGTAATGTCTCAAAAGAGAGGAATGTCCCACCATCATATAAGTCTAGTAATGAAGTCAAATTATTTTCGGACCACCATGTGAATCTCTCGGGGGTAATAAATGCATCCGAAAATCTAGGGTCTCCTAAGAAGGAGGCACCGAGAGGGGGAAGAGATGCGAAGGGCCATTTTTTAATGACAAGTCTCCACAACCTGAGAGCATCAGAAACAATTTTATTACGGGAGGAGATTTTGCGTATAGGGACTGTGTGGTCCCATAGTAGCCCTGCTAAGTGATACGGGGCGACTGAGTTTTTCTCGAAGTTGATCCAAGGCAGATCTGAGGAACGATCATGCCAATGAGCCATTTGGGCCAGTCTACTACTGATATAGTAAAACCATATATTAGGAAGGCCCAGACCTCCAGTACGTTGGTGATGATATAGTATGTTCGCTGCGTACCTGGGTTTTTTGTTGCCCCAAACGAATTTATTGATTATAGATTGTAACTTGGTAATGTATGTTTTGGTAAGGTAAATGGGAAGCGCACGGAACAGGTACATAAATTTCGGAAGAATGGTCATTTTGATCGCTGTGATCTTACCTAGAAAAGATAGCTGATAAGAGGACCACATTTGGAGCATACCTCGTATCTTGTCAAGCAACGGAGGATAGTTCGATTTAAAAATAGAGTTGTAATTTTTATTAAGTTGAATTCCCAGATACAAAATCTTCTCAGGGGCCCAGACAAACGGGAAAAGGGTCTTCAAATGTAGGGTGTCAGACTCTGAGAAGTTAATTGGTAAGGCTACCGATTTAGATAAATTAATACTAAGACCTGAAACCCCTGCAAAGTTTTCTAAAGTATTCAATAGATTGGGTAATGAGGTGAAAGGGTCTGGTATGTACATGAGAGCGTCATCCGCATATAAGTTTATTTTGAATGTCTCTGAGTTCTTACTATATCCTGAAATTCCAGGGTGTCTTTTAATTGCAATCGAGAGTGGTTCGATGGCAAGGGCAAATAGAAGTGGTGATAAGGGACAGCCCTGTCTTGTGCCCCTACCCAAGGGGAAAAAAGATGAGTTACAGCCCGAGATCTTAATTCTCGTTTTAGGATTTTTATATAGAGCAGAAAAGCCATTTAGAAATTCGTTAGAGAAGCCGAATCTGGGTAGTAATTTACCAAGATAGCTCCAAGTGACGCTGTCAAAAGCCTTGTGTATGTCCAGTCCTAATAGTAACAATTGTTTTTTAGATAAATTTGCGTCTTGTATAACGTTGCATGCAAGTCGGATGTTATCCGTAATTTGACGGTTGGGGATAAATCCTGACTGCGATGAGGAGATGAGTTTTGGGATAATTTGAGATAATCTAGAAGCGAGGATTTTACTGAATAATTTAAGGTCGTTGTTAATAATCGAAATTGGCCTAAAGTTTTGGGGGCAAGAGAGATCTTTGTTTGGTTTGGGGAGAAGAGTCATGTTTGCTAGGGACATTTCTTCTGGGAAGTCGTTGCCCTTAAGTATATGATTGAAGAGTATTGTAAGTTTAGGGGATAGAATAGGAGTAAATTTTTTATAGTATGAAGCACTGAAGCCATCTGGGCCCGGTGCAGATGAATTGCGAAGGGTTTTGATCATATGGGTTACTTCGGTTTCTGTGATGGGGGCATTTAACTGCTCTATATCCGAGGGAGAGAGCGTTGGGATAGGGATCTCATCAAACCAGGTTTGAGAGTGTATTGACGTGGTGTCTGGGGGGGAGGAAAGTAGTGTTGAATAAAATTTTTCAAAAATGCTCAAGACCTCCTTGGGATGAGAGGTGGTCATTCCTGATGGTGCATTTAATTTATATATGTGAGGGGGTTTTATCGTTTGGTTCAATTTCCTTGCCAGCATTGTGGAAGCAGTGTTTCCATATAGTAGGAATTTGGATCTTGAGTGTCTGAGGGATTTCTCTGCATAATCTGAGAGAATGTTATTTAATTCTATTCTCTTTTGGTCGATTAATAGTCTGGTGGATTGATCATGTAATGTATTATGGTTTTTATATAATAATTGTAATTCCTTGGTGAGATCTTGAATCTTAGCAGTACGTGCACGGTTTTTTTTAACCGCTAATGAGATTAGTTTACCCCTTATATAGGCCTTGTGAGTGACCCATGTGTTTGGGATTGAGGTGTCCTCAGCGAGGTTTAATCTAAAAAATTCTGATATGGAATCGGAGAGTTCCTGAGAATCTATCGGGTTAGCTAACAGGGAGTCATTAAGTCTCCATGAGAAGGGAGTAGGAGAGAGACCTATTCCTGATGTGTCATATAGCACCATATGGTGGTCTGACCACACACATGGAACAATGCTAGCAGAGATCGAATTGGCTAAGATCACTTGTGAGCAATAAATGTAGTCAATCCTAGCTGAGGAATTGTGTGGGTTAGAGTAGAACGTAAACTCTTTGGAGCCCATATTAAGACATCTCCATGTATCTACCAACTGCAAACTATTGAGTCTACGCTCTAAGGATCTGGGGAACGTCTTGGAAGCCGAGTTTGGATTGCTCCTATCCATGGTGGGATGAGAGACCATATTGAAGTCACCGCCTAGGATAATGTGGGAAGAGTGATGTTTTTCCAATATGTTAAAAAAATCATAGAAAAATTTAACTGTGGCTCCATTAGGGGCATATATATTGGCTATTGTTAATTCCTTTCCCAGAATGCGTCCCTTAATTATTATAAAGCGACTTTCAGTGTCCTTATACACTTCTTGGACATCTAGTGGGAAAGAATTATGAACGAATATTGCTACGCCTCTACTTTTAGAGGAGTGTGTGGTATAAAAGGCCTGGTTATATGTCTTATGGAAGTATTTGGGGTGATTGTGTTCAGCAAAATGCGTCTCTTGGAGCAATAGGATTTTGGCATCTAAACGCTTGAACTGGTGAAAAGCTTTCCTGCGTTTATTAGGGGAATTGAATCCCTGCACGTTATGTGAGATTATTCTGATGGTCATTTTGAGGTGAGAAAGTGAAAGTTACTATGGTGGAGTTTAGGGTGATCAAGGTGTCTAAGATCACATCCGTGGAGTTCAGAATTCGGAGGGGCCGTGTAGTAAGTGAGGGCGGACCTGGGGGATGTAGGTTTAGGTTGTATAACTCAGGGGGATCTTGTGTCTGGGAGAGGTTTACCCAAGCACATGCTAGTAAAAGGCATTCTGGATAACTGTAGGCATTGAAACGTCTGTGGATATACGTTAAAAAATAAAGAAAACTCAAAAAAGCAAAACTATAAAGATTAAAGCTTAACAAGTAAGATAAACCATGGATCAGTAAACCGTTAAGGCACTGATAAAAGAGTAACATTAATGAAGGATGAACTCCTTCTAAACAGGCGACCGAGAGCCAGCAGCAGAGCAAAAGGAGAGACGGCCCCAACCTGGGGAACAGAAAGGGCGCGACTCCCCCGCGACCACTAGTGGCCACCGGTCGACTGAGTGGGTACCACATGTACAAGCGCGGGACCTCATCTAGGCCTATTGAAGGTTCCCTTCGCAGAGAGAAGGAAACAAAATTAATTGCAATGTCTGGTTATAGGTGGTTCTAGAAGAACCCAAGGGGAACATCACAGAGAAATATCCAACAAAGATAGGGAGAATAAGAGGGTTGGGGGGGAAAGGTTGAGGGGGGGGAGGGAGGGGGGGAAGGGGGAAGGGGGAGGGAGGGAAGGAGAGGGAGGGTAGAGGATCAAAAAGTATACATTATGGTAATATATAAATCTAGAGCAATTATATTTCCTTCATATGAGTCCAAGATCGTGTGGAAAAAAAAAAAAAAAAAAGGAAATAATGAAATAATAACTTGCGGATCAGGAAGAGACCCCCATAAAATCTTGATAGATGTTAGGAGCAAAGATAGATTGGAGTTAATGATCTTCAGACGAGGGTTCCTTGCAGTTCAGGATTTGGCCAGTAGGTGTCTCCCTTTGTCTACTGAACATTTAACAGTGCTGTGGAGTATATTGGTACTGCATGGGAAAAAATTAAAAGGAAATGGGGAAAAGAGGACGGGGAAGAAAAGAAAAAATATGCGGGGAAAGAAAAAAAAAATAAAGAAAGTTTGTCAGATAAATCTCGTGCTTAATGTTTTTTAAAGAAATCTCCAAGCAGAATTCCGCGATATTCTTGATTCATAAGAATCAGAAGATGTGAAAATTAACCGCCTCAGATCCTGTCATTACGTGGTCTTCTGTTTCCTCTTCTAGAAGCCGGGGTTTGCCAAAGCGGTGAAGGTCTAGGAGCAGGGGGGGGTGAGGGGTTAGAAGAGGGATCCATCAGTCCTAGCTTAATAAGGACTTCACGACCTTCTGGGATATTAGTAGCCACGTACGTGGAACCATTGTGGGGGATTACAAGCTTAAACGGGAAACCCCATTTATAGCGTATACGTGCAACTTGTAAGACTGACGTGATTTCTTTTAGGTTGCGTCTTCTCTCCAGTGTAGCCTGTGAGATATCCGGGAAAATCTGTATTTTATTGCCGTCGATAAGAATATTTGGGGTGTTCCTCGCAGCCCTGAGGATTTCCTCCTTGGTCAGGAAGTCCTTCATACATAAGATAATATCCCTTGGTGGTTTATCAGCAGGGGGTTTTGGACGGAGGGCACGATGGATTCTATCACAAGAGAATTGGGACTCAATTATTTCAGGCAAAAGCGATTTAAACAGGCGATTTACTGTGGGTATGAGATCGGTATAGGTTTCAGGGATCCCCCTTAACCTCAGATTATTACGCCTGTTGCGATTGTCTAAATCCTCTACATGTGCCTGCAGCTGGTTAAATTCTGAACTTAACATCTCATGATCTCTGTTTAGCTCTCTGTAAGCTAGGGACAACTCATCATGCTTTGCCTCCAGCCTGTCTGTTCTTCCTCAAAGGGCAGAGATCTCCTGTGTAAGGGTGGTCTCTGTCTTGTGGAGCTCTGCCTGGAACTTTGCCATCAGCTTAGTACACATAATCTCCAGGCTATTATCCAGGTCTTGTTTTGTGAGGGGAGCAGGGTACTCACAGTTTGTAGGGGTCGAGGATGACTTAGGAGCTGAAGCCTGTATGGTACTGCCGACATGTACAGGAGGAGGAGGAGGAGGAGGAGGGGTGGCGCCATCTTGCTCCATGTTGAACTTCTCCCGGGCTCTTAGGAGATAGTGTGTGAGGGACTTCTGTGGAGTCTTGCGGTGCTTCCTTTTGCTGGACGACATGCACAGGAACTTTGGCTGCCAGGGGGTGATCTTTGCGGTTGTTTAGGAGGCGATATATGGCCCCTGTAGCCGGGATCACGGCCGAAGTGAGCGGAGCAGCGAGTTCAAGCCGCCATCCGTCCCGCGCCGCGCATGCGCACTGCCAAAAAAAAATAGGATTTTTGTACTTACCATAAAATCCTTCTCTGAGTTCATTGACAGACACAGCTCCATATTCTTTACCATATGTTATGCTGCCCTCTACAGGAGTAGGACTAGGCAGACAACAAAAGCTTGGCTACCCCCCGTGGGCCATCCTCAGCTGGCATAATCCCCTCTCTGCTTAGAGATACTCAGTTTTGTCAGAAGCAGTAACAGAAGTAGGGATCAACTATATCATTTTTTTCAGGGCCGATACTGATTTTCCGACCACCCTTCAGGCCGATTGCCGATATTAGGTGACAATATTCTGCATATTTAAAGTTTTTATTTTTACACCTTCCTTTAAAAAAAATTTTTTGATCACTTTTATTGCTTTCACAAGGAATGTAAACATCCCTTGTGACCGTATTAGGCAGTGAAAGGTACTCTTCATGGAGGGATCCGGGGTCTTCAAGACCCTAAACCCCTCCTCTGCACTTAACCACTTAAGCCCCGGAGGATTTGGCTGCTCAAAGACCAGGGCCTATTTTGCGATTCGGCACTGCGTGACTTTAACAGTCAATTGCGCGGTCGTGCGACGCTGTACCCAAATGAAATTGACGTCCTTTTTTTCCCACAAACAGACCTTTCTTTTGGTGGTATTTGATCCCCTGTGAGATTTTTACTTTTTGCGCTATAAACAAAAAAAGAGCGTCAATTTTGAATAAATAACAATATTTTTAAAATTTTTTATATGAAATTCCCCCAAAAAATTTAAAAATCAAAATTTTTTAACATTTTAGGCCAATTTGTTTTCTGCTACATATTTTTGGTAAAAAAAATCGGAATGGGCGTATTTTGATTGGTTTGCGCAAAAGTTATTGCATTTACTAACTATGGGAAAGATTTATGTCATTTTTATTGTTTTTTTTTTTTAACTAGTAATGGCGGCGAGCTGCGTTTTTTTTTTTTGCGGGACTGCGACATTGCGGCGGACAGATCGGACCCCTGTAAACAATATATATATATACAGCGCTATTTAGATTCAATAACCAATAAAGTGACAATGTGCATCATATAAATAAATATTCCTCTTAAGGTGCAATATATAGAGTGTCCATAAAGTGCATTCCAAAGTAAAGTGCATGAAAAGTCCACTAAAACATGAGTCAACCCGTGAGCCAAAATCAATCAAGGTGCTTGATAGATGTCTCCATATATAAAGTGCCAGTGACACCACCACCGTTTAGCCACAAGATGGCCTCTCACCTCACTGAAGTATTAAACCAGCAGTAAGCCCCGGTTCACACTTCTGCAAGTGCCGGGTTTGCATGTAATGTCGGAGCGCACTGCTCCGACATTACATGCGATCAGCTGTGCGGTGCGAGTTTAGCCATACAGTTTGTATGGCTAAATTCGCATCGCACCCGGTGCAAACACGCACAGGAGGCATTTTTGCAGCCGCATCAGGATCGGATCGCACAGCGGTTCACACTTGTGCGATCCCATCCTGTGCGAACTGCACGATCGCACTGCGATATGCGATCAAACTGGGGGTGTCGTTAAGATTACATTGACACCCCCAGCGGATCGCATATGGCAGTGTGAACTGCCGGGGGTGCGTGTGCGATGCGGGAACAGGCTGCAAATTCGCAGCCTTCCCGCATCGCATATATGTGAACCGAGCCTTAATCCTCTTTAAGGATAAGCAAAGTGTAGGGGATGCCACTTCCTGGATCGATCTCTCACAATTTCATGGGTATGGTATGTGGGTAAAGATAATAAAGGATCTAAGTGTTCACTGCTATTATCCTTTTATTAGAATCAAAACTGAAAATACACTCACATGAATCTGCACAATAGGGCTTGTGCGGACCGTACACACCAAACAGTATTGCAGCTGTGGGGAGCCGTGCTGATGGGTCGCCGCTCGTCCGTCCGAGTCTCCGCCCTCTATACGCGTCGCGTCTTACGCTTTTGCGTCACAACTTCGTCAGTAGACCCATATATTTATCTATATGATGCACATTGTCACTTTATTGGTTATTGAATCTATATAGCGCTGTATATATATATATTGTTTACAGTTTCTTACTCCCGCAAGTGAGGGAGGTTTCATATAGCTGCTGTATACCCACATTTTTATTTTTATTTATTTATTGTCCCAATTTATTGGGTCTGAGCACTGCATCACTTTATATTTAATTGCGCTGATTTATCTTTTGCACAGATCGGACCCCTGACTATAATTTTTGACACTTTTGGGAGTACCAGTGACATTACTACAGTAATCAGTGCTATATATATGCACTGTTACTGTAAAAATGACACTGGCAGGGAAGGCGTTAACTTTATTAGAGATCAAGGGGTTAAGTGTGTCCCTAGGGGCGTGCTTCTAACTGTAGAGGGGCGTGGCTTTTGATGTAACCACAGAGACATACGATCCTACATAGCAGGATCGTATGATCTCTGCTGTTACATCAGGGAGAATGACAGGCGGCTTTGTTTACATTAGCCGCCTGCCTTTCTCCCTCTCCAGTGGGAGATTGCGAGTGGCCGGCGGACATCGGAGCCGCCGGTCACTCGCGCGGGGACCTCAGTGAACGAGCGGGAGCGCGCCTCCGGCGGCGCACGCTCACCCCCTACAGGCTCCAGGAGGGGCTGACCGCCGCAGTAAATGTACTTGCGGGGGACGGCAAGTGGTTAAAAGCATTCAAAACGCCAAGTTTGGCTGTTTTGAATGCTGTAATTTTTGTTTTTAAATCTGGCCCCTTTAAGGCTCCAGTACACGGAAGTGATGTCATAACATCACTTCTGGGTTTTTACATCGGAGACCTGATCAGAGCCGAATGCGGCTTTATTCGAGTCTTCGGCCAGCCGGTGGAGGTGGTGGCTGGTTGCTCGGGTCTCCCGGTGGGGAAACGACACAACGTCTCCTCCCACTCCTTGTAATGGCAAATCGAGCGGCTACTCAGCCGCATCAGTTGCTATTACAATAAAGCCGACCGTCGGCTCTGATCAACGGTACCAGGGCCTACGATTATCAGGCCCACCGATAATCGGTCGATCCCTAAACAGAAGTATAAAAACTCCTTAGAGGGGTGGGTGCTGTGTCTGTCAATGAACTCCAAGTATAGGATTTTACGGTGAGTACAAAAATCCTATTTTCTCTTCCTTCCATTGACAGACACAGCTCCATATTCTTTACCATAGCGACATCCCAAACCAGTGCCAAACATGAGGGGTGGGAACAACAAACCCAAGGCTAAACACAAGCCAATCAAGGCAATAGTAGCTTAACTAGAACAGTAGCCCAACCTGAAATACACCCTCAAGAGGTAAAAACAGACCCTCTAAAATCACAGCCTGCAAAACTTTGCGCCCAAAGGAGGCAACCGCAGATTTCAAAACATCCACTTTGTAAAACTGTGAAAGAGTACGCACCGACAACCAAGTGGCCGCTGGGCAAACCTGCGCCACTGATGCCTGATGACGGATGGCCCAAGAAGCATTAAGTGCCCGAGTAGAATGTGCCGTCTTTTTTTTTTTTTTTAATTTCATATTTTTTATTCATTTTCATAAAAGGAATAATAAATAACCAAGCATTAAAAACTCCAGGAAACGGTTAGCGTTAACAGATATACAGCCATATATAAAAATTCGGAAAAAAAAAAAAAATTAAACACAGCAATCCCCCCTAAAACCAGAAAAGTAATTAATAATAAAAATTATTGTCTCGTATGTGAATAAAGTGAGGATTATTATAATATTAATTACCTTAACATATAAAATAGGTGAAGTGACTCAATATATACCAATGTGATACGGCTAATCTTTACCGATAAAGATATAAGCAAATACAAAAAAAAAAAAAGAATGAAAACTATCCATGAAAATCCTTTGTATTATAAAATATTCTAAAAATATTACGTGCAAAAAAAAAAAAAAAAGGGTAAAGGCTATCATCGTCAAACCCGATTAAATAGGCACTTATTTGTGCCAATTTCTACTTCTCGGAAAAATGCTTGTTAATGTACTACTGGAAATGAAGGAAAGAAAAAAAAAAAAATTAAATAAATAGGACAAGAAGGGTCGGAGTGGGGACACCACGGCCGCCCACTATAAAGATAAATAGCACTCCTCAGGGGATCGAATCAATTAATCTCTAACTGATAGGCATTAGTACCAGTAAAGTGCACCCAGGGCTTCCACCGGTCTCTAGTCTGTTCCTCCATGTTCTTTAAAGTGGCAGTCAACTCCTCCATCCTATAAATCTCATTAACTTTGGAAAACCACAGCTTACTTCCTCTGGCAGTTGAATTTGTCTCCACATGGCTGGGATACAGGCCTTTGCAGCATTAAGAAGTCGGAGTGTCAAAGACTTCTTATATTTTCAAAGTGAGCACCTCGTGAGATGGAGAAGACATAACGCAGGATTATCTCCCACTTCAACCGCAGTCAGTTGTTTAATGACTGTAGCGACATTTGTCCAGAAAGGTCGCAAGGAGGGACAGGCCCAAAAACATGGAGCATTGAAGCCTCCTCCGACCCAGAACGCCAACACTTATCCGAACAGCTTGCATCCATCTTATGCAATACCACAGGAACCATGTACCACCTAGTAAGTATTTTGTAACCTACCTCCTGATATTTACAGTCCATAGAGGATTTATGTACTAATATCAGAATCTTGTTCTTTTGCACGGACGTCAGAGAATTTGTAAGCTTCCACTCCCATTGAGATAGAAGCGACAAATGTTGCCCCTCGGATTCATCCGCCAGCAACAGATAAAATAGAGACAGAGTGTGCTTAAGGGGATCTCCTACTCTGCACATAGCTTCAAATGGAGTTAGGGCTCGCAGTACATAGCCCCGCTGTCGAACGGAGAGAAGAAAATGTCGCAACTGGCAAATACTCAGATGGTCCAAAGCCGGTCCAGGCCATGCGGCAATCTCCAAATGAGTGGGCACAGATTGCCACACATCTAGTAAGTGTATCCTACTGATCTGGGCCAGACTGCGCATCCTGGCGCTCGTACACCCCAGCGGAAAATCCGGGTTGCCCAGTAGGGGCGTAAGAGAGGGGGCCGGCGGAGTCAACTAGCCAGCTTCACCAACCACCAAGCCCACCCAACGCTTGGAAGACACATTACAATGCCAATCCAGAACTTGGACAAGATTCGAAGAGCGGTAATATCGAAGTATATCTGGGAGGCCCACTCGCCCTTTCGACTTCGGCAAAGACAAAGTCTGCAGCTGAATCCTGGGGGACCTGGAAGCCCAGATAAAAGAATGAAACAATGTCTGGGTCTGTTGGAAAAAAGATAGGGGGACAGCGATCAGCAAGGCCTGCAATATATAGAGGAGCCTGGGCAAGATATTCATCTTAAGCGCGCTGCAGTGCCCGAGCCAAGTCAAGGTCAAGGATTGCCAAGCACAGAGATCTGCCTTTATAATCCCTAACATGGGGATATAATTCTTCCTGAATAGATCTCAAAGATTGGCCGTAATCTGAACCCCTAAATATGCCAACGAACCCACAGCCCAGGGTAACGGGAAAAAGGCACGTAAAGAGCACTCCTCTTGTGCCGAGGATGATACATTAAGCACCGCCGACTTCGCAAGATTGATCTTGTAATTAGATAGAGCACCATTGTCAGGAAAGGAATCAGCATTCAGCAACAATAGAACGCCGGAGGCAGAACAGGTGTGTCACCACGCCCATCTCCCCAGCCCTGGCCCTATAGAAGGCGCTCTCTGGCTGTGCTTCAGTGCTGGTTTATCATCAGCTCCTGTACCCGTGACCTGTCCGATTTCCTGTTTTTCCTGTTTGACCCGGCTTGCTCCTTTGACTTACCTGCATCTCTCCTTCGTTTGACCTCGGCTTGCCTGACCACTCTTTACTCTAAAAGACACCTCTGCTGGATCTCCTGTGTACCGACCTTGGCTTGGATCCCACGGACTCTCTCTCTTGTACGGCCCTCTGTACCTTCATCTCCTCGGACTGATTATCTGTGTATGACCCTCGGCCTGGCATTAACCTTTGTCTCTTTTCTCTGAGCATCTATAGATCTCCTGGAAGTGGTCATGAATCACCATCCCTCCATCCGGGATCCATCCACATCCAGTGCTCCTTGGGACGTATCATCTCCTGTTTCACCACCAGGGGTGATCCGCCCCGAGCTGCAAGGGAAGCCCTCTCAGCACTTCGGCCTCCATCAAGGTAACTGACAACCATAAGTGTGGAGAGCAGCTAAGATGTTCGGGAGTGAAATAATTGGGTTGGTGACAAAGAACATAAGGTCATCCGCATAAGTGGCCACCCTATGTTGATCACCAGCAACCTGCAAGCCAGATATATCAGTTGACCGACGTATCGAGCATAGAAAAGGTTCCAGCGTTAGAATAAAAATAAGAGGCAATTGCGGGCACCCCTGACGGGTGCCGTTGGAAATTGAAAAGTAGTCTCACCGCCACTCATTAACCCATACAGCTGCGGACGGCCTGGAGTAGAGAGCCCGGATGCATTGCAACATCCGAGGTCCCAAGCCAATATGTGACATAAAACTCCAGGCCACTCTGTCAAAGGCCTTCTCCGCGTCGGTTGAAAATAACACCATCGGACTACGGGACACCCGTGCCGCATGAACCAGGTCAATGACCCGGTCGTGTTGTCCCTAGCTTCGCGGAGCAGCACAAAACCCACTTGGTCAAAATGTACCAGGTGGGAAATGTGGGGCAAAAGTAGATTCGCGAGTATCTTCGCGAACAGCTTGGTGTCAAAGTTAAGGAGGGAAATGGGCCGGTAACTGCCACATAGCAGAGGGTCCTTCCCCTCCTTAAAGATGAGGGCAATATAAGCCCTAAGAGAATCAATGGGCAGCGGCGCGCCGTCACGTACCGTGTTAAAATGAGCTAGGAGGGGCTTACCTAAACGTGCCATAAACTGCTGGTGATAAAGCAAGGTAAACCCGTCCGGGCCAGGGGCCTTATGGGGTTTAGATTGTGAGAGGGCAGAGGATAACTCCACAGCAGCAATCTCCCCCTCCAAAGCAGATGCCTGCTCTGCTGTGACGGAGGGCATTCACGACTCCCGAAGATAAGCCTCTGACAATTCCCTCTCCTCTCGGGAGACACCATTCTGTCAGGGGTAGCTAGATTATAGAGAGAGTGATAAAATGAACGAAACTCGTCTGCAATAGCTGACAAGGTATGTACCTCCCGTTCGCCGGTCGTCTGCATAGGAGAAATATATGTTCGCTTCCTCTGGCCAATTAAAGCCCGTGCCAACATTGCCCCCGGTTTATTTGAAAATTCCTAGTAATGTCTCCTAGCCCATGCCATACCCCTAACCATCTTCTAAAACAGGAGACGGTTTAGTTCTTCTCTGGCTCGGGTTAAAGGTGCAAGATTTTCTGCGGCTAAAGACTGCTTGTGTTGTTTACTAAGGGACTCTACCCGGGAGCAGAGAGCTGTCAGTCTACTCTCCTGCTCTTTTTTGCGTCGTGCTCCGATACGAATAAGAACCCCTCGGATGCCGCACTTGTGGGCCTCCCATATCACTAATGGTGACAAAGACACGTCCGCATTGTCCTCAAAAAAATTAGAAAGCGAAGTTTCTATCTCTGCCCTGACTTCTGGGAACTGGAGTAGCGACTCATTAAGCCGCCATGTACTGGGTCTGACTGGCCTGGGTTCCCATGCAATAATAACATGGGCAGGAACATGGTCTGACATAGAAAACGTATCAATGTGAGAAGAGATTACTAGAGGGACATCGGTTTGAGGAATCAAGATGCGATCTATTCGGGTGTAGACATTATGGGTCAGATAGTAATAAGTATAGTCTCGCTCACCTGGGTGCATCAGTCATCAGGGATCAGTCAAGTCAAGGAGAGAGAGCTCCCGCTGTAAACGGCACAGCCGTGTATGGGAGATACATGAAGTTCCCCTTGAAGAGTCCAAAAGTGGTTCAGGTGCATAGTTAAAATCTACACCCATCACGAGGTGCCCCTCCCGAAAGCCCAGGACTACCGGGATCAATTGCTGCAAAAAAGACAAATGATCTGAGTTAGGTAGATAGACATCTAATAGGGTTCAAGGACAAATGGGTGTGAAAGTGGGACTTTTAAGGTGCCAATGAATATATATGATGGAGAAAAACTTCATTTTTCATAAAATACAAATATACTTTATTCAAACAGAAATTAGTTACAAGGACAATACTTTTAAAATATATAAAAGCACAAGAAAACACTTGAATATGTCTGCTCTACATGTTTCACCATCTTCAAAATGGCTTCTTCAGGAGTCTGACGGACATCTTTCACAAGTGAACATTCTATATATAAAGAAATATTATGAAAGCATCAAGGAAGCATATACATATGAATACATTCTGTCCAAAAAGACCATTACTGAATACAGCATCATGATATGATTCATGAAGTCTAGGGTCAGTAAATAAATGAAAAAAAATGAAACAAATTTTTATATATATATACCTTAAAGAGGACTTGAACCTCCTCTAAATGCTGAGGAGAGCTGTAGATGGATTGGGCCACCCAGGAGGGATAAGGAGAATGTATTCATATGTATATGCTTCCTTGATACATTTTGGAAAGTGCATAGCCTGGCTGAACAGCGGGACGCCAGAGAAAATATATGCCGCGATGTCCAGACTCCTACCAGTCTCCTGTGGTCCAGATAAAGGAACCATTCTCCTGGTCCAACGCCAGACGACTCCTGAGGTAATCCACCTGTCAATTTTCCATGCCAGAAATGTGCACGGCCCGAGAGGGCAAGAACGAACTGTTCTGCCCCCCCTAGACACATCCAGGGCCACTAATACACTCTTTCTGCCACCCTGGTGAACACACAAGCAATGGCCGTGGCATTTTCCTACTGAATCTGCACCGGGAGTCCCCGGAGCTGCTCCATCCAATGATCCAGGCAAAGCCTGATCGCTCAAAGTTCCAAGACATTGATAGGCATCTTTAGCAAGGTTGGGGAGCGCAGCCACCAGACCAGAGAACACTTTGTCGCCCGACTCAGAAAAATCACCTTGTCCAGCGACTTGTGACACTTGTCCCATTTGATCAGAATCTCCTTTTGAAGGAGTCTCATGTAGAACTGTGCAAATTGAACCGACTTGAAGGTGGACACCATCAGGCCCGACACTCGCATGCATGCCCGAAAGGACGACCCCATGTGGGCTGGCAACAGTTGGATCTCAGAATGTAACTCCTGCAACTTTTCCAGAGAAAGGAACCATCCAGCTAGAGCTGAAAACAGTCAGCTCCAGATAATCCAATCACCTGGTCAGAACCAGGGCAAACCTGAAAATACAGAAGTCACACGATCGCCCGAAAAGTCTGCAGAGTAATTTCCACATCGGCTGTCAGAGCCGATGGAGACTCTGCTCCCAAGAGAAGGTCATCCTGGTACCCTAGCACAACAATCCCCCACTGACACAGCAACGCTAGGACTGGGGCCAACACTTTTGTGAACAACCGGAGGAGGAGCGGAGGCTAGACCAAAGGGTAACGCCACAAACTGATAGTGCTCCTTTCTCACTGCAAAGTGAAGGAAACGTTGATGCCTGGTGCAAATTGGAATGTTCAGGTAGGCATCTTTGATGTCTAAAATAAGCCAGGGAACCCCCTTAATGCAGGGACGCCACCACTGTCTGAAAGGACTCCATCCTGAATTATTGCACCCGCACAAAATGGTTCAAGGTCTGAGGTCCAGAATCGGACGAACTTGCCCTCCTTCCTGGGAACTACAACAGGGTATGACTAAAAACCCCCAAAAACGTTCCGACACCGGAAGCGGGAAGATCATGCCCTGGGACAACAAGTCCTGCCCTACCCATAACAGAGCTTGCAGTCGATCCGGGGGCATGTAGGAAAGGAAGGAACCTTTCCAGAGGACAAGAACGGAATTCTATCTTGGAACCGGATACAATCCCCTTGTGAACCCACTGGTCGCTGACTCGGGAGGTCCACGGCCCCGGAACCAAAGAAGACATTCCCCCACCCCAGATATGGATGGGGGTAAACCATGCCGAAGGGGTCTTGTCAGCAGGTCTGGAGAAGCCTTCTCACCGACTGTTAAACCAAAGGGACGACAAAACTTCTTATGGGCTGAAAAGGAAGTCTCACGCTGCTGGCGAGGCTTCCCAGACTGTGGAAGGAGGGTACTCTTACCCCTAATGATGTCATCCAAAGTAGCCCCGAACAGGCGCTCGCCCTGAAAAGACAATTCAGTCAGGGCCTTCTAGGAGGTTTGATCTGTACACCAACACTTTAGCCACAAAATACGCCTAAGCACCACTGCCGAGACAGATAGCTTAGAGACCCACGGGAACCGCATCCAAAGATGTATCGCAGACAAACTGCAGACCCTGGACCAACCGATCCACCAGTTCACCATAGGCGGGGGAAACTGGTCAACCCCCATGGCCAGATGCAAAACTGTCACCCATACCGTCAGTATCTGAGGCAACAGAACAGAGGCCAAAACAGTCCGCAATAAGGTACCAGCCATAGTAAACGGGTAACGGGCCTTAGAGATTCTACCTGCCTGTCAGCCAGATTCCTAAAAGCTGGGGATACTACCACCGGAAAAAAAGTTGCCTTAGTTAACCTGGAAATAGATGAACAAACCGCCGGTGGGACCGTCCACTTCCTCTGAAAGGACTCCTCAAAGGGATAACAGACAGCAAAGCGTCTTGGGATCAGCAAGGATCGTATTGGACACACCCAGTACCTATAGATACAATTGTTAAAATAAGCTTGATAAGAACTCCATAACCGCACGGGACGGCTTGTGAGTGACAAACGGAACAGATATGTCCGCAGCAGCCTCAGCTGCATCCTCCAACATAAATGGCTCCTGCACGGATGCAATCAGTGCATCTATCAGCGCCTTTGTGTGGCACATCAGCCAATCATCCTCACTGTCTGATGGGTCAGGAAAATGTGGTCTCAGACCCTGTAGAGTGGTCGCATCCGCAATGCACGAACCACATGCAGAATCTGATGAGACAGGAGGGCAGGGGTAGGCATATTTGCTAAGCCAACCCCCAATGCCATCCTTACCCCTCCCAGGGGGGGTCGGCAACTCAACAGGACCCTACAAGGGGTCCCCCGCCGCTTATGCAGGAAGACCTGCAGATAGGCTACCCCTACAGTGCCACTAGGAAAGGCAGATCCCCCACAGTACCAGGGCAGCTAAACCTGGAGGCTGGAGCACGATCTGCGGGGAACCCGCGACTACCCTGGAGAAAGGAGACGAGACGGATGTCCTGGGATAAAATGGCGGCCTCAGCCGCTGCAACTGGAGCTGCCCCAACCAGGATACAGCTAGAAGGCCACAAAGCCGTGGCCTAAATTTTTCGGTCTGCCCGACCGTGTGGTACTCGGACCCGCGGATACAAGGCCACCTGCCCCCTAGGCCCACCAGCTGTCCAAAGGGGATCCAAAAAAGGCCACCCACTCCATAGCAAGCCCACCAAGGGCGACAGGTGGACAGCGCACCCGCAGGTACCAAGGCCCGGGGCACCCACAGCCTGGGCACCAGTCACCCCTCATGAGCACAGGCAGGCAAGCTAGCTCAATGCCACCCAGGGAGAGAGAAAGCCCAGGGGTACTGACCACCCCAGGGATGTACCCGCGTCCCCCATCGCATCCAGGGAAGTATAGGAGGGAGCCCTTACTTACCAATCCAGCGAAGCGTGCGGGTAACACTTCCAAGACAGGAACCTCCTTGCCACCGAAGTGGGGGAGCGGTAAGGCAGAACAAATGCTGTGACTCAGGCCGAGACCTGGTTATATGCGACCTTGTGAGAGGTTTAACTCGCAGGCCAGCCCCTGTCCAGTGGGGCTATGTCGCGGCCGACCATGCGTGGAGCTAAGGTCTGCACGCGCTCACTGGCGGGGCTGGGGGGACCACTTGAACTTCAATAGTCCAGCCCATCGCTCCACCCAGCAAATGCTAGAAGATCTCCACAGGAACAACCCAGGAAGAAATACAAAAACAGCAAAAAATAGATAAATATGCTAGGACCTAGGGCCCGTCAGGGAGTCTGGGTCCTACTCCTGAACTAGGCAAACAAAAACAGGGTATCTCTAAGCAGAGAGGGAAATTATGCCAGCTGAGGACGGCCTACGGTGCCTAGCCAAGCTTTTGTGTTGTCTGCCTAGTCCTACTCCTGGAGAGGGCAGCATAACCTATGGTAAAGAATATGGAGCTGTGTCTGTCACTTAACGGTTCCATTACATATGCTTTTATACACACAAAAAGAATATAATTTTGTCTGTCAAAGTGGACCATGAGGAAGAACTTCATTAAAACCAGTAACTGTTGAGACAATGGACACCTGGTGTCTCAGGACTATGTAATGCACAACATAATGTATAGAGTGCAGGGGCCAGGAATCACATCATAGTCCCAGAATTTCCCCTTAAGGCTCATTCAGACCAATTCTCCATATTGAGCTGCTGTCTGTTGTGTATACATCCACCTTGGAGCTGCATGCAAGCAGTATATAGAAGTGGATGCAGACGCAGTGGCTGCATGGACAAAGTTGCACGTCAAAATTTGTCATGTGGGTAGGAGTGGATATATAAATCTAAAGCAGCTACTGCGTTTGCATCCACTTTTATGGGCTGCCTGCATGCAGCTCCAAGATGGACACACAGCAGACAGCAGCTCTGTGTGGAGAATGAGACTCAATATCTGTTAGAATGAGCCCTTTCAACAGAATCTGCAGAGTTCCCCTTTAAACTGTAAGGGGGAACTCTGATAAAAGGGGGCCCTGGACAACCTGATTTAGAGGGGAGCCTTGGCAACTCTGATGTAAGAGGGCTCTGATGACAGAACCCCCTTACATCAGAGTTCCTCTTTACACAAGAGTTAGCAGAGTTCCCCCTTAAATAAGTGTCCTCCTTACTCCCCCCTTTACCTTAGGGTTCCTAGTTGCACTTCCCTCCCAAATCGTTGTCCATTCCAGGCATGCAGCCTGTAGGGCACTGCCAGCTTACTCTGGCTCAGGCAAGCTGTTGGACCTTCCTCCTCCTCCTGCCTGTCTTCTTCAAACTATTAGAAACAGGCGCCAAGCGATTGATGTCACGTGCACCCTCCCATACCTTCCATGCTACCTGAGTCAGGCAGCGTTTAGCTGTCTAACAATTGGCCAGTTCTAGAGCTACACATGTGCAGAGCTGGAAATGTACAGGTGTTCTTCTCCTGTCTACAGACATTTAGGTGTTTGTACGGTGCGATTTGAGCCATTCGTTTGTATGGCACCAAATCTGCACCAAAAAAAAGGTGCAGGACCCTTTTTTCCTGCACTGGAATCAGATTGCATGAGTGCTCACATCTATGCAATCCAACTCTGTCAATCGCACTGCCCTTTGCAGATCGTTTTGGGGTGTCATTAACTTAAAATTTACACCCCATGCAGTTTGCATGAATGCCGTGTGATTTTAATGTGGTGAGGGAAATGCACAGGATTCGCTGCATTTCCCACACCGCATATATGTGAACCTAGCTTCATGGACAGGAAAAAAGCGCCCTTTTTTTTTTTTTTTTACAAATTATTCATCTGGGTTTAGCAACCCAGACTGTGACTGTCCCTATATTTCCTGCTCTAACTTCTCAATCTCCCTGCCCTGTTCCTATCTTCCTTGCTCTGTCCACATCTCACCAATCACCATGTCTTCTGTTTCCTCCCCATCTCCTTTGCGCTGTCCCCATGTACCATTCCCGCTCCTATGCCTACTGGCTCCTCCCCCTGGTATCGGCTCCTCCCCATCATGTCACACACGCCTCCAGCTCAGCTGCGAGTATCTCCAGGCTGGAATGGTGCATCCCCAGGCTCTGCTACCACCCAGGTGGGAGGGAATTGCTTTTCATTGCGGGCACTGCAGGGAGAGAAATGGGTCGTGGAGGTGGTTCAGGTGTTCAGAAAGAGAGCGGGCACTGGAAGAGAGGAGTAGGGTCGGAACTCGGGGGGGAGCAGCCAAAAGTCACTATAGGGAGGCAGCAACTTGTGCTGGCAGACACCGTGCACTATACCTGACCTGAGCTGGGTAAAGCTGCATGTGAGCAGGGCCGGTGCCAGCATAAATGTACAATGTACACAGGAGCAGGAGGTGACTAGTATGCCTGAAGGCACTGAGGCAGACATGGTTGTATTTTGTGTACTGCTATGCCCGGCCAGCGGCCGCCACACTGAGCAACACATGCCGGCAATTTTGCGATTCTTCTTACAATGCATTTCCGGGACATAGAGGTGGCAGTGTTGCCGCTGAGCCGTGGCCACCCCTGTTCACAGTGCCGCCTGGGTCCAATGGACCCAGCGGGATCCATGGTAGGGCCAGCCCTGGGTGCAGGCCCATTCAGTTAGATAAGGCACATTTGGTGGGCAGTACAGGAGGGATAATTCTTGCCTTACTGCGATGCAAACCATTGTGGCAAAGAGATGTGTACACCCCTATTTGCTACGTCTTCAGCTTAAGGGGGAGCTTAACCATGTGTTTTTTATCACCCCCCACAAGTGTAAAGTAAAGCCTAGAACACACTGCTAGTTTTCTTTCGTTCAACCCAGTGGGCTGAACGAAAAAAAAAACCTGACAGCTTAGGTCGGAGCCACGGTACTAACAACGATGTTAGGATGTTAGTACAGCGATCTCCCCTGCTTTTCTATTGTGTTCTGACAAGGGGACGGGGACGCCCTCGCAAGAACACTGGCCATTTGCTGAGAGAGCTGATCGGGAGCCAGCTGGCAGACCTTTTAGGCTTCTGTCGGACTCATTGCAGTACACACGGGCAGAGTGTCAGATGGTTTCTACAGAACCAGTCGATGCTGCCCAACATTAAGATCAACATTAGGCTTTAGCCTAAATTTCTAGTCAATTACCAGAAATGATAACATTTCTTTAATATTCCCTGAGGAGGCAATTCATACTTGTAAATGAGGAATTCTACTAACTTCTTCCCCCAAACCTTTTCCAAAAGATACCATAGGACTAGATTTAAATAAATACCACAATATACAGCTGTATCTCAGTTATAGTTAACTATGTTGTGGATCATAATATGTGATGAAAAAAAGACCAGATCTTACGGACACTGCTCCACTTTCCACAATTTTAAACTTTTTAAAGTTGTTCACTAAATGTTTTGGCAATAGTTCAAGCCCTTATACACTTATACATTTTTTCTTTTTACTTCACAAGGGCATTTTGTCTATTTGTACTTTACTTACAGTATATGACATATTATTTGTACCTTTAACCACTTGCCTACTGGGCACTTTTACCCCCTTCCTGCCCAGGCCATTTTCACCTTTCAGCGCTCTCACACTTTGAATGACAATTGCGCGGTCATGCTACACTGTACCCATATGAAATTTTATAATTTTTTTCACACAAATAGAGCTTTCTTTTGGTTGTATTTAATCACCTCTGGCTATTTTATTTCTTACAAAAAAAAAAGAAAACGATTGGGAGGATCGTTTCGTTCCGAGAGTATGAATGACAGCAGCGTGATTCCAGGCCAATACAGCACTATACACGGAGCAGGGCGATCATCACTCTATGGACTCCCCTGCTGACTATTATCATCTCTCCGGCTGGGTATTGATGAGTGATCGGTAATAACAATTGATGAGTGATCGGTAATAATAATGGCACACAGATCCTGCAAGTCACAGCGGTTATTACTCTCGGAACGAAACGATCCTCCCAATCGTTTTCAACAAGCGGCTGTCAGTGCCATCTGGATACAGAGTTATACTCGCCTGAGAGCAGCGTAACAGTATACGTTATCCATACCCATCCGAGGCTGTCAGTACCAACTGGATACAGAGATATACTCGTCTAAGAGGAGTGTAGCAGCGCATGTTATCTATATCCATCTGGTAAGAGGCCCAGCGGGCTACTTTGTACGCACGGTGGGGAGCACCATTTTGATTTGAGCACTGGGATCGTTTGATTTTGCTAAGGAGAGCACTTACTTTATTCCGTCCGGTAAGGAGGAATTCCAACAGGTGGAGGTCACTAGTTGAATAGAACACCATCTGTCACGAATCACATCACTGAAAATTGTTTCAATATTGACACGTTGGTGTCTTGGGACTTTCTCCATCATATATATATTTTTTGCACTAATATTTTTGCACCAATATAATTTGTTTGATTTTGAGGTTGCATATCTTTATTGTTTGCAATTTATTGCACAGTTCATTTTGATATAGCGCACCACCTATTACATACTATACATTTTTTTCATCTGGGAGCAGCATATCACAGATCAGCGCACTTTTCTTTTTACACAATATATATATATATATATATATATAAATATATTTTTTTTTAATTTAGCTGTATATTTCTTGTTACTACCATAACTTACCACCAAAGAACAACCCAAAATAAATGATCCTACTGACAATCGCAGCAATACCATATACAGGTGCATATAAAAAAATTTGAATATCAAAAAGTTAAAATTATTTCAGTAATTTAAATTTAAAATTTAAACTTATATTATATAGATTCATTACACACAGTGATATATTTCAATCATTTCTTTCTTTTAATTTTGAGGATTATGGCTTACAGCTAGTGAAAACCAAAAATTCTGTATCTCAGAAAATCAGAATATTGTGAAAAAATTTAATTTTGTAGACTCATGTTGTCACACTCTAATCAGCTAATAATAAGATCAGGAGAAAGCTTAATACCTTTTGAAAAAACTGGATTTTTGACTTACCGTAAAATCCTTTTCTCTTAAGTTCATTGACGGACACAGTTCTTTCTGATTCATATCAGTAGGGTAATACTGCCCCCTACAGAAGTAGGACCCTAGGCAGAAAAAAGTTCTGGCTACGCCTATGGGCAGTCCCGGAGGGTACACCCTCTCTCTTTCTGCATAGGATGCCAGTTTTGTATGAAAGCAGTGTCAGAAAAGTAACACCAACCCAACTCAACATAGAGGGGCGGGTACTGCGTCCGTCAATGAACTTAAAGAGGAGTTCGGGCCTCAAAATCGAAAAACGGAATTTTTGTAAAATCTTACCGTAAAATTCCTTTCTCTGAGTCCTCCGACAGTCGCCGCCCACTCACAAGTCTTCACCAATGGGTATTGACCTTTGCTCCGCAGGAGTAGCTAGGCACAAGATTTGTTAATAACAAAAGCTTTTAGCATAGACACACCCCTAGGGGCTGTCCCACTAGTCAATACCTCCCTGCACCAGCATTCCCAACTCAGTTTGGTAGCATAGCAGTAAGAGTACACAAAAACCCCAAAAGAGGGGCGGGGGGCGGTGACTGTCGGAGGACTCAGAGAAAGGAATTTTACGGTAAGATTTTACAAAAATTCCGTTTTCTCTTATGTCCTCCGACAGTCGCCGCCCACTCACAAGTTTTCACCAATAGGATGTCCCAAAGCAGTGTAGACATGAGGGGTGGGAGACGCAGCCGCATATCAAGCAACGCAGTACCCACATCAGAGAAAGGAACATTACCACAGTAAGAGAACCAACCGGGCAACAGGAACACGTGCTCAACAGGAGCAACAACCCAGGAAAAAACAAGTAACCCAGGGGCAAAACGCCCCAACCGCCAAAGACCCAAAAACAAGGGTCCCTAAGGCACTGCCGCACTGAGAACTTTACGGCCAAAGGAGGCATCGGCCGATGCCTGAACATCCACCTTATAAAACTTGGAGAAGGTGTGAACGGACGACCAAGTCGCCGCCTTACACACCTGGGCCACTGAAGCCTGATGCCGGAAAGCCCAAGACGTACTCAAAGATCTGGTAGAGTGCGCCCTCACAGGGAAGGGAGGAACCCTCTCCTTCAAGGCATAGGCCTGCACAATGGTTTGTCTGATCCATTTGGCGATTGTCGCAGCCGACGCCGCCATGCCCTTCCGAGGTCCCTCAGGAAGGACAAAGAGGGAATCCGACTTGCGAAAGGATCTAGTGGACGACAGGTAAACCCTGATCGCCCTGACAACATCCACGGAATGTATGGCAACCTCCTTAGTAAGTTTTGGCTTCGCGCAGAGCGAAGGTAAGACAATTTCTTCATTAAGGTGAAAATCCGAGATCGCTTTCGGCAGAAAGGACGGGTTAGGTCGCAAGACCACCTTATCCTTGTGAAGTACCAAGTAGGGAGAGCTGCAGGACAAAGCCGCCAGCTCCGACACCCTGCGAGCCGAAGTGATCGCCACCAAAAAAGCCACCTTTTTGGACAACAGAGGCAACGAGATCTCCCTGATCTTTTCAAAGGGAGCATGTTGCAATGCGGACAGAACCAGGTTCAAGTCCCACGGAGGCAAAGGCTCTCTCCGTGGAGGGGCCAAATGGCGCACCCCCTGAACATGGCGAATCGGAGGTACCTTTGGTGACCCTCGAAAATGGGGATGTGTAGGTACGCGTCCTTCAAATCGATGGAGGCCATGAACTCCCCCGGACTCAGGGCAGCCACCACTGAGCGCAGGGATTCCATGCGGAACTTCCGAACACGCACAAAGCGGTTCAGAGCTTTCAAGTCATCAATCGGACGCACCTTGCCCTCCTTCCTGGGCACAGTGAACAGATTGGAGTAAAACCCCCGAAATCTGTCCCGATGAGGCACCGGAACTACCACCCCCTGGGCCCGCAGGTCCTGCACCGCCAGGCGCAGATCCTGCAAGCGCTCCGGAGACAGCTGAAGATTTGAGGGGAAAAATCTGCCCGCCGGCCGAGAAAGGAATTCGATCTTGTAACCCAATCAAACGATTTCCTGAACCCATCTGTCCTGGATGCGGACCAGCCAAGGTTGGAGGAAACCGCGCAAACATCCCCCCACCCCAGAAGTGGGTGAGGGCGTCCCTTCAGGCGGAAGTGGAATGGGTTGCAGAACCGACTTGACCGGATTTCTGCTTGCCTGTCCACGGCTTCTTCTGTGAGCCTTGGCCTTTGAAGGGCTTGCCCTTGGACTGTGACCGAAAGGCACGAAAGGACCCCTGAGAAGGCCTAAACGAGGAGTTCCGCTTGCCACAGAAGGACTTGTTCTTGGGATTCTGTGGCAAGAGAGTACTCTTGCCCCCAGTAACACCTTTCACTAGAGTATCCAAAGCTTCGCCGAAAAGGCGAGAACCAGCGTAGGGAAAGTCCGTCACCGTCTTGCGAGATGATTGGTCGGCCGACCAACTCTTCAGCCATATCAGACGACGGTTGAGCACCGCAACACTAGAGGGGCGTGCAGCCAAAGGGGCCAAATTCAGGTCCGCATCACACAAGTACATGACTCCTTGATGGATCTGATCCACCATAGCCAGCGTGGTCGGCGGAGCCGAATCAGCCACCAAAGTGCGCTTAAGCACCTTCGTCCAATCGGCCACCGCCTGGGCTGCCATAACTGAAGCAAAAATAGGCTTGAGCATAGAGCCAGCAACCATGTATGCATGACGAGCAAGAGACTCCAATCTCCTGTCCGTAGGGTCCCGGAAAACCGGAGTATCCTCAGTAGGAACCAGGGTAGCCTTGTTCAAAACGGCTACAGCGTGATCCACCTGGGGCGCCACACACCAACGCTCGTCGGTGGAGGGCGCGAACGGATAAAGCAGTTTAAACTTATTAGGCACTGTAAAGGGCTTCTTTAAATTGCGCCACTGTTCATTAACCGTGTGATGAAACTCCGCAGGGCAGGGAAAAACCTGCGCTGATTTGCGGGTTCTGTGTGTCCCAAAAGAGGACACCCTAGCAGGAGGAGTGGGCTCATCCTCCAGGTGCAGCGTCTCCTTAATGGAGGCAATCAGCTCATCCATGAGTGCAAGCTCTTCAGGCGAGCCAGGGGGAGATATTCAACCCCCTCCACCTCTGCCTCCCCCTCAGACCCCATAAGGTCCAGAGATGAGCGAGACCCTGAGAAGGGCACACCAGCCACAGCAGCCACATCGCCCTCTGAATCAGAGGAAATGGATAACCTGGCCCTCTTAGCAGATCGTTCAGCCATCAGCACATGCATCTGAGACACCAAGGATGCCACTACAGTGGCCAGATCAGCCCCCTCGGGGGGTGCAGCAGCCCCCTGGTCCCCCACCAGGGCGGGGGGAAACTTGCTATCCTGAGAATCCATGTCCCAAACAGGAATGAGAGAAAAATAGGTACTGGCCCTTTAACACCACGGCGAGCGCAGCCAACTGTATACTAACTGTATGCACCGACCCCACAGGGACAGAGAACACTGAGTTAGGAAGGACAGTACAATGGAGGAAAAACCTGGAGAGAGCACAACAGGCTGCTGCCACCGATCGCTGTTCCAGAGAGAAGAGGAAGTGATGCAAGAGCTGGCTGAACTTATAAAGCCTATGAGGCTACGGCAAAATGGCTGCTCGGCATAAGGGAAAGAGGCTACAATAAGATGGCCGCCGACATGTGCCCGAAAAAACGAGCGCGCATGTCCACGCCAAAACACAGCGCTGCACCAGGTCCAGATAAACTGGCCGCCCACTAGTACAAAACAATGGCGGACCGCAATAGCGGCCGCCGCTGCCACATGTCTGCACACACATCGCTCCCAGATGAATTCACACGGCAGAGCGGGGAGAGTCCCCCCCCCCCCGCAGCCCATAAGGCATGTTAACCCCCAACAGGGATCTACCAGGGAGCCCGCACCTAACAGACATGGGGGGGTATACACACAGCCACAGACTGACACCCCAGACAGATGGTCCCCACACAGAAGGTGCTTACCGTACCGGATGGCGTGGGGAGCCGTCTCCAGGCGACAAACCGCTATCCTGAATGACAGGGAGTGCCGCAGCCAGGACGCAGCGGACCGCAGCCGAGACCGCAGAATGGCGTCCAGTGAGGTAGCCACCTCACAGGCAGCATCCCTGCAGCGAACAGGGATGGGTCCTCATGGCGCCAGGGCGAACCGTAGCTGAACGCTCGATGGCAGGCTGGGGATCCATCTGGCCCTCAGCCCTGGGATCCAGGGCGGCCAGTCCGAGACCCATCTCCGCATGACACATCTTCATCCGAAGATCCCTAACTAAGAGCTGACAAAATAACAGCTAGTAAAGTAAAGAGAAAATACTTGAAATAAAATCAAAAAAGGGTAGAAGGCTGAGACTGAAGCCCCAGCACAGGAAAGCCTGCTACTCCTAAGCTAGGCAAGATCAAACTGAGTTGGGAATGCTGGTGCAGGGAGGTATTGACTAGTCGGACAGCCCCTAGGGGTGTGTCTATGCTAAAAGCTTTTGTTATTAACAAATCTTGTGCCTAGCTACTCCTGCAGAGCAAAGGTCAATACCCATTGGTGAAGACTTGTGAGTGGGCGGCGACTGTCGGAGGACGTAAGAGAAAATTTGATTTTGGGCCATCAGCTTGCTGAGGGTCACCTGAAAAAGAAATGGATGCTCCCGATTTTTTTTTTTTGTTCACTTACCTTGATATTGAAGAAAATATACTCACCTTCCTTCCACTTCCTCTCTCTGCGGCCGCGGCCTGTGCCATCACTTCCGGCTTGCGATGACTCCTGGGAGCTGAACATTATCGCTCCCAGGAGTCAATGTGCCTGCACTTCGCTCGTCACTTCTGGTGCAGGCGCGGCATTCCCTGCTAAACAGCTTCTGGGCATACCGCGCCTGCACCGGAAGTGACAAGCGGGGCCGGTGCAGGGCATTCTGGGACTCCGACGTCACCGAAGAGGATGCAGAAGAGGACGCGCTGGCTTCAGCTACCCACACCTAAGATGGCAGCGCTGGGGAAGAAATTTTAAAGCTAAGTATTTCTTCTAAAAGGTAAGTGCGACCTGGGACAGTTCAGAGGCTATCCATTGTGGAATGTACTAGCCCTGACTGTCCCAGGGGTATTTTTATCTAAAATTCACCCCCGTGGCCAGAACTCTGCTTTAAGAGAAAAGGATTTTACGGTAAGTCAAAAATCCAGTTTTCTTTATCGTTCATTGACAGACACAGTTCTCTCTGATTCATATCAGTAGGGAAGTCCCAAAACAGTGCCATAAAATGAGGGGTGGGAACAGCAGAAAAGAACAGGCAATATAGGACCAGGCAACATAGGACCCATCAGCACAAAAGATGAGGCCCACCTGAAAACAACAGTAAACACCCTCAAGGAAGGCCAAAAGCCCTCCAAACAGCAGCCAGCAAAAAACCTTGTGGCCGAAAAGAGGCATCTGCAGATGCCA
Source organism: Pelophylax lessonae (assembly GCF_965119305.1). Lineage (NCBI taxonomy): Eukaryota > Metazoa > Chordata > Amphibia > Anura > Ranidae > Pelophylax > Pelophylax lessonae. Next base: position 219,833,320 of record NC_138774.1, read on the forward strand.
GGACATCCACCTAATAAAACGTGGTAAAGGTGTGAACAGACTACCAGGTAGCCGACTTACAACCAGGAGCACAGATGCCCACAAGGCGAAAAGTCCAGGAAGTACTAGGCGCCCAAGGAGAACGCGCCGAAACAGGGAAAGGTAGAACCTGACCCCTAATTGAATAAACCTGCACCACCGTCTGTCCGATACATCCGGGAACAGACGCAGGAGACGCAGGCAGTCCCATTCACAGGCCATCCGGAAGTACAAAGAGCGAGCCTGATGCATGAAAAGACTCAGTAGTCGCCAAGTACACCTGGAGTGCCCGCACTCTAAATAGAGTAAGCAATGCCCATTCCATAGGATGTGAGGGCTCAGGACACAAGATGGGAATACAATGTCCCCGTGCAAGTGAACACCAGAAACTACCTTCGGAGGGAAGGACAGATCCGGACGAAGTACCACTTGGCCCCATAATCAACATATAGGGAGAAAGACAGGACAATGTCGCCAGTGCCAACACCTGCACGCAGAGTGACAGCAACCAAGAAGGCCACCTTCTGTAATAAGGTAGGCAGGGGATACCCTTGAATACTCGCAAACAGAGGGTCTAAAAGAACAAAATGCACCAAATCACGGTCCCCAGTGGGTAACGGAGGTCACACCGGAAGCACCAAGTGTCGCACCCCCTGGAAGAAGTCACGCACCAGGGCACAGGCGGCCAACAGCCTTCGGAAGAAATTTGCCAAAACCGAAACCCGACCCTTGACAGTACTCAAGGCCAACTTGTGATCAACTCCCCATTGAAGGAAGCCAAGACCTGGGCCACCGAGTAAGAGCGAGGGGGAGCCCAGGCAATATACGACTGTTTCGTATGAAGAACAAAAATCACCCTAGAAGTCGCTTCCCACGCTTCAAGCAGGGTGGGAATCACTGAAGCTGCCAAACCCCCGTCCTTCAGCACCTGGCATTCAACAGCCAAGTCGGCAAAGTCAGCGAGGGGAGATGGGCCCTGGAGACAATAACTCCTCCCTGAGAGGAATTCACCAAGGAGCGTCTGCGGCCAGCCTGACCAGACCAGCGTACCAAGCTCAGCGAGGCCCGTCCAGAGCCACGAGAAAGACCGGAATCCCTTCCACCTCGATCCTGTGAAAAATTATTGGCAGCAACTTGGGAGGAGGAAAGGCAGACCGCAGCTGAGACTGACCTTGGCCCATCCGTGAGCACGCACACACGACCATGCCGGTGGCAGCCGTGCGCAGGTGACCATGCTAAACTCCACGGCATCGTTCAAGTTGAACCTAGCGAATGTTCTTGCCCATGACAAAACCCATGGTGCCACCATTGCACCCACCAGAAGGTCCCGGGAGCGGGCCACAAACCGCAGCACTATCCTGTAGATGCGACGCCAACAGGCCCACGTCTGGAGTGCCCTCAACAAAGGCACAACTGCAGAAACACCTCCAGATGAAGGGACCATTCCCCTGCATCCAAGGCCTGTCGACACACCTGAAAAGGGAACAGCGGAAGAGTTGGAACAAGGCGCACTGCCCAATGAAGAATTGACACTTCCAAGGCCGCAAGGATACCCTTGGTGCCCCCTTGGTGAATGACATAAGCTACGGTCGTGCAGGTGCCCACTCCAGTGAACCAGGCAAAGCTGGATCGCTCTCAGCCCCAGGACATTGATTGGTAACCTGGATCCTCCAGGGACCATACTCCCGAAGCAGGGAACCTGCCGAGGACTCCTTCCCACCGAGACAGGTTTATATCCGCGGTAATAAGTGTTCAAGAAAAAGGGGAGGAAGGATTCCAGCTCAAGACTACCTGGTCAGCCAGATCCGAAAGTCCAGAGAGTTTGGATTCTAGTCCCATTAGAGAAGGATCACCTTCTGGGGGATCCCCGAGAGGGATTGAGCGAAAGGGACCGTCTCGAAAGACGGCACAAGCAGTCCCAGAACTCCCATACAGGTTCGAAGGGACGACCATGTGCGGGACATGAACCGCAGTCTGAAGTTCCAAGAGGTTTTTGCCCGGAGGGAGAAAACACCCTGACTAAGGGCGAGTCCAAAGTCAGGCCTAGATAGTCCAGTCTCATGGAAGGGACCAGGGATGACTTCTGAAGTTTCAGAACCCACCTGAACGCCTCCAGAGTTCTCGTGGTGACTTCCAAATTCGTTTGTCAGCACTGTAGGAGACTCCACACGGAGAAGCAGATCTGCCAGGAACCCCGGACCAATACGCCCTGCTGCCGCAACAGCACCAGGACTGGAGCTCCACCTTTGTGAAGACCCTAGTAGCAAAAGGGCAACAACTAAGGGCCATTTAGACACCCCAGGAGAATGTCTCAGACGGTCCCCTCCTACACAATCAGCCAGCAAAAAGAGCAGCTCCAGATGGCATGCGAGTGCCAGATGCCACCTGCGCCCCAGGCGCAGCGACCGTTAAATTGCAGGGTGTCACGCACTAAAAACAGCCAGTGCATCAACCAGCGCCTGTCGCGGCAAGGAAGGTAGAAATGTCATCCTCATCATCCGAGGAGACAGGGTGCGAGGTAACAGATCCGGCAGGGAGGCCCCACGTCTGCGGTGGCTGAGCCAGACTCCGACTCCGAGACATCAGATGAGGCAGGGTACCGGAGAATCGTCTCAGCGCACCTCCCATTCAAGGCTGTCCACTGAGGAAATCCACCCGCCAAGGTTTCCACACCTGAAAAGGGAACAGCAGAAGAGCTGAAACAAGGCACACTGCCCAATGAAGAATTGACACATCCAAGGCCGCAAGGACACCCTTGGTGTCCCCTTGGTGAATGACATAAGCCACGGTCGTGGTGTAGTCGATTGAACGTGCAACGGGCAGCTGCAGGTGCCCGATCCAGTGAACCAGGCAAAGCTGGATTGCTCTCAGCCTGACCGAGGGCGAGTCCAAAGTCAGGCCCAGATAGTTCAGTCTCATGGAAGGGACCATGGATGACTTCTGAACGTTCAGAACCCACCTGAACTCCTCCAGAGTTCTCGTGGTGACTTCCAAATCCGTTTGTCATCACCGTAGGATACTCCACACGGAGAAGCAGATCGGCCAGGAATCCCGGACCTGCCGCAACAGCACCTAGTAGCATAAGCGAGACCCAAGGGCAACACCACAAGCCGATAGAGATCCTTCCCCGTGGCAAAAAATTGAGAACCCGTAGGTGTCCCGAACATAACAGGATGTGAAGGTAGGCAGCTTGATGTCTATGGAGGCCAGAAATCCCCCTGATGCAGGGAAGCCACCGCCGTGCGAACTGATACCAACTTGAATTTTTGATTTGCACAGAACCATCAAAGGACCAGTTGGTCCAGCTTGTTGAACCAGAGCCTGAACTGCTCCACAGAGCTCCAGTAAGCGATCCGGGGACAACCGTACATTGGAAGGGAAAAAAACCTTACCGGAAATAAACGGATCGGGACTCGATCTTGCAACTGGACCACATGACCTCCTGAACCCAGCAGCCTGGGATCCGGGCCAGCCGCAGGTTCTCGACCGGCAAGGACCTCCCCCCCACCCCCTAGGTGGGTGAGGAAGCACCTTCAGGCTGAGTAGGCCTAGGCCGAAGGTCTGGAAAAAACCCAATCTCATGTTCTCCAGACCAGGGTCGTTTGGAACCACACGCGGAAGTCCGGAAGGACTTTGCCACATGGACCGTCCCTGAGGGACGAAGAAACTGTTTGCGAGCCGAAAGGGAAGAACCCCGACTGCAGCGAAGGCACTTACCCTTGTTAGTCTGTGGAAGAAAACACTCTTCCCCCCGTGAGACCCTTATATAATGTCATCCAAGGCAGCGCCAACAGGCGATCCCCCTGAACAGGGAGATCCATTAAGACTGTCGTAGAAGTTTGATACGAAGACCAACACTGCGGTCAAGTAGACGCTGGACAACCACCGCTGAAAACGACAAGGTGACCCATTTAAAGGAGCCTCGACAAGCGTGACATCGCAAACAAATTGCAGCCCCTGCACCAGCAGGTCCAACAGCTCCCCCAGGGCAAGAGGGACATGCCCCAAACCAAGTCACGGTGGTGGAACTCCGCCCATCAGGCAGAGTCTGCGTGGCAAGGGAAAACATAAACACTGTTCCCAGTGCAGACTACGCCAGGGAGTTCAGATCGCAGGCCACAGCCCGCGCCATCCTATCCCCCAAGTCCTTACAGGACTGGGGGTGCCTCCACTGGAACAACGGTAGTCCCAATCAGCTAGAGAGCGTACGTCCACCAAAGGCGGAACAGTCCTCTGTACCAGAGACTCCCTAAAAGGGCAACGTCTAACGGCCGCTTAGACACCCCAGGGGAACGTCTCAGGACGGTCCCCTCCTACATGAGCAGCCAGCAAAAAGAGCAGCTCCAGATGGCATGTGAGCCACCTGCGCCCCAGGCGCAGCCACCGCTGTGACCCCGAAATCGCAGGGTGTCACGCACCGAAAAAACAGCCAGTGCATCCACCAGTGCTTGTCGCGGCAGGGGAGGTAGAAATGTCATCTTCATCATCCGAGGAGACAGGGTGCGAGGTAACTAACCCCGCAGAGAGGCCCCACGTCTGCGGCAGCTGAGCCAGACTCAGACTCTGAGACATAAAATGAGGCATGGGTAGGCGGAGAAACGTCTCAGCGCACCTACCACTTCTCACCCGGGCCCAAATGTTTCCTGAACTGCCGAAAAGGCATCGACGGACAGTGGAGATCCGGGAGGCCCTGCGGCCTCCGTGAGGGGGTCAGGTGGGAACAAATGGCCTGCAGGCAGACAGAGGCTACAACAAAATGGCGGCTCTGTGAAATGCAGTAATCTGGGCCCACAGGGGGACCCCCCAAACGCCCATCAACAGCAGAAAAACCAACCAAGGGCCCCCCTGCAGGATCGGTCGAGCGCCGCGCACAGTGCACTCCCCCGGCCCCCAATACGGCCTGCACACTAGGCCCCCGCCTCAGGTAGGCCCAAACAGTCCCCCACGTGGGAGGGGGTAGGGGGGGTGTCTACATAAAAATAAATTACTTCTATGCCAGGACCAGAGATCCCAGCTAGGAACTAGGTCTTTACTCCTGACTAGGCAGATAAAAACTGGCATCCTATGCAGGAAGAGAGAGGGTGTACCCTCCGGGACTGCCCATAGGTGTAGCCAGAACTTTTTCTGCCTAGTGTCCTACTCCTGTAGGGGGCAGTATTACCCTACTGATATAAATCAGAGAGAACTGCGTCCGTCAATGAACGATAGAGAAATAGTAAGTTGAAAATTTGCGCAGAAGCAATGCGCATCCCAGATATAGAAGATTCTTACCAGAATGGTGGACCCTGTTAGCCCGCCATTCCTGGGGAAATGGGAGGTGGAACTCAATGTAAAATGGAATGAGGATGAAAAGGAGAAAATAATGGAGTTTAGCAGACGGGACAGCAATAGATATAAAAAATGAGGGAAATGAACTATACTGTATGTGTTTATAAGGATGGTATGGAACACCTAGTAGAGCAAATAAATATCAACCTAAAAAAATGCCACTATGTTGGAGGGGATGTGGGATGATGGGAAATATGTCACATATTTGGCGGGAGTGTCCAATCATATAAATTCTGGGAGGAAATACAACTCATTCAGGAAATAAACGTGAAATAAAATATCCAAAACCCCTGCAATCTATTTCATAATAGTTAACTTACAGTAAAACAATATAAATGACGGTGATACTCCACTTAATAAACGCTGCAAAACATCCAATTCCAAAGTTCTGGCCTATACCAGAAAGCCCAACGATAAGAGATTGGGTTAGGAAGGTAGATAACATCTATTAGAAGAGCTGTATTACACGGGAAAAAATAAATTAGAAAAATTCTTGAAAATCTGGAAAGAGTTTAAAGGTAAAGAGGTTTGGGAGGTGTGTAAAAAGGGGAATAGAAGGAGTATGGAGAATATAGAAGGGAGCAGAATTTAAGAATAAGACAGAGGGAGTAGGAAGAAGCGGGTGGGTTGTGGGGGGGGGGGGGGGGGGTGGCATTCGTTATACTTGTAAGAATTAATTTTTTTTGTTGGTTATATTTTTTTTTTCTGAAATTTTGAATTTCAGACTTAAAGTGTGTAATAAGAATAATGTGAAAATAAAATTTATACAAAAACATAAATCGCAGCTTTGAGAGGATAGTGAAGCAAAAGACCATTCAAGAATGTGGGGGAGATTCACAAGGAGTGGACTACGGCTTGAGCCAGTGCTTCAAGAGCCACCACGCACAGACGTATCCAGGACCTGGGCTACAACTGTTCCTTGTGTCAAGCCATTCCTGAACCAGAGACAACATCAGAAGCGTCTTACCTGGGCTGAAAAGAAATCAGCGAATGGTGCAGGCTGTGAAGCATGAGAACCCAGTAGAAATTCCATAATGGTCCTAGACAGGTACATCAGGGGGTTATGTTCCACTGGCTCCAAAATATCAGTGCAGCACCTCAGAAGACTGAATAAATCGCTAGAGTAGAAAACAGAGCAAAACTCTGTTTCCAGGTCATCCGGACAGTGTTTTTTTTTTCTTAACGAGTAATGGTAGCCATCTGCGATTTTTTTTGCGGTACTGCGACATTGCGGCGGACAGATCGGACCCTTGACTGACATTTTTGACACTTTTGGGGTTACCAGTGACATTACTGCAGTAATACATATGCACTGTTACTGTAAAAATGACACTGGCAGAGAAGGGGTTAACTGTATTGGAGAGGGAGGGGTTAAGTGTGTCCTAGGGGCGTGATTCTAACTGTGATGGGACATGGCTACTAGTGTAAAAACAGAGATCAACGGTCCTACATAGAAGAACCGTCTGATCTCCATTTTTACACAGGGGAGAATGTAAGGCGGTTTGTTTACATTAGCCGCCTGCCTTTCTCCCTTCCCGGCGAACGATCGCGAGTGACCGGCGGACATCGGGTCCGCCGGTCACATGCACTGACTTCTTAGGGAACGAGCCGGGGCGGGCGCGCGCTCGCCCGCTATTGGCTCACAAGACGGTGACAGGCTAGTGACGTACCGGTACGTCACTTTGCCTGGCCGGGGCTGACCGCCGCAGTATATGTACTTGCGGCGGTTGGCAAGTGGTTAAAATCAGTCTTTTTTGCTAGAAAATTACTTACAACCGCCACACATTAGATCTATATACATAAAGGATCTCACAAAAGTAAGTACACCCCTCACATTTTTGTAAATATTTTATAATATCTTTTCATGTGACATCACTGAAGAAATGACACTTTGCTACAATGTAAAGTAGTGAGTGCACAGCTTGTATAACAGTGTAAATTTGCTGTCCCCTCAAAATAACTCAACAAACGGCCATTAATGTCTAAACTGCTGTCAATAAATTGGGCCAATTTAGCCATTTTCCCTCCCCGGTGTCATATGACTTGTTAGTGTTACAAGGTGTGAATGTGAAATTTTATGAACTTCTCTATACCTCAGTTAACCACTTTAAGACCAGAAAGGATTCGTCCCCTTCCTGACCAGGCCCTATTTTGCGATTCGGCACTGTGTTACTTTAACGGACAATTGAGTGGACGTGCGACGCTGTACCCAAATTTTTTCCCAGAAATAGAACTTTCTTTGTGGTATTTGATCACCTGTGCGATTTTTATTTTTTGCGTTATAAACAAAAAGAGCGACAATTTTGAAAAAAAAAAAACAATATTTTTCACATTCTGCTATATGACATTCTCAAAAAAAAAAATTATAAAATCAAAATTTTTTAACATTTTAGGCCAATTTGTTTTCTGCTACATATTTTTGGTAAAAAAAAAATCGCAATAAGCGTATTTTGATGGTTTGTGCAAAAGTTATCGCGTTTACTAACTACGGGAAAGATTTATGTCATTTTTTTTTACTAGTAATGGCGGCAATCTGCGATTTTTTGCAGGACTGCGACATTGCGGCGGACAGATCGGACCCATGACTGATATTTTTGACACTTTTTGGGGGACCAGTGACATTGCTACTACAGTAAAACTGGGATGGGCGGTTGGTAATTGGTTAAAAAAGATTTAACCTACTATGTACAATTTATCTGAATCACAGGTGGTGGTAAATATTTTGTTTTTCCAATTCCATTTTCTCTGTATAATACATTATATGATTAGTTTAGCTTAGATACATAACAATAAGTCCTAATACAACAGAAATGGGTGTCATTTGGTTTTAAAATTGTAGTTAAAGCGGAGTTCCACCCTTAAAAGTCACTTTGCCCCATCTGCTTGCTCTGTTTTACCTGAAAAATAAATGGATAATCACGATTTTTTTTTCTTTACTTACCTTGCTTTAGAAGAAAATATACTTACCTTACTTCCTCTTCTTCCCTCTGCGGCCGCGGCCCGTGCCGTCACTTCCTGCTTGCATTGATTCCTGGGAGCTGAACGTCATCGCTCCCAGGAATCAATGCGCCTGCACCGGCCCCGCTCGTCTTTTCCAGTGAAGGCGCGTCATTCCCTGCTAAACAGAAGCTGTGCAGGAATGACACGCCTGCACCGGACATGACGAGCGGGGCCGCAACAGACGCATTCTGGGATGAAGAGGACGCTGAAGAGGACGTGCTGGCTTCAGCTGCCCACACCTGAGATGGCAGCGCTGGACAAGACATTTTCAAGGTAAGTATTTCTTCTAAAAGGTAAGTGCGACCTGGGACAGTTCAGAGACTATCCATTGTAAAATGTGACTGTCCCGAGGGTATTTTTAGTGAAAAAAACTTTCCGAGGGTGGAACTCCACTTTAAGTGTGGCAGAGAGAGACAGACAAGTGGATTTGAAGTATTTTGCTTGATAAACTATTTTTTTTTTACCCACTAGCCGACTGCTCACAGTAATTCTACTGCGGCAGTGCGGCTCTCCTGGGTCCGGCAACGTAGACCTACGTCGCTCACGTTCACGGCTCCAGGGTGCGCTCCCTGTATACGTCATCTGGAGAAGATGACGTCAGTAAGACGAAACCGGTAGAGAGCGTGACCACGTCATTTCCGTCCACTGAACCCGAGGCTTGGGACGCACATCCGGCGGTTGGTTCGCACGCTACTTCCTGGCGTGCACCGCAAGAGAGGAGGTTGCGGCTCCTATGCCAGACGGGCATATCTTTGCATTTTATACCTTGTGAGTACATGTCTTTTGTATTTAATAAAGCTGTTCTGTGAAACAATTTTACACTATTGGAGGCTCCTTCCCTTTTTCTCCTACATACCCGGGCACTGTACTGGATTCCTATTTTTTACCTATTGAGCTGACATCTGCACTACTACCACGGAGTGATACCAAGGCCATAGGAGATCCTGATTGCCAGTGTGTGGGAGCGATCCCCTAATAATCGACCCGCTGTTTACCCCTGTAGGGGTAAGGGAATCTGCTGACATCTGCACTACTACCACGGAGTGATACCAAGGCCATAGGAGATCCTGATTGCCAGTGTGTGGGAGCGATCCCCTAATAATCGACCCGCTGTTTACCCCTGTAGGGGTAAGGGAATCTGGTAAGCGCAGGACCCCAGGCTCAGGGGAACACTTCTTCCTTCTGCCCACCCACTATACCTTGGGCATAGAGAAAAGAGCACTACAAATCCACCATATATCGACTTCACCTATTTAGGACTTTTTTTGGACTTTTTAAACCACTGAGACGGCACATTTACTTGGATTTATTTGTGGGATTATTTGTATTGACTTTTTTTAGTCTGCATTTTTTTCATTTATGTACCGCTAGTTCGGCACGGATATTTTCACCAATTAATTGGTTCACTTTTTGCACCGTTTGCACCTATTTATTTATTTATTGAGAATTATTTATTCACTTTCTTTCTACTCGTATCTATTGGCACTTTAAGAGCATACCCATCGATTATCATTTTTAGGGTCTTATATACGTTATTTATTACTTTACTTATATTTATTAAGAATTTTTATAGCATACCTACCTATTGTTATTTTATGGTCACATATTTATCACCGGATTCCATTGGATTTATTTTATTTATTTTTTTAGCACTTTATTTTTTGATTCACTCTTTGCACTTCTCTTTGCACATTATTGTACGTATGAAATGTATTTATTGATGTTATGTATATAGGGTTTTATTATATTATTATACATAGACCCACTTTGGTTCTACACAGGTTTGCCATTTATCAGATTATAAGTTGATGATTCACTGTTTTCAATATCAATTTACTACACATGTCCCTATAGGATATCTTACTAGAAGTATAGTATCCTACATATATATTCCCATAACATCCCACCAGGCAGCGCCAATCACTTCCCTCCCCCTTTTATAGGTACACTTTTAACCCCTTGATCACCCCCTAAACCCCTCACGTAAGCAATATTTATTGTGAAATAAGAAATTATTTTTAATAAGCAATTATTATTAATGTATAATTGCTTATGTGACATAAGCAATTAAACATTAGCACGTATGTCATAATTATATTTATTGTTGGTATTTATGTTGGCACCAGTTACCATTATACACCTTTCCACCACATTATTGGGTTGAGTGGGCTAGTCCCCAAACCCATTTATAGGTAGCAGTGACACTCAGTTTGTTATTTATTTCATTCAGATTTATTTTGATCACAGGCAGCGCCATTTCTCACCTGCACATAGCACTTTTTCAATTGGGATACCACCACCCGATGGTAGTTTTTAGTGAGGGCAGCAGCCTTATTATTTATTTATTCACCACTTAGCTTGGTCCATAGAGTGGGAAACCCCCATATTTCTTGATAATTAAAATCTGCCTACAACCCCTCCCACTGATCAAAGGAAGTACTAGACATTGGCTAGTGCTGGGGCCCAGAGTCCTGCATTGGAGCTCTCAAAAGAATTGTAAACCAACAGTGAAGGGGTGGAAATCCCCAAATTATATCCCAAATTAGGGTGGCACTGTCCCTTTAGGAGAAGCAGAACAAGACTCTGGCCAAAGGCCTCTCACTAGTATGCAGTCTGCTGTAAAGCCTGCTCCCTTTCTCTGGCGTATGGAACCCTGGACATTCAAGGGCTGCGTCTGTGGCAATGGCGGCAACTCTGGACTCTGCAGTGACGATCTGTTACAAAGGCAGTGGTGCTTGCTTGGTCCCTCTGATGGTAGTGGCCTCTGAGCAACAGCACAGTGCCACCCTGATATAAGTATGAGTTCTTGCCCTTCATGTGAGACCGCCCAAGCCCAGGCTTCTTCTTTTTGTTCCTCCATCTGGCACAACTTCCTCCTGGGACTTGTAGTACCACCAAGTCTGTCAGTGTAAAGTCTCCAGATGGGGACTACATCCACCCCCCACAAATCCCTGCAGTTCCCAGCAGCTCCCTGGGTGGGCTTTCTCTCCCCAGAATATTGTGCAGCCAATCCTTGCCCTTCTGCTGTCTGAGTGAGTGGTAGGTGGGACCGCCATCCAGCAGCCGCAGAGTCCTCTTTCTCCTCTTCTCTAGCCCAGTAGCTCTGGCAGGGAGAAGAAGAGAGTCTGTAGGGTAAGCTGTGTGTGACAACCCATCATGCAGAGGGACAAAACAGCACCACTGCCAAGGCTGCAAAAGCAGTTATGTATTCAAAATGCAGTACATGTATTTAACCATTTCAAAACCAGGCCATTTTCTGACACTTGATGCTTACAAGTTAAAATCAGTATTATTGCTAGAAATACAATATATTTTAAAATATACTAAACCGTAAAGTTAGTTTTTTGTATAATCTGAAAGATGATGTTACGCTGAGTAAATGGATACCTAACATGTCATGCTTTGAAATTGTGCAAACTCGTGGAATGGCGACAAACTACGGTACTTAAAAATCTCCATAGGCAACAATTTAAAATGTTTTACAGGTTACTTGTTTAGAGTTACAGAGAAGGTCTAGTGCTAGAATTATTGCTCTCGCTCTAACCATCGCGGTGATACCTCACATGTGTGGTTTGAACACTGTTTACATTTGCGGGTGCAACTTATGTATGCGTTTACTGTGGCGCGTGAGCACGGAGGGATGGCTGCTTTATTATTTTTTTTTAGGAAGAGATGTCTAAAATTATCCTGTGCGCTGGAAATAATATATAAAAATGTTGAAGATGTGCAGAAGAAATTATATTATACCTATGTTTAAAAAGAGGAAATAGAGAATTTGCTGCCACCTCTGAATTTCCCAATAAGGAAATCTGGATAATGTATAGAAGGAGATGTGAGGTAGGCGCTCCTCTTAGAGTTTATGAAATATTGTATAAAGTGCTAAAGCAAGATGAGATACAATGAGCAATATAAATAATGAATCATATATGATGAGAAAGTGCTCTTGTGCTTATTATGATTACAACCAAGTGCTAGGGCTGTGATTCCCTTCCCAACCACTGGAGGGAGTGACGTGTAGAAGAATAAATTATATAGGGATGATATAAATAATGTGATTAACCACTTTACCACCGGAGGATTTTGCTGTCTTACGTCCAGGCCACTTTTTGCGATTCGGCCCTGTGCGACTTTAACTGACAATTGCGCGGTCGTGCGACGCTGTACCCAAACTAAATTTACGTCCTTTTTTTCCCACAAACAGAGCTTTCTTTTGGTGGTATTAGATCACCTGTGCGATATTTACTTTTTGCGCTATAAACAAAAAAAGAGCGTTTATTTTGAAAAAATAACAATATTTTTCACATTTTTTTATATGAAATTCCCCCCCAAAAAATGTAAAAATCAAAATTTTTTTTAATTTTTGGCCAATTTGTTTTCTGCTACCTATGTTTGGTAAAAAAAATCACAATAAGCGTATTTTGATTGGATTGCACAAAAGTTATTGCGTTTACTAACAAAGGGAAAGATTTCTGTCATTTTTGGTGTTTTTTTATTTTTAAGCGTAATGGCGGTGATCTGCGATTTTTTTTGCGGGACTGCGACATTGCGGCAGACAGATCGGACCTTTGACTGACATTTTTGACACTTTTGGGGGTACCAGTGACATTACTACAGTAATCAGTGCTATACATATGCACTGTTACTGTAAAAATGACACTGGCAGGGAAGGGGTTAATTTTATTGGAGAGAGAGGGGTTAATGTATGCCTGGTGCTTACTGACGTGTGAGGGGGGAGGTGACTGTGTGACACAAGGACAGATCGAGGGTTCAACTATGCTGAACCCTGCAATCTGACCCTGCCTGTCACTTCAGAGATCCGCCTGCTGTGTTTACACACAGCAGCGGATCTCCATACTCGATCCCCGACGATCGGGTAAGAGCAGCGGCGATTGCCGCCGCTCCTCCCCTGGCCCGACTCCCGCTGTGACTGAAAACAGCGGGAGCGAGCCTCCGGCGGCGCGCGCGCGCCGCCCACAAGTGGCGGAGTCCAGCGACGTAGGTCTACGTCGCTGGACGGGAACGAGCCACTTTGCTGCAGTAGCAGCAAAGTGAGCGGAGGTAAAGTGGTTAATTAATAGGTGATCTTATAAAAGTGCCAATAATGTGATTATATTGAATTGAAGTGCTCTATATTCAACTTTCAAAGGAGTACATCACAACGTATGTACTATATATAAATATATATACATATATAAATATGACAATAATTAAAACACTAATGGTGACAAAAAATAAAAATGTGCTGGTTCAAAGTTTGTGCTAGTGCTGTAGCAGTCCACAGTCCATAAATACAGTGCTATCCTGTGTTGGTTGCAGCTCCCTCCAAATAGCTCAAAGTTCCTGTGCTTCCCACCCCGTCGTTGCGTCACTTCCGCTAGAGGTGGTTGAGGGCCGTGGAACGCACGGACCCGGATATCTGCTGCTATACCGTAATACTGCTGCAAAACTGTGAGTGGATATTTGTTTTAAGTTAAATAAATACTTTTACATACTACACTATGGAGGTATTTCACTACTTTCTCCATATGTGAGCGATGGTACCGTAGGAAGCCGGTAGGAGAGCTGCGAAGACCAGGGAAACATCCTTACTGCAATTAAGGCTACATACCCCTGCAGGGGTAAGGATTTGGGGTGAGTGCATAACCATAAGGGGAACAGCACCTGCACGAGCCTTGATGCACTAAGGAAGAAGGAAGCACTGTCACTTTAGGCTTTGGATATTTTTACAGCACAGGGAAGGCTCCCCATCACCAACTTTGAACCAGCACATTTTTATTTTTTGTCACCATTAGTGTTTTAATTATTGTCATATTTATATAAGGGACGTTGTGATGTACTCATTTGAAAGTTGGATATAGAGCACTTCAATTCAATATAATCACATTATTCCCACTTAATTACTAATTAATCACCTCATTTAATTTATTCTTCTACACGTCACTCCCTCCAGTGGTTGGGAAGGGAATCACAACCTTAGCACTTGGTTGTAATCGTACTTTCTTGTCCTATAAATATATATTTTTTGTATTAAAAAAAATGTTTTTATTTTTATATCATTGATTTTTTACACTGTCCCTTAAAGTTTTTTTTAAATCACTTTTATTTCTGTCACAAGGAATGTAAACGCCCCAGGTGACAGCAATAGTCATGTCAGGTATTTTTTAGGGATCTGGGTTCCCTTGTTTGGGGCAGGATCACATGTTTCCAGCCCAATAGAAATCAATTGGAGCGCCTGAAAAACGCAGGTAACACGTGTTTTTGTGCCTAACAGCCAGTCTCCTCCTCCTAGTAACCTCCTTCCAACTGAAGGAAACAAAAACCCTTACACCTGAACATGCATGGAAAACACATGTAAACACAAGTGAAGAAGCCGACACTCACGTGTGCACCGAGCTTTAGCACTGGAATGAGCGATTTCCGAAAAAGGATGCAATGAGGCTTTATTACCTTGGTTTCATGTTCTGTTCTATCACTTAGCTTCATTTTTTATTTATTAGAAGGTAATCGGTGTACATGAGTTGAAGAAGATTTATTTTGGAGAAAGAAAGACAGTGAAGAGCGTAGAATTTGGCTCTTAGCACGCAGTACAATCTAGGAGTAGTGTGTACTTCTCTGTGTTTTAGTGTGCCCTGAGGAAGAGAGGGGTGTCTGGGGGGGTCTAAGCAAGAGAGAGGGTGAGGAAAGGGGTGTCTAAGGAAGAGGGGGGGTCTGAGCAAGAGAGGGAGGGTGAAAGGGGGGTTCTGAGGAAGAGAGGGGGTGTCTGGGGGGTGTAAGGAAAACAGGGTAGGTGGGTGAGGGGGGGGGGGTCTGAGGAGGAAATGTCTAAGGAAGGGAATGGGTGTTTAAGGAAGGGGGAAAGAGGAGAGGGGGGTCTAAGAAAGAAGGGGGCTGAGGTAGAGAGGGGGGGCCTCTGGGGGTGGGGGGGTCAAAGGAAGAATGGAGGGTAAGGAGCGGGTGGTTGGGGGGGTGTAGGGAAAACAGAGTAGGTGGGTGAGGGGGGGGGGGTCTGAGGAGGAGAGGGGGGCCTGAGGAAGAGAGGGGGTGTCTGGGGGGTGCCGAAGTTAGAAGGGGAGGGGGTGTTTGGGGGGGGATCTAGAGAAAACCGGGGGGGTGGGGTCTGAGGAAATGTCTAAGGAAGGGGGGATGAGGAGAGGGGGGGGGGGGTCTAAGAAAGAAGGAGGCTGAGGAAGGGAGGGAGGTCAAAGGAAGAAGGGAGGGTAAGGAGGGGGTGTTTGGGGGGTCTAGGGAAAACGGAGTAGGTGAGTCTGAGGAGGAGAGGAGGGTGTCTAGGAGGAGGGGGAGCTCTGAGGAAGGGGGGGGGGGTCTAGGAAGGAGATGAGGGGGTGAAGAAGAGAGGGGGCTCTGAGGAGGAGGGAGGGAAGGTCTGGGACTGAGTTCTCACCCCTCTTCCCCTTTGTATTTACACACAGCACAGTAAGGATCTTCTTTCTTCCTCCCTCCAGTCATGTGACAAGGTAATAGAGAACGGCAGCCTTCCCTCACTGCAGAGCAGCGCTCTCTATTGCCACCTGCAGGCTGGAGGAAGGAGAAAGTCTAATCCTCTCTCTAGCTCTACGTCGGTATTTCTGTTAGTGTGCATAGAGGAGGAGTGGCCTCACAACCAGCGCGCGGAGGTGGGCGAGCGCCAACTCTGATTGGTGGAGGGGGCGGGCGGTGATGTCATGACAACGCGAAGGCGGAGCCTCGTCATTTTTCCTGTAGGTTGCCAAGGAGACGGAGTGTTTATTTCGCTGCCGTCTCAGCGCCCTACAGCGGATTTATATGAGATTACAGCCACAGCTTTTTCATTGATAACCTCTCGTCTGTATCCAGGAGAGACAGTAAGTGTCATTAGTTGTCATGTCACCTTACCAGTGAGGCCGGGTCCAGTGTCTGGATGTGTGGGGGGTGGGGGGGATGATAGAGACCTGGACCCGGCTTGTGCTGTGAATGATCTGTCAGTGTTTTCTCTCCTCTCCAGGGGCGTACCAAGGGGTTGGCCATACAGGTGCCTTCCAGGGGCGCAGGCCGAGGGGGGCGCAAAAACATTGTCAGTGTTAGCGGTGATTGTTGTGCCCTCCCCTCAGCTTCTCCAGTACAGAGAGCCGCTGTGTGTCCCCCGGGGAGCTGTGCTCAACATGTGTCCACCCTGTATATACCCCCCCCACCCTGTAGTGTGCAGCCTGTATGCCCCCCCCCCTCCGGTCAGCTGATTTCCAGTCTTCACCATGACAGGTTATAATGTGTGGGGTCACCTGTGTCACCCCTTCTCTCTCTCTCTCTGTCACCCCCCCTTCTCTTTCTCTCTGTCAACCCCCCCCCCCAATCTTTCTGTTCCCCCCCTCTCTCTCTCTCTCTGTCACCCCCCTCTCTCTCTCTGTCGACCCCCCCTCTCTTTCTCTCTGTCACCCCCCTCTCTTTCTCTCTGTCAACCCCCCCCCCCAATCTTTCTGTTCCCCCCCTCTCTCTCTCTGTCACCCCCCTCTCTCTCTCTGTCACCCTCCTCTCTTTCTCTCTGTCAACCCCCCCCCAAGCTTTCTGTTCCCCCCCTCTCTCTCTCTCTCTGTCACCCCCCTCTCTCTCTCTGTCACCCCCCCTCTCTCTCTCTGTCAAACACTCTCTCTTTTTCTCGGGGTGGGGGGGGGGGCGCTGATACAGCTCCTCACCAAGGGCGCTGCAGACGCTAGGTACGCCTCTGCTCCTCTCCTCCCTTCTGGCTGGAGGGAAGAGAAGTCATTTTTCACACTCAGGATTAGAACTGCCATTAGAAATCACAGGAACCCCGAACAGCCTTCCTGACCGCCCCCCCCCCCCCTCCTCCCAGTTCAAATCTTATCCCACCTCCCAACTTACATCCTCCTCCTAGCAGAAATCTACGACCCCCCCCCCCAAATTCCCCATCACAGTGCAAATTTCCCCCAATCCCTCCTCCCAGCACAAATCCCCCCCCCCCCATCCCTCCCAACACAAATCCCCCCCCAATCCCTCCTCCCAGCACCGAGTCACATTGTCAGATTGCTTCTCCTGCCACTGACTGCGATTATTAGCGTTTTAATTCAAATATATTGCTATTATACTATTATTGTATATATTACTATTATTACTATCACTAATTTTTAGTTATTTTCAGGTACACCGACATCGGTCAACATCAGTATGCCGCGACCTTCACAACGCCGATCCCGTAGAAGGCAATCCCGTCAGGAGGGCAGAGAGAATCCAGTCGCCCGCAGGAGGAGAGGACAACTTCAGAGGAGACGGGAGGACGCAGCTAACAGCAGCCGTTCTACCAGAGACACCAACAGAAATGCTGAACACCACCCAGCGCCACAGAGACCACCGGCCGTGGAGCAGCCTACCTGTTCCATCTGCCTGTGTGAGTATGTTGCAGAGGACACAAGAACATTGCACTGTGCTCATTGTTTCCATTCTGTTTGTATCAACAGATGGCTTCAGCAAAATTCTACCTGTCCCTTGTGCCGGGCAATCATCGTTCATCAACCTGATGAAGACCATATTGTAGTTCGGATTATCCTGGTTGATGAAGAAGAACTTCTGAACAGTTTCCTGGTGACTGATGAAGAAGGAGGAATCTACCTTATCACTTACACTTATCATGTAAGTTGAGTATAACACCTTTCTCTTTCACATGCCTGAAAAACATCATGGGGTAATGTAAACCAATGCTACTATTATAGTAGTATATACTACTATACTTGTATACCAGCCACAGAAAAGGAGTCCATTTATCCTGATGAAGCCTCTAGCTCTCAGGTAAACAATCCAGACAACTACTACTGAAAGGAGTCCATTTATCCTGATGAAGCCTCTAGCTCTCAGGTAAACACTCCAGACAACTACTACTGAAAGGAGTCCATTTATCCTGATGGAGCCTCTAGCTCTCAGGTAATCACTCCAGACAACTACTACTGAAAGGAGTCCATTTATCCTGATGAAGCCTCTAGCTCTCAGGTAAACACTCCAGACAACTACTACTGAAAGGAGTCAATTTATCCTGATGGAGCCTCTAGCTCTCAGGTAAACACTCCAGACAACTACTACTGAAAGGAGTCCATTTATCCTGATGGAGCCTCTAGCTCTCAGGTAAACACTCCAGACAACTACTACTGAAAGGAGTCCATTTATCCTGATGGAGCCTCTAGCTCTCAGGTAAACACTCCAGACAACTACTACAGAAAGGAGTCCATTTATCCTGATGAAGCCTCTAGCTCTCAGGTGAACCCTCCAGACAACTACTACTGAAAGGAGTCCCTTCATCCTGAAGAAGCTTCTAGCTCTCAGGTGAACCCTCCAGAGAACATATAATTTTATTTATTTTTTTTAAACCAGAATTTAGTGTCACTTTTTTAACATCTTACAAAGGAGCGTGATTGGCCGGCTATAAGGGGAGGAGGAGGCCGCTATTTTTTTATTTTTATTTTTTGCAACACCAAACAACCTTTATTTTTACGACTCTGTTATCTATTTTTCATTAAATCATTTCTTACTTTGTTTTTTCTACTTCCTTGTACTGTAATATCCTCCATGAGCTACCACACCTCTTCTTTTCCCCTCCATTTCTGCTTGTTTAGAACCAGCAGTGCACGTTAGTTGCAGTGATGTGCACTGCTCCATGTACAATACAAAGCACATAGCCTACAGTCCACGGGCCACAGCCCATAACCCAGAGATTTTGGAAATTTAGAGGAGTCTGAACACATACCTGAATTCGATATTTTTTTAAACCAGAGTTTAGTGTCACTTCTTCAACATCTAACAAAAAGGGAATGTGATTGGCCAGCTATTAGTGGAGGAGGAGGAGGCCGGGTTTTTGTTTTTGTGACACTAAATAATATAAATTTTATTAATCCATACAAATCCACTGTATGGATGGGTAATTTATTTTTATTCAAAAAAATGATTATCTGTGTGTTTGATTAATTGTCACATTCTCTGTTAACTCCTGAACCTCTTCCCCCTCACTTCTGTTTGTTTGCAAAAAAAATAAAAAATACAAAAAAAAAATTAGTAAACGTAGATAAGCTAGTGATATGATAAAATAGTATGTATGCTTTGTTTTAAAAAAAAAAAAAAACTATATATATATGATAGATTTTTTAGATAAAATAGATATTATAGTCAAGGTACTTGTAAATTATTTGTCATGAAGTTGTTTCTTAACCACTTCTGGACTGGAAGGTTTTACCCCCTTAATGACTAAGCCATTTTTTGTGATACAGCATTACTGACAATTGCGCGGTCGTGCGACAATGTATCCAAATAAAATTGATGCACTTTTTTCCCACAAAAAGAGCTTTCTTTTGGTGGTATTTGATCACCTGTGCGATTTTTATTTTTTGCGCTTTAAACAAAAAAGAGCAACGATTCTGAAAAAAAACTATTTCTTTTTCGTTCATTGATGGACACAGCTCTTCATCTTCTTGACCGTAGGGTTATTCTGCCCTCTACAGCAGTAGGACACTAGGCAGAGAAAAAGCTTGAACGCGCCTATGGGGCGGTCCCTGGGGGTATACTCCCACTTCCCGCTATAGGTATTCAGTTTTTTTCTGCCTAGTCAGGAGTAAGGACCTAGTTCCTTGCTGGAATCTCTGGTCCTGGCAATTTTTTCTTTTACATGGAATTTTTTCCTCTTTTTATTATTTTGTTCCTGTGTGAGCTACAATCAAATACTGGAGTGGGTGACAAACTGGATAATCTAGATCCTTAAGATCCCTCTAGCCCACTGGACGGGGGCTAGCCTGCGAGCTAAACGTCTTGCGAGGGCTCATACGAACTGGCTTTGGCCTGAGTTGCAGCATTTCCTCCTGGCGGTGCCCACCCTGCTCCTGGTGTGGTAAGTAGCCCCTGGAGAGTTTTGGGGTGGATGTGGCCCCTCCCTTGGATGGTCGGACCCCCAAGTTCCCATCCCCCCCCCCCCCCAGCCCCACTAAAATTTCGGTCAGTGTGGGTCTTTGGGCCCCCCTCCCCTCTCTGGGGGAGGTTATGAGCTGGTTGTTGCCACATGCTCTTAAGGTGGGCTGGTTGAAGTTGCTGCTGACTTGTTTTCCTGGGGGGTTCCCTGCCACCCTCTGGGCTCCCCGCGGCGGTTGTTGGGCTGGGGAAGTGGTTGTTTTAACATCCGCGTGTACGCGACTTTCGCGGCCGGATCCGCCCAAAAAATTAGGCCACGGCTTTGTGGCCTACTCGCTAGAAACTATGTGAGGCGGCCCCTGTGAGGGTGGCCGATGCCACTGGCTCCCATTTGGGAAGCTGCCCTCCCCTCCGTTGCCGGTAGGCGGTCTGCTCCGCTGGGGATCGCGTCCTGGCAGCTGGGCACCTTCAAAAATGTAGGCAATGGCTTGCGGCCTACTATAAGGTGACCAGGGACATCTCTTTTTTTTTTATACTGATAATGGTGGCAATCAGCGACTTATAGCAGGACTGCGATATTGCAGCAGACACATTTGTGTTTTTAGGGACCAGTGACACTAATACAGTGATCAAATATGCACGGTCACTGTGCTAATGACATATGATCCTCCACAGAGCGACCACTCTGTAGCAGTAAATCTGCTATGGGGCGGTCGGAATCTGGTTAAGATCATCAACATTATGTTAACACACAGGTAGGGGGTGCTCTATCATGGCTCTGGCTGGCTCTGTCAGTGTGTCACATGACATTGCTGCTGGGTGCTGATTTTTTTAAATTATGACCAATAAGCAGCCTTGTCATGTGACACACTGGGACAGAGCCAGCCAGCCAGAGCCATGATAGAGCTCCCCCTGCCAGTGAGTTATGATACCATCCATGATGCCAGAGACAGGGACAGTGCAATGTAGTCTTTTCACTGACACCCCCAAAGCACACCTGTGTTGAAGCATTGAAGGTACTGGCAGTCCCACGATCGGATCTGCTTATCCTCTGTTCCTGCTGCTGGAAACTGTCAGCTGAGCTCAGCTGCCTCTCTCTGCCTGTCACCACCACCGATGCCCTCCTCACAGCTTCTCAAGTCTAGCTCTCCGGGCCCCCGCTACTACTGGGTGAGGAGCGGAGCTGAGGGGAGGAAGATCACTCTGCCAGGGAAGGCAAGGAGATAGGCAGGCTGGCCGGGACTTGAGCCAAGGCAGAGGAACATGCGAGGGGGAGCATTGCGCCTGAAACTGAAGAATTTGTCCCTCCGCTCCGGCTAGCACATGATCCTCGGAGAGGGACACGGATCATGGAAAAAATACACCTCCCCCCCCGGGCTAGTAGGAGCGGCGGCACAGAGGTGTAAAATTCAAAATCTTTTTTTAATTCTGCACTGACTGTCTTTGAAATCGCCCGGTCCCCTGTTCAAATCCAATCCGGGGACCGCCTTATCTACTGCCTCTAAGCTCACAGAAACCAATTATAAACTACTAACCCGCTGGCATCATACACCAGCTAAGCTTTACAAGATTTTTTCTACTTGTTCCAACCTGTGTTGACGTGGGTGTGGTAAACCTGCCACCCACGCTCACATATGGTGGTTGTGTCCGGTTATTAAACCATATTGGACGGAGGTTTTGAACTTGATTGAGAAAATACAGGGTTCCCCCGTAGAAAGGGATCCCTGGACGGTACTGTTTCACTGTACGGAGTCGCCAGCACGCCTTTATCGTAACTCCATCACCCCCCACCTTTTGAATGCTGCTAAATCTTTGATTCCCAGATATTGGAAAAGCTCGACCATTCCCTCCATTTCACAATGGCTTCAGTTGGTTGACTA
Source organism: Pelophylax lessonae (assembly GCF_965119305.1). Classification (NCBI taxonomy): domain Eukaryota; kingdom Metazoa; phylum Chordata; class Amphibia; order Anura; family Ranidae; genus Pelophylax; species Pelophylax lessonae. The sequence continues at coordinate 219,855,417 of NC_138774.1, forward strand.
TCTCTACCACATGGAGGACATGACCTTAGAATACAGAAACCAATCTGAAAGAGCCCATAAGATATGGGCCTGCTCGCTCTCCTTTACGTATTCTTCTATTAATGCTGCATTGGTGTCATGAAAACAAATAGTACACTGTATATTGTCTTCTTATGCTTTATGTTCAGGTACCAGTCAAAAGAGCCAGCCGCCCCCCCCCCCCCCCCTTTTCTTTGTCCTGTCACCTTTTTTCTTTTTTTTTTTTTTTCTTTCCTTTTTTCTATTCTCTTCTTCATATTTTACTCCTTTTAAAATATGCTTTTTTATCCATCAGTTCTGATGGGAAGCAAAATCTGCTCATCATTTATGGTTCTGGTGTTATACATGATGTTTAACTTTCTGTATGTCAATAGCTTTTTGTGGATGATTTCCACACGGTTTCTAACACATTCACAGTTGTTTATGTATGTCTATGCCTTTATACTGTTTTGATATGGACACCGTTTTGTAACCTATGGCATATTTTTCTCAATTAAAAACTTATTGAACAAAATAAAAATCCAATCTGGGGACAAAACCAGGGACAGACTTGATCTGGGGACTGTCCCCAGAAGCCAGGGATCTATGTTTACCATGTGGTCGAGTCAGGTGCTGCCATTGGGGGGGTGGGGGCGGCCTCAGTGTGTGTAGCTGAAGCCCCCACTCTCCTTTTTGGTGCCTGCCAGGCTGAGGATCTGTGTAATTGCCAGCTGGGCCTCCACAAAAATTTCAGGCTGCGGTGTGCAGCCTGCTAGGCCATGTGGTCAGCTTGGCACCTCTCTTGGAAGGGGTAGTGCTGTGAGGGCGCTTCATTTTTTTAATGACAGCATTGCCGCCTTTATTGTGTGGGACACCTGCCCTGTTCTGTGAGGGTACTCTGCCTGCGCTTCCGCATCATGGGGGCTATATCATATTATGTCCTCTATGAGGGCTCGAAGGCTGACGCCCCCCCTTGTTTCTTGCTGGGTCCGATAGGTGGTCCATTGTGTGCCCTTGGCTGGCGTCCCCTTTGCGGGATCGCAGTCGGCGGCCTCCCTTGAGTATGTTTTTCAGGGTGAGCTTAGTATATAGCGACCCTACTTGTTCTGCATCCACGCACCCTGAGTGCTCAGATAGTGAGGATGATTCCTCTGTTCCTCTAGCCGCGCTTATATAGGTGCTGGTGGATGCACTGTTTGTGTCAGTGCGTGAAACTTTAAAAATGGAGGTTGCGGCCAATGCTGCGTTTGAGGCATCGGTTCCTTTTGGCAACCACCAGCCCTCCAAAGTGGCAAGGGTGTTCCTCTTTCCGCTGATCTCCACAACATTGTCACAAAACAGTGGAGTTTTCCAAAATGTAGTGGTTGCCAAGCATTTTTGCTTGCGGTATCTTTATGAGAATTAACTGCGTTACCGGTGGACAGTTCCATCTGTAGTGGACTCACCGGTTTCCAGGTCAAATAAAGATATCTTAATTCCGGTTGAGGAGTCCCCTGCCTTTACAGGTCCAGCTAATAAGAGGGCAGAAGCTCTTGCCCGCCATATGTGGCTGACTGGCTGTGGCTGGTTCGGTGATTAGGCCGGTAATTACTATTGCCCTGGTGTCGCAAACTCTGACCGAGTGGGCTAAGCTTTTACACCGGGACCTGGATAAGAAGCAGCTCCCCCCTGCCTTGGTGGAGCTGGCGGATCAGTTGGTCCAAGGGATGCTGCTCCCCTGCTTTCTAGACCGTCTGTCTCAGCAGTGGTCCTGCAGTGCATTATCTGGCGGAAATGCTGGTCTGCGGCCCAGGCTTCTAAGAAGGCCTTGTCTGATTTTCCTTTCGTGGCGAATCACCTTTTTGGAGCTTCCTCTGATGACATCATCAAGGGCCTCACAGGGAGAAAGAGTACTCTTCTTCCTCAGGCTTCCAGGGGTGAAGAGTCCCTTCGCAGACGGGACCCTCCCTTTCGGCTCATAAGCAACTTTTTTGTCCCTCAGGGTCTCCAGACAAGGGACCTAAACCCTTTCAGGCCTCTGCTAGCGGTTCCAAAAAGTCTTGGTCATGCAAACCACGAGCAGGTGCTGCCAGACCTGCAGAAAAAATTCCTCCGCATGAAGGGGCGCACTCACCCATATCTTTGCTGTTTTCCGGGTCCGTGAACCTTCCTAAACCAGGCCAAGTTTGTGGTCATTCGCTCCCGCTACAAGATCGAATGTCGATCATATCACCCGGAAAGGTCCTTCCCTTCCAACCTGCACCCATCACTAGATCGCTTAAAGGATCTATATGGGGCGGTGCAAGATTTGTTACTTCAAGGGGTGATTGTTCTGGTTCCAAAGTCAGAAAGTTTTCAAGGCTTTTTTACTCAAACCTGTTTACAGTTCCCAGGAAGGAGGGCAAGGTACGCCCAATACTGAACCTCAAGGCGATAAACCGCTTTGTGCGGGTACAAAAGTTCTGCATGGAGTCCATGTGCACGGTGGTGGCCTCCCTACATCAGGGGGATTTCCTCGCCTCTATCGACATCAAAGATGCCTACCTTCACATCCCAATATGTGTTGCCCATCAGCGTTTCCTCTGCTTTGTCATGGGCGAGGAGCATTATTATCGATTTGTGGCATTACCCTTTGGTCTCCCTTCTGCTCCTCGGGTCTTTACGAAAGTGTTGGCCCCAGTTCTAGCATTTCTGCATCAGTGGGGGATCGTGGTACTGGGGTACCTAGATGATCTGCTTTTACGAGCATCTGCTTTTACGAGCAGAGTCGTCGTCCGCCTTGTTGGACAACTTGGAGATTATTCTGCAAACGCTGAGGGAGTTCAGTTGGGTTCTGAATCTTCAGAAGTCTGCCCTGGTTCCGTCCAACAAGCCTAGTTTATCTGGGTCTGACTCCAGACTCATCCTCAGCCAGAGTGTTTCTTCCTCTGGAGGAATTTCAAAAGTTGCAAGAGGCAAATTTAGCTTTTGCTGACTAGCAGACAGTCATCTCTTTGGACTTGCATGCACCTGTCCGGGTGGGGAGGCATCCTCGGCACAGTTTGTGCTCAGGAGGTGTGGTCTCAGGAAGAAAACTTTGTTTGGATCATTAGACAAGTCGTCTCCAGGGGTGTCCAGTGTGGATTCAATCAGATATTGCCATGGCCATGGTCTATGTCAATCACCAAGGGGGCACAAGAAGTTTCCTGGCGGCTCGGGACGTAGTCGGCATAGGTGGGCAGAAAGATTAGTTCCAGCCCTCTCTGCTGTGCACATTCCAGGGGTGGAAAATTGGAAAGCGGACTATCTCCGTCGACAGGCTTTAGACCAAAGAGAATGGTCTCTTCATCCGGAGGTGTTTCATCAGTTGTGTCTCCAGTAGGGTACTCCAGAGGTTGATCTGTTGGCCTCTCGCCTCTCAGGATCCTCTAGCCGTCGCTACAGATGCTTTAGTCGCTTCTTGGAGTCAGTATCGTCTGATTTACTTCTTGCCTCCTCTCCAGCTTCTGCCGAGACTACTATGGAGGATCGAAACAAAAGGGATTCCAGTCATCCTAGTGGCTCCAGACTGGCCTTGCCGGTCTTGGTACGCCGATCTGGTATGGCTGGTCGCCGATGCTCCTTGGAGACTCCTTCTCAGGGAAGATCTGCTATCCCAAGGGCAAATCTTCCATCTTGCTTTACAGTTGCTGGCTTTTACGGCTTGGCTGTTGAAAACCAGGTGCTGAAGGCTGTTAAAAGCTCGAAAATCTACTTCTAGGAAGATTTACCATCGTACGTGGAAGACGTACATTGCGTGGTGTGAATCCCTCTGGGTTCACCCTCGTTTCTTTTTGTTGGCTCGATCTTGGCTTTCCTACAACAAGGGGTTGAGCAGTGCCTGGCCTTGAGTACCATCAAGGGCTAGGTCTCAGCGTTGGCAGTTTTCTTTCAATGCCCATTGGCCACACACTCCTTGGTGCGTACTTTTCTTAAGGGCATGGGACACTTGGTTCCTCCAGTGCATTTTCCATTGCCGTCGTAGGACCTCAATTTGGTGTTGTCAGTTCTCCAGAAGCCTCCCCTTGAAAATATTCCCGGAGATTCCCAGTGGCGGCCCGTCCATTACGGGCGCAAGGGCGCAGCCCCCCCATCCATGCATCCGGCCCCCTAATTTACATGCAGGGTGGCGGATGCATGGATTTTTTTTTTTAAGCACCTGATTAGAGCCAGAGGCTCTAATAGGCTTGAAAAAAGGGTGGGCTCGGGGCGCAGAGCACTGCGCCCTGAGCCCACCCAGTTATATTAAAATATCGAATGAATATTCACTATTATCACACTGATTCTCCTCCCAGCCAATCAGGAAGCGGGTCGTGAGTCCCCTTTCCCGATTGGCTGAAAAGAGAAGCGATTTTACTGGCCATTGGCCAGGAAGAGGGAAGAGACGCATGGCCAGAGGAGACTGACAGCCACTCGGGGAAGGAGGCGGTAAGGAAGCTGGCTGTCCAGCTGGCCAGCCAGCCGTCCGCCGTCCCGGTGGGGGGGGGGGGGGGTGGTGTAATAGACTGGCGGCCGTCCTGCAGAGGGGGGGGGTTGGTTTTTCCGCCCCCCCCCCCTAAAATTGTCATGCACGAGCCGCCACGGGAGTCGGGTAAGTATTTAGGGATGGGGAGTCGAGGTAAGTATTTAGGGATGGGGAGTCGAGGTAAGTATTTGTGGATGGGGAGTCGGGGTAAGTAATTGTGGATGGGGAGTCGGGGGAAGTATTGGTGGATGGGGAGTCGGGTAAGTATTGGTGGATGGGGAGTCGGGGTAAGTATTGGTGGATGGGGAGTCGGGGTAAGTATTGGTGGATGGGGAGTCGGGGTAAGTATTGGTGGATGGGGAGTCGGGGTAAGTATTGGTGGATGGGGAGTCGGGGTAATGCCCCGTACACACGTGTAGATTATCTGAAGACTTTTGTCTGTAGACTTACCAAAACCATATAATATGAGGTCAAACCTAAACACTTTCAATTTGTATGCAATCCGGCAGGCCCTTGCACTACATAGAAAAGGTAAATCTGAAGACAAAAGTCTTCAGATAATCTGCACTTGTGTACGGGGCATAAGTATTGGTGGATGTGGAGTCGGGGTAAGTATTGGTGGATGGGGAGTCGGGGTAAGTATTGGTGGATGGGGAGTCGGGGTAAGTATTGGTGGATGGGGAGTCGGGGTAAGTATTGGTGTATGTGGAGTCGGGGTAAGTATTGGTGTATGTGGAGTCGGGTAAGTATTGGTGGATGGGGAGTCGGGTAAGTACTTAGGAATGGGGAGCCAGGCAGTGGCGGCCATCCATTAGGGGTACAGGGGTGCCGCCCCCCCCCATCCATGCATTCGGCCCCCTAATCTACATGCAGGGTGCCGAATGCATGGATTCCAATAGGGTTTTTTTTTTTTTTAAGCACCTGATTAGAGCCAGAGGCTCTAATGGGCTTCAAAAAAGGGTGGGCTCAGGGGTCGTGAGTCCCCTTTCCTGATTGGCTGAAAAGAGAAGCGATTTTACTGGCCATTGGCCAGGAAGAGGGAGGAGACGTATGACCAGAGGAGACTCACAGCCATTTGGAGAAGGAGGAGGTAAGGAAGCTGGCTGTCTGGCTGGCCAGTTGTCCGTCTGTCCCAAGGGAGAGGGGGGGTGGTGTAATAGACTGCTGGCCGGCCATCCCGCAGAAGGGGGGTGTTGGTTTTGCCTCTCCCCCCCCCTCAAATAGTCATGCATCAGCCGCCACTGGAGTCAGGTAAGTAGTTAGGGATGGGGAGTCATGAAAGTAGTTAGGGATGGAGAGTCGGGTAAGTATATGGGGATGGGGAGTCGGGTAAGTATATGGGGATGGGGAGTCAGGCAGTGGCAGCCCATCCATTCAGGGCGCCGGATGCATGGATTCCAATAGGGTTTTTTTTTTTTTTTTAAGCACCTGATTAGAGCCAGAGGCTCTAATAGGCTTCAAAAAATGGTGGGCTCGGGGCGCAGAGCACTGCGCCCTGAGCCTACCCAGTTGTATGAAAATATCGAATTAATATTCTTTATTATCACACTGATTCTCCTCCCAGCCAATCAGGAAGCGGGTCCTGAGTCCCCTTTCCCGATTAGCTGAAAAGAGAAGCGATTTTACTGGCCATTGGCCAGGAAGAGGGAAGAGACGCATGGCTAGAGGAGACTCGCAGCCACTCGGGGAAAGGAGGAACATGCGAGCGGGAGCATTGCGCCTGAAACTGAAGAATTTGTCCCTCCGCTCCATCCAGCACATGATCCTCAAAGAGGGACACGGATCATCGAAAAAATACACCCCCCTGAGCTAGTAGCAGTGGCGGCACAGAGGTGTGTAATTCAGAATCTTTTAATTCTGCACTGACTGTCTTTGAAAAGTTAAAACTGATTTTCTATTTGTGCCCATTAACTGGAAGAAAAATGAACGAACAGACCAAATGAAATGACAGATTTTCGAATGATTTTTCGGCTAGTGTATGACCAGCATAAGTTAAAAAAAAAAAAAAAATGCTCATTTTGTGCTCTTCAGCAGATCGCGGGACTCCTGCAGACTGTCAGTGTAAGTTGTCTGCTTGTACATCGCATGGCCAGGCAGTTTCACACTTGCAGGATGAAGTACAAGCCGACATTCGCAAACGATGTCAGTACTTTTAGTTCATTCATTCACAAAACTCGGAGAACAAATGACGCAGCCACGTGCTTTTCAAAAAGTGACAGCTGGTATGGGGAGCACTCCAGATTTTTTGCCAACAGTACAACGTACGCACGTGTCATTTCTTCTACCGCTCCGTAAAGACTGAGTCAGCTGGCCCACAACCTAGGCGAGTGCAAGTTAGAACATGCTCGAGTGCGAACAGCTTTGTGACTCTGCATAAAAACTCAGCTTCCACATTTTATTGCCAAAGCTTAATTGAACAAGCTGAAGTTAGAAGCTGATTGGCTACCATGTACAGCTACACCAGATTCTGACTGCACCAGCTTTAGTAAATCTACCCTTTAGTGTCAGTAATCTAATACAAGCATGCAGAAAGTGAAGGCAGAACTGTCATAGCATGCATGTCCCAGGTCCGTGGGCTCAGAAAGTAATAAAGTCTTTAGCTCTACATTGGAGGCAAGACCTTTTCAGAGAGAAGTTGGCAATGGCTGCCCATCTATTCTCTCAGCAAACATTTCCTTTAAATGAAGGGGAATATAAATGTTTGGCTGTGAATGGTACATTATTGGGACCTAAACCCAATTTCTGGCTTTTACTTTAAAGACCAGCTCCAATCAAAACTTGTGTTCTATTTAGCATGGGTAATATGCAACTGTGTATGTACAAGCTTCTGTCTCTGCATATTGTTGGGATTGAAGGACACACAGATACCATGCCCTTAGTTTTTCTGATACTCTGGCTACATATGAGATGACCATCTTACCATGAGTTCTGCTTTTCCCCTCTATTCAATGGGTCCCATGTTTTTTTCTGGGACAGGGAGGTCAACTGGTTTGCTAGATGTCTAAATGGACCATCTACATAATGTAATGGGTTTTCCTGGGTCAGTAACCCACTATATCAGCCAGGCAGTATTTTGAGCAGATCAAAAGCAGCAGCATGCACAGTTTGGTCCCTTTCCAAGGGGCACTTCTTGGAAGCGTGATCCGCTTGCTCAGCAGAGGATCTCTCCACGGAGCAGGTCTGGGTCTGCTTTGCAGGCTGTGTATCTGGTTGTTGTCATGACACATGACGTCACAAAGGGGTGTGGTCTCCAGGTGTTGTCACTTGATGGCCACACCCCATGGCAATTTAAGAACTGGCAGGCAACGGTGCTGCCAACATCAGGAAACCATGAGTTGGAGGAGGACCGTTTTTTTTTATTTTTTTTAGTGGGTCAGCAGTGGAGGGAGAAGACATCACCAGAGGGAGAAGACATAACCGGAGGCAGAAGACTAGAGGAAGAAGATATCACCGAAGGGAGAAGACATCAGTGGAGTGAAATGACTTGAGGAAGAAGACATCAGCGGAGGGAGAAGACCGGAAAAAGAAGACATCGGTGGTGGTACCGGAGAAAGAATACATGTTGCAGCTACGATGGGGGACATTCTTAATTTTTATTAAAAGAACTTTTAATAAACAGTCAATTTAACAGTCAAAAACTGTCTTTTTTTTTTTTGTAACACTACACTGCTTCTTTTGGGTGAATGGGCAGGGGTACAATGTACCCCATACTCAATCTCATAGAGGGGCAGGATCCAGATTCTGATAAGCCCCTTGCCCGCAGACCCCCACATCCACTGCCATATTGAGGGCATGTGGCCTGGTATGGTCCAGGAGGGGGGGGGGGGGTGCTCGCCCAATCCCCCCCTTCCTGACCTGCCAGGCTGCATGCTCGGAAAAGGGTCTGGTATAGACTTTTAGGGGGGCCCTACACTGTTTTTTTGTGGGATTTCCCCTCAAATCTATGGGGGGAGCCAACACGTTTTTTTTTGTTTTTTTTTAATTTTGGGGTGGGGTTCCCCTTCAAGATCCTCAGAGCACGAGTGCCACAAGTTGGATCAGTAAAGATGATGATCCAACGTGGATACGACTTGCATTCAAATCGACAGGCTGAAATCTTGCCCAAGTTGGACCAAAGTAGTGCAGGAAGGCACCTTTAGGGAACCATTGATTTCGACATGTCATGTGACTTGTGCTCCCGAAGTCAAAGCGCATGTCAGACCAGTGTGAACCGGCCCCTAATCTCTGAGGGCTCTTGTCCAGTTCTGTTAATTAGAAGCGCAGTCGTATTCGGACACCTATCTGCATGATACAGCAAACCAAATAATCGAAATCCAGATGCAAGGTGTATGCAGATGTGGACTGTTAAAAAAAAAATTTAAAGGAACACTTTTTAATCAGAGTATACCATAAGTAAATTAAACTCCTGGGATATTGATTTGGTCTTTTAAGTAGCAGAGGGGGTTGTTAATTAGTTTCAGCTACTTTGGTGTTAATGAAATTAACAACGGGTGCACTATATGGGTAACAATGGGACAACCTCCAACACAGGAATGGTTTTACAGGTGGAGGCCACTTAAATTTTGTTTCCCTACTCCTCTTTTCTGACTGTTTTTTCACTAGTTTTGCATTTGGCTATGGTCAGTGTCACTACTGGTAGCGTGAGGCCATACCTGGACCCTATAGAGGTTGCACAGGCAGCCCAACTCCTCTAGGGTGGCACATTAATGCGTGCCATTGCCAGAAGGTATGCTATGTCTCCCAGCACAGTCTCCAGAGCATGCAGAGATTTCAGGAGACAGGCAGTTACTCTAGGAGAGTTGGGCAGGGCCGTAGAAGGTTCTTACCCATCAGCAGGACCGGTCTCTGCTCCTTTATGCAAGGAGGAACAGGATGAACACTGCCAGAGCCCTACAAAATTACCTCCAGCAGGCCACTGGTGTGAATGTCTCTGACAAAACAATCAGAAATAGACTTCATGAGGGTGGCCTAAGGGCCCAACGTCCTCTAGTGGGCCCAGTGCTCACTGCCCTGGCACAATGGAACTGGACTGTCATTTAACATTGAACACCAGAATTGGCTGGTCCGCCACTGGCGGACCTGTGCTTTTCAAAGATGAGAGCAGGTTCACCTGAGCACATGTGACAGACAAGAAAGGATCTGGAGAAGCCTTGGAGAATGTTATGCTACCTGTAACATCATTCAGCATGACCGGTTTGGTGGCGGTTCAGTGATGATCTGGGGAGGCATATCCATGGAGGGACGCACAGACCTCTACAGGCTAGACAATATCACCCTGACTGCCATTAGGTATCAGGATGAAATCCTCCTGGTGCATGACAATGCTCGGCCTCATGTGGAGAGAGTATGCAGCCAGTTCCTATTGGATGAAGGAATTGATACCATTGAATGGCCCCCACGCTCGCCTGACCTAAATCCAATAGAACACTTTTGGGACATTTTGTTTTGGTCCATCCAACACCGCCAGGTTGCACCTCAGTCTGCTCAGGAGCTCAGTGAGGCCCTTGCCCAGATCTGGGAGGAAATACCCCAGGACACCATTCGCTGTCTCATTTGGAGCATGCCCCGACGTTGTCAGGCATGCATACAAGCACATGGGGGGCCATACAAGCTACTGAGTACCACTCTGAGTTGCTGCAATGAAATTTCAGCAAAATGGACTAGCCTGCTGCATCATTTTTATACTTTGATTTTCGGGATGTCTTTAAATTCAGCCATCTGTAGGTTGATAATTTTCATTTCCATCAAAAGTTGTGGCATACTTTAGCCAGTCCATATCAGTATAGATACGCAGCATGATATTTTTCCCCATTAAGATCTGATGTGTTTTCGGGGGCCCATGCGCGGCATGTACCGGAGCGGACACAGCGGCTAGGAGCTCCGTCCTACAGCGGGCTTTCATCCACCTCTACAGGGCAATAATCCGGCACTACTAGCTCAAAACGTAACTTTCAGCCCCTGTTCAGCTGACACTGTGCATGCCTACCTCTCTCCCTCTCCTGCAGCCTCTCCAGCTACACTTCACCTCTCTTCAGGACTCTCTGCTCCAGCACCAGCTACTGGAACTTCACAAACCTGTGAGTATTACCAGGGGCGGACTGACAACTCATGGGGCCCCCGGGCAATAGGAGATCATGGGGCCCCCTGTATCCCCATCCACACTCAAGCCACACCCACACCCCAGCCTGTCCGTACACATCCCCAGCCTGTCAACATACCACCCCAGCCAGTCCGTATACATCCCCAGCCTGTCCGTATACATCCCCAGCCTGTCCGTATACCACCCCAGCATGTCCGTATACATGCCCAGCCTGTCCGCATACCACCCCAGCCTGTCCGTGTACTGTACATCCCCAGCCTGTCCGTATACATCCCCAGCCTGCCCGCATACCACCATAGCCTGTCCGCATACCACCCCAGCCTGTCCGTATACATTCCCAGCCTGTCCGTATACCACCCCAGCCTGTCCGTATACATCCCCAGCCTGTCCGCATACCACCCCAGCCTGTCTGTATACATCCCCAGCCTGTCCGTATACATCCCCAGCCTGTCCGTATACCACCCCAGCCTGTCCGTATACATCCCCAGCCTGTCCGCATACCTCCCCAGCCTGTCTGTATACCACCCCAGCCTGTCTGTATACCACCCCAGCCTGTCCGTATACATCCCCAGCCTGTCCGTATACATCCCCAGCCTGTCCGTATACCACCCCAGCCTGTCCGCATACCACCCCAGCCTGTCTGTATACATCCCCAGCCTGTCTGTATACATCCCCAGCCTGTCCGTATACATCCCCAGCCTGTCCGTATACCTCCCTAGCTTGTCTGTATACCTGCAGACCACAGCTGGCGTGAGGAAGCCAGCCGGTGTTGCCATTATTTGTCTTCAGTCTGGGCCCAGAAGAGCAGGTGCAGGCCTAGGGACCACGGCTGAAGAAATAGGTAGAGGGGCGCCACAAAAAATCTAAACCCCTGCCACCGTATACATGGGCAGGGAAAAGAGGTGGAGTCAGGGGCAGAGCCAATGGGGGGCGGCAAAATGTGGTTTCGCCTAGGGTGTCAAGAATCCTTGCACCAGCCCTGGCTGTGTCCTCAATCTTCTTTCTTTCTTTCTTTCTTTCTTATTTTCGCTCCAAGGTGAAAGATTAGAGGTCCGTTTAGAACCCTGGTATATCACCAAAGCCTCCCAACTGGGCTTCTAAAAAAAGTTGTATAAAGTAATAAAAAATAAAATTGTAAAACAAAATAATAAAATAAATTGGTAAAAAAATGAACAAAAATAAAAGACTACTGACCCCTTCCATTGCCCTACTGGCACCTTCCACTGCCCTTCTGACACCGTCCACTGCCCTACTGACACCGTCCACTGCTCTACTGACACCGTCCACTGCTCTTCTGACACCGTCCACTGCCCTACTGACACCGTCCACTGCCCTACTGACACCGCCCAGTGCTCTACTGACACCGTCCACTGCCCTACTGACACTATCCACTGCTCTACTGACACTATCCACTGCCCTACTGACACCGTCCACTGCCCTACTGACACCGTCCACTGCTCTTCTGACACCCTCCACTGCCCTACTGACACCATCCAGTGCTCTACTGACACCGTCCACTGCCCTACTGACACCATCCACTGCCCTACTGACACCATCCACTGCCCTACTGACACCTTCCACTGCCCTACTGACACCATCCACTGCTCTACTGACACCTTCCACTGCTTTACTAACACCGTCCACTGCCCTACTGACTCCATCCACTGCCCTACTGACACTGTCCACTGCTCTTCTGACAACCTCCACTGCCCTACTGACACCATCCAGTGCTCTACTGACACCGTCCACTGCCCTACTGACACCATCCACTGCCCTACTGACACCATCCACTGCCCTACTGACAACTTCCACTGCCCTACTGACACCATCCACTGCTCTACTGACACCTTCCACTGCTTTACTAACACCGTCCACTGCCCTACTGACTCCATCCACTGCCCTACTGACACCATCCACTGCCCTACTGACACCGTCCACTGCCCTACTGACACCGTCCACTGCCCTACTGACACTATCCACTGCTCTACTGACACTATCCACTGCCCTACTGACACCGTCCACTGCTCTACTGACACCGTCCACTGCTCTACTGACACTATCCACTGCTCTACTGACACTGTCCACTGCTCTACTGACACTGTCCACTGCTCTACTGACACCGTCCACTGTTCTACTGACACCTTCCACTGCCCTACTGACACCGTCCACTGCCCTACTGACACGATCCACTGCTCTGCTGACACTGTCCATACACTGCTCTACTGATACTATCCACTGTTCTACTGACACCGTCCACAATTCTACTGACACCATCCACTGCTCAACTGACACCGTCCACTGCTCAACTGACACCATCCACTGCTCTACTGACACCATCCTCTGCCCTACTGACACCGTCCGTACACTGTTTTACTGATACCATCCACTTCTCTACTGACACCATCCACTGTCCTACTGACACCATCCACTGCTCGGTTGACACCGTCTCCTGCCTTACTGACACCATCCACTGCTCTGCTGGCACAGTCCACTGCTCTACTGACACCATCCACTGCTCTGCTGACACCGTCCTCTGCTCTACTGACACCGTCCATCCACTGTTCTACTGACACCGTCCACTGTTCTACTGACACCATCCACTGCTCAACTGACACCGTCCACTGCTCAACTGACACCATCCTCTGCCCTACTGACACCATCCGTACACTGTTTTACTGATACCATCCACTTCTCTACTGACACCATCCACTGTCCTACTGACACCATCCACTGCTCGGTTGACACCGTCCCCTGCCTTACTGACACCATCCACTGCTCTGCTGGCACAGTCCACTGCTCTACTGACACCATCCACTGCTCTGCTGACACCGTCCTCTGCTCTACTGACACCGTCCATCCACTGCTCTACTGATACCATCTACTGCTCTACTAACTCTGTCTTCTGCTCTACTGACACTGTCCACTGCTCTACTGACACTGTCCACTGCTCTACTGACACCTTCCACTGCCCTACTGACACCTTCAACTGCCCTACTGACACCATCCTCTGCCTTACTGACACGATCCATTTCCCTACTGACTGACACTACCAGGGTTGCAAAGGTCGCATATGCGACCAGGCTCTGGTGTGTTTTGCTACTGTGGGGGGACCAAAACAGCAGGAAGGAGATCCGCTACAGAACATGTGAAAAGGTCCTGCTGTTGATTTGTAATAAAGAAACCTGAAATGGGAGCAAATGGCCTCAGGGATCAGTGGAAAGGGCCCAGCCTGGGGGTCAGGGGGGCCCCATGGGTTCTTGCACTGGGGCCCTGAAAGTTCTAGTTACGCCTCTGTCAGCAAGCATATGGCAAGTCAGCTTTTTATGCTCAGTGTAAGAAAATCAATGAGCAGAGGCAAGAATTTCACTTTACATATGCTTTAATGCAAAAACAGAGGATAGCAGCAGTGCAGCATTTCCTTGCAGCAGATAAGCAATGGTTAACACTCAGGGCTCTTCCACGGACGTCAGCAAGTCAGAGCAGTCATACAGAGAGCAGAAAGCTTTACCGACTTTCAATTCTACTTCCAGCTTGCTGGTCCATCAAATCTGAAATACTGTCTCTGCACTCCCACATCAGATGTTGTTTTTACTCTCCCATAGCTCAAAGTGTAACACAACCTCGGAGCACAGAGCTGCTGTGTGTTCCTCTGCCCTGTGCCTGCTCCAGCTCACACCAAATAGTCTATCCGTGTTATACTCGGCTTCACTACCATGCTGACAGCTTCCCTGAATATAGAAAGATGGCGAGCATCATGGGGCCCCCTACTGGCCCCGGGCAGTGCCCTAAATGCCCGTATGGTCAGTCCGCCCCTGAGTATTACCCTCTCACTAAATTGGATCTTGACCTTAGTCTTGAATGCTTATGCTCCAAACCTTTAACTAAGATCCAAACTGAAATCCAGAAATCCACAGCCACCCTCTCCCAAGAAATTGCTGCCCTTGGTTCCCACACTGACTTACTTGAAAACAAACACGGTGAACTTGCCATCGCATACAATGATGTCTCCAGGGAGCATGAGGCTTTGTCCTCTGCATTTGTCCAGTTACAGTTGCATGTGGAGGACTTAGATAACAGAAAAAGAAGGAATAACCTCAGGATTAGGGGAGCCCCTGAAACAATCACTGACCTTACTGCATTTTCCACAAAATTTTTTCTGAGTTTTCTCCCTGACCAAGAAGCACATGCATTTATTTGTGACATAATTCAGAGCATTACGTGCAACCCCCCCCCCCCCCAACAAACCTCAGAGAGATATAGTACTGTGTATGAAGGATTTTCTCATAAAAGAAGATATACAAGCCACTTTAGATAGGAGGAAAATAAAGGAAATTACAACTGCTCTCTCCTCTGCCAGAATCAGATACCACTGGGGTTTCCCCTTTAAACTGATTGTCCCTCATAATGGCACTACTTACATCGCCTCTTCAATTCCTGAAGGTCAGGACATTTTGATAAAATTAGGCCTCCTGGACCCAGGTGCTATACCACGGACGGACCCCTTCTACACCTCGCCCCATCCCCATATGGAATATGCCTACTCCCCCGCAGGGACAGATGCAGATTTAGGCATGATGCTGGACCCCCTCCACCAGATTGAAATTCCTTTTTTTTTTTCTCGCTTTACACTGAATCATTTTAATTCAATCCTGGTCTAATGTCACCTTTTTTCTCCCTTTGAATTTATGCACCCATATGAACAAGCCATGTTAACGTTTATCATTATCGGATGAGTATTGGATGTCAATACATCATATATGTTATGCATGGCCCACTCCTCTCAAATTTTTTTTTATGATGTTCCCATGTATTAAAATGCCATTGGGCCTCCCTCACTCTGAAGTCCATCACCATCCAGCCATGGAGCCCTCTCCTTAGCTTTAATCCAGTTGCCTCAGAATTTCCATTTGAATTATTTTTCTTTCCATATTTCAAGGTTTTCTGGCTCATGAAAGCTGTTGGGACAGCTATTTGATGAAATCTAGTGATTTTCTGGTGAACTTCAACCCTTCTGCTCATCACAGGTTTACTTATAACTTTGTTTCTCAGGAATTGTAGCCTAACAACTTTTTTTGTTAGACTCTCTAAGGACATCTTGTTCCTTTTTGAGGATATTACATCCAATTATCCAATGTGGATTTCAACTTTTCCCTAACACTATAATTATTTAGATGCCTCAACGTTTTTTTGCTACTTTTTATTTTTGCCATTATCCTATTGCATCAATTACTCAATAATATTGTAATAGCCCTAATTAGAGCAAAGTTCCTATCATAAGAATTTCTTACTTATTGTTTTTTCATCTCATATTTGCTTGTTCTAATGTATTCATCAGGTATGCACGGTTAAACCTAGTTTTTACATGCCGACATGATTTTCCCCCACTCGGCTCTGACCCATCCAGGACACATACCAAGCGGAGATGTTATGAGTAAGTCTCTCCTCTCCTCTCCCTCGTGGGTTATTCGATTGGTATGGTATGCTATGCTTGGTATGGTTGTACTCGTTGAGGTTGAGCAGAGTTGGAGATATTTTATACTCCATGTAAAGCTCTATTGTTGTCTGAGGATGACTTTTCCCTCAGACCCCAATCTTAATTTACACACATACTATTCTTGTGTAAAGTTCAGCTATTATACAAAATACTACAAATTATTTTTCATTAACGGTTTGTTGGTATGTTGTCAATTATGTTATTCAGGAATATATCGCTTTATGGTTTTTCATGCTTAACATGTTTAAACATTTAGAAATATTGAAAGATCATATTCAACTATGCACCCCCCATTTATGGCAGGTAGTTTCCATTCACATTTTGAATTTGCCCTCTAAACACCTTATTTCATCATGGCAGAAATTATATTGTAACATAATGTCCAAGGTTTTAACTCCCCCAATAAGAGGAACAAGGCTTTTTTTCAATATAACAAATTGAACGCTAAAATCCTACTATTACAGGAGACCCATTTTCTTAAGGACAAACATCCCACTTACTTTCATAAATCCTATAATCAATCCTTTTACACCAGTTCAACTTCCAAAACCAAGGGTGTTGCAATTTTGTTACACCGCACTTTCCCTATAGAGGTTCAACAGGTGTACAGGGATGAGGACAGTCATTTTATTATTATTATTAAAGGCCTCCTAGCTGGACGCGAATTGACAATAGGTAATGTTTACACCCACGCCCAATCTTCTTTTTTCACCAACTTTTTTTATCTTCTTGAGCGTTACCACTCGTCAAACATAATCTTGGGCAGAGACTTTAACTCGGTCTTTCATCCCAACTGGGACCGTAGTAAATACTGTGTTCACTCCAACGCTTTCTCCAAAACCACCAATTATCACCTGAACACGTTGCAATTATTTGACACTTGGAGATCTTTGAATGTGGGGGCTCGTGAGTACACTTTTTACTCACATCCCCACGATTCATACTCCTGTATTGATTTTATTTTTTGTACACCTATTATTTTAGCGAACTCCATTAGTGCCTCTATATCCCCCTGCTCATGGTCTGATCACCATATTAACTCCTTCTCCACCACGTTCATAGGTCTTTCTCCTACTCCTTATTCTTGGAGACTTAATGAAGCCCTAATATCTGATCCTGCACATCAGTTAGATGTAGCCTCAACCATAGAAGAATATTTTACTCTAAATGATAACCCAGAAACCTCAAGCTCTACACTATGGATAGCCCACAAAGCAATCCTCAGGGGTAAACTGATTAAATTGGCAGTTACCCATAACAAACCAAGATGGGAAAAGATTTTAACTATCACAAAAGTCCCCCAAAAAATCTACAAAACACATATGAACACACACAACCCCTTAATCGCGGAACAAATAACAGCCAACTACAGAGTTGGATTCTCTCCTAAACTATGAAGCTGAAAAAACAATTAGGTGACAAGTGTGAGGGCGCTGATAAATTATGTAAAATAAAGTGTATCCGATAGATGAAGAACTGAATTACACATAAAATGCAACTACAAACACTGATCACAATATATACAAATATATTATAAAGGTGATATAGTGCTAAAGTGACTGTGCTGTGACCATGCTACATATATATATAATATATATAATATAGGTAGATAAAACCAAAAATAGATGTGCAATATCAGTGCAAATATCAACTTAAAAAACAATTTCATGGACTGGTTTAAAATATGAGTGAAGTATTAGTGACACTTGTGATCAAAATTTGTGACTCACAAGTGACTGGAAACAGTGAATCACTTAAATAGTGACTTCTTAAGGTGCAGGGTATGCCCCTATTAGTATTTCAGTCCATATGGTGATTAAAGAAGTGAACAAATATATTTCTTCAGAAGTGAGATAAAAGCATCAGGTGTTCCCAGCGCGTGATCCAGTGAGCAAGGTGTTTAATATTTATATGCTCACCAGAGGTAAGTGGGTCACACAGACCCTGCAGGCTTTGGGTACATATAAGTATGGTCACTCTTATTCCTCCTTCCTCAATGGATTTCAATGGGTCATGTGATTGGGATTCTCTTACGGCTTCAAGGGGTTAATGGATCGCTTACTTTCTCCAGCAGCAACAATCCCATATAAGGTCTCTATATGTATATCTCAGTATAGGGGATATAGGAGATAGGAAGCCAGAATACTGTAATACCATTTTATAAAACTAAAGATAAAATAAAGATGGGTGCTTACTTCGTAAGGTGCTTTCCAAGCACCAATAAGAAGGCTCTTAATTGCTGTATGAAAAGCAGATGGGCCTGTCGACCGGCAGGATCACTTCAGGGCTTAAAAGTAGTATAGTGGTGATGGCGTGCGTTCCATCGTGCGTTCCACCGCCAGGAAATGACGTATTTGGGATCAAAAGTTCAGGCTTAGACCACAATGCATTTCGCAGTACGTAAGTGCTCATTTCTATGCAAAACAATGTACCGCTTTTAGCACAGAAATCTGTACATAATCAGACCGCCAGGGAGGTTAAGAAAAATTCTGCACCAGGCCCAGACGGATTCAGCTCCATTTACTATAAACAATTTTCCCCTCAACTTACGTCTAAATTGATGACTCTATACGATGATATTCCCGGAGGAAATGTTGCTCGCAAACATGTCCCTGATCCCTAAACCTGATAAAGATCACACCCTTCCTCAAAATTATAGACCCATCTCAATAATCAACAATGACCACAACATTTTCAGTAGGCTATTAGCTAACAGACTCTCTTCAGAAATTTCTTCCCTAATCTCCCAGTTTCAATCTGGTTTCATTCCAGGTCGTCAAATTACGGATAATATACGCCTTGCCACAGATTTAATACAAGACGCTAATGCAAAATCAAACTCCCTTTTATTACTAAGCCTTGATATAAATAAGGCTTTTGATAGCATCTCCTAGGATTATCTTGACAAGATTCTCCCCAGATACGGATTGACAGGAGATTATCTTCATGGTTTTCATGCTTTATATAACAACCCAGACCAGAATAAAATTACCAGGTTACAACTCAGCATAGGTACAAGACAGGGTTACCACTCCCCCCCCCCCCTCCTTTTTGCATTGGCAATTGAACCACTAGCTACAGCCAATATAAATAATCCAGATATCAAGAGATACACTTCCGCAAATAACACATACAAATTAAACATGTATGCAGATGATATGCTTTTATTCATTACACAACCTCTCACCTCCCTCCCAAACGTATTGAATGCTCTTCAGAATTTTTCATCCGTTTCAGGACTATCTGTTAACATATCAAAGTCCATAGGAATGCCAATAAATATCCCTGACTTCCATTTTAGCCATACACCTTACCCCTGACTTAAAATATGTGTTTCCCAAAAATGACACACCATTACTACTAAAGATCAGACAATCCCTGAAAGCCTGGAAATCCTACCATATTTCCTTTCTAGGCAGAATAACAGCAATCAAAATGATAGTACTCCCTAAATTACTATATCTATTTAGAGTGATCCCAACAAGAATAAATAAAATATATATTTCAAAATTCAAAAAGAGATATTAATAAATTCGTCTGAGCAGACTCCCATCCCCATTTTTCTTAGGCCCCTTTCACACATAGGGTCCGTTCAGATCCACCTGTCAGTTTTTCAGGCGGATCTGAACGGATGCCCCATGTATTTCTATGGGGCAGCGGATATCAGCGGTGACATGTCCGCTGACATCCGATCCGATCCTGTCCGTCAAATCCGGATGGATGGAAACCCTATTTTCCATCCGTCTGGCTGATTGGATCGGATGAGAACAGACAGGCAGTCCGTTCTCATCCGATTCCCCCAAATCAAAGCAACCTAATTGGTGTAAAGCTATGGCAAGATGTAGTGGTTGTAACTGAAGTGGAACTTTAGTGGAACTTTAGTCAGAAAATTAAGTTAGGCTAGAAAATGAAGTTCTGCTAGATCACTCCTGGCTGGTCCCTTTTCCAAGTATAGCAATGTATAACATTAAAAATAAATGCCTATACTGTTTAAAATCCAGTAATACACGGTCTCACCCTGCTCTGCTCATTTGCTCTCCACGTTTGGCATTGTGCCAAAAATCAGAGCCACTAACAGCCTAAATATTTACTGCTGCTCAATGACTCTTAGGCTTAAGGACAATGGCAGTCTCCGCCAAGAAGACACAGGAGCAATGCTGGAGGTTTTTTCTCAAGTTATGGGTAAAGTTCCACTTTAAGGGGAATGTGGTGGCGGACTTGTAATTGATGCCGCACTTGGCATTGGCAGACGGTAAGATCTGAGTGACTGAGATGGTAGCACATACATATCAGCATGGATGTCACACCACTTCCTTAAACTAAATCTCTCTAAAACTGAGCTGATAATATTCCCCCCTGCCTGTGCCATGACTTTTCCATCAAGATCAATAATGTAACCATCAATCCCTCCCCTCACGCCAGGGTGCTAGGTGTAATCATAGACTCTGACCTGTCCTTTCAGCCCCAAATCCAATTATTGTCAAAAGCTTGTAGAATTCACCGCTGTAACATCTCTAAAATTCTCCCCTTTTTAACTAATGAAACGACCAAGCTACTCATTCACTCCCTTGTTATCTCTCGCCTTGACTATTGAATATCCCTTCTCATAGTCCTACCTCTCCATCTCCTCTTCAGTCTATCATGAATGCTGCTGCCAGACTCATCTACCTTACCAACCGCTCAGTGTCTGCTACCCCTCTCCACCAATCCCTAAACTGGCTTCTGATCGCCCAGCGCATTAAATTCAAAATTCTAACATCATCATACAACGTCATTCACAACTCTGCCCGAGCTACATCACTGCTCTTGTCTCCAAATATCACCCAAACCATTCTCTTCGCTCTTCTCAAGACCTACTGCTCTCTAGCTCCCTTGTCTCCTCCTCCCATGCTCGTCTCCAGGACTTCTCCAGAGCCACTCCCATTCTCTAGAACTTTCCGCCTGCCTTTAGGCGATCCCTGAAATCTCGTATCTTCAGGGAAGCCTATCACTCCTCCAATTAATTTTTTATCACTTCCATCAGCTGATCCCCCCCACAGTTACGACCTTTTATACCACTTGACCCACCCTATTAAGATTGCAAGCTCATATGAGCAGGGACCTCCTAACTCTCTTGTATTTATTTGTATTGTAACTGTACTTTCTCCCTTTTATACTGTAAAGCACTGCATAAACCGTTGGCGCTATATAAATCTTGTATGATAAGAAATTCAGGGATGCCCAATCGGAAGCCCTCTGATGTGGCCTGCAACCTCCTGATAGTGGGTCGGCAAGATCAGATCACAGGTTCCCGACCTTCTATCCCAAACCATCAGTGTTCTAATCAGACCATCAGTGTTCTAAATGGAGCCAATGCTAAAGGAAGCATGGCTGCGGGTGTCTTCCTGTATAGCACCAGCTCCTGTTACAGGAAGAGTGATACCAGCTGCAATTGTCTGGGACAGCAACAGTGGGCAATACCTTTAGCAGGAGAGATTCCAAAATGGAAGATTATTATTAAAGGTCAGTTTATATTATAAAATCATGTGTATATATGGGCACCTCTCTTCTGCAGTGGTTACTAGGCTGATTTCAAAATTATCTGCAGGTGCACCTGCGGGTTACCTGCACTGAGCCATAGTCTTCTATTACCCTCGGTATTGGGGCGCTTTCTGAAAGTGCAACAAAACTCCTGAATGCAGAAATTTTGGTGCGCTTTCAGAAAGTGCACCACACCTGCAGGATATAATAGAAGTCTATGCCAAATGCAGATAACCCGCAGGAAAGCCACAGGTGCACTGCACAGTACCCATAGTGCGGGGAAACTGCAGTGCATCAGTGTGCAAGCAGCTTTTTTTCACACAACTGGTCCAATCGGGTCCACCTGTCCATTTTTGCAGGTGGGCCCAATCGGACCCTCCA
The DNA here is from genome assembly GCF_965119305.1 of Pelophylax lessonae. Lineage (NCBI taxonomy): Eukaryota > Metazoa > Chordata > Amphibia > Anura > Ranidae > Pelophylax > Pelophylax lessonae. The sequence continues at coordinate 219,877,371 of NC_138774.1, forward strand.
TTCACCTCTATGGAGTGCCAGATGTAAACAGACTTATGTCTGCTTACACACACTTACCTCCAATCTGATCTGCTAAAAAAACAGAAGGGGATCCATCTACTTGTGCCTGGGCAGATTGGAGGGTCTATAGAGTAAAGCGGGCTGTGTCTGTCAACCACCAGCTCCGCTCGTGACCAGTTACCAAGTCGCTTAAGTGGCCCACACTCTTCAAAAGGTTGGGCATGCCTGCACTAATCCCTGGAGCACAGAGATCAGGAGGTGAGGTGCTTGCTAAGGCAAAACTTAAAGATCATGAATCATGTAGCAGCAGTTGGGTGACAGTGTTGAAAACATGGAGGCAGAAATTAAAGTATCTTTAAACCTATTAACACTAAACTTTTAGCTAGGAAGATAAATTCATTAACAGATCACACTAATTTTGTGCATAAGGCCCTGTTCACACCTGAGCGTTTTTCACCTAGTAAAACGCTCATCTCTGAAGTTCCAAAATGCCTAACAAGCAAAATCTTATTGATTTCAATGGCCCCTGTTAACATATGAGTGTTTTGTTGCCTGAAAAAAAATGTCTGAAGCTCAAAAAAGTACATGAGCTTCTCTTTTGGCAGATTACAAGCGTTTTTGGTCAGATGTCAATGCCTGCCTCCATACAACTGCAAAAAACCGCCTGAAAAAACACCCATAAATGATACGCTCAGGTGTGAATGGAACCTAAATATCTTCTTTGGGCTGCTTTATCCAGCGGTCACATATTATATAATCTACTTACTCTGTACAGCTTTGAGAGAACAGTGGGCGAAGCAAGCATGAATCCAGTGACATAGGCTTATAATATTTTTGTTAATAATAATTGTAGACTACTATATTCTGTAGTAACGTTATGAAAAGTCACCCAAAAAAACGTTTAATTGTAAAGTTAAGTAAATAAAGACGCATTTGGGTAAGTGACACCAATCTTTCTTCTGTATTCCAACCTTCTTTTTTTAAATTTAAGGTTATTACCATTTTCTCACTCTCCTATTTCATTTATATTCCTGATATATAAAAACGATAAAGCAAGTGTCCATCAAAATGTTACATAGTTAAAATACAGACAGTAAAATAATGTTATTTTATTATTGTTTAACAATATTTAGATAATGAAAACTATAGATATAGTGTATATTCAGTAGCCCCATCACTCAGATCTTTCCATACTCTGGTCTTCTTCAGTTTTCATGTATTTCTGTGTTTTCTGAAAATAAAACCACCATGTAATACAATAAAGAAAGATAGCCCTAGCGGAACTTTATATGAGGTGGATGCAATAGTCACTGGGAGTAAAAGAGTAAGTTTTATTATCAAATAAATATATATATAATAAATATATGTACATGACCACAAACATAGTTACAAGACATATAGGGCATGTTGAATATAGTAGCAAGATAACAGCATGGTAGCATATTGAACATAATAAAAGCATATCAACATCAATATTACATGACGATAAATATTCTGTATTGCAAACTCTACGCGTTTCGTGGGTCCTTATGCCCACTCATCAGGAGTACAAGGATAGATCTGTCTGAAAATAATCAAAAAAGATGTCAGTGTCCACTATGCCTTATATTGGCCAGTAAATGTGGAGTTTCAAAAGATATGTGTCTGTCCCAAATGGGGAAACTGCACTTACTTCTGGCTAAATCAGACTGGTAAACGCTACCATGAAGTGGGGGTAAATTCGTCCGATCCGGGAGCTGAAGGGGCAAAGATATGCTGCAATCAAGCGGAGAGCCAGGCTAGGAAACATATGTGGTGAAAAAGGGTGGATCAAAATGGATGACATAACACTGGCTGTGAACACACGAATATATAAATGAGTATATCAGTATATCATAAGTATATCAGTATATCATAATGTAGAGGTATGTACTGTATCCCAAGGTGATACCACAAAGGGAAGAGTATTTATGTATGGAAGTGTGTTCCAGCAAAACCAGTGTCAGAATCAAGAAGAGGAGAAAGCAAACAAAAAAGGGAAAAAAGGAAAAAAGGAGAGGAAGAAACTAGAGACCCAAGAAAAAGTGCTGGTATCTGTGCATCTGATGAACCGAAAAGATAGCAGAAGTGCTGTGGCACAAAAGATAAAGTGAAGAAAGTGAGTAGACTAGTCTGGTTAGAAAGCATCAATAGGATTAAGACATGTTTGAAGTTGCACAAGGATAATAATGATACAAAGTAACAATGTTATGTAAATATATTCAGATTGAAACAAATAAAGAAACCATGAGACCCAGTTCACACTGGGGCGACCTGTCAGGCTACCTGGTCGCCTGACAGGTCGTCTCGCATAGAGAAGCTGTGGACCCGTTCTAATAGGAGCGACACAAGTCGCTCCGACTTAGAAAAAGGGTCCGGAGCTTCTTTGGGGCGACCTGGAGCGACCTGCATTGACTTCAATGTTATGTCCGTGCCGGCCGCTCTGAGGTCGCGGTGCGAGCTGCGCAACGCGACCTGTGTGGTCGCCCCGGCAAGTCGGATCGCCCCAGTGTGAACGGGGTCTTAGGGTATTGACATCATGGAGTGATGCCTGTGCTTAAGCAAAAGTAACCAGAGAGAGTGAGATGTCCCTGAGTCGGGAGCTCAAGACAGGGCAAGAGAAAAGATGGAGTGGAGGGGACAAAAAGTGCAATGACCAAAGATATAGCCAAGGGGAGAGAAGAAGAAAGGGAGAAAGTAAAATAGTAAGGAAATCAAGAAGCATGGAGGAGTCACCTTGGGATACAGTACATACAGTGGGTACGGAAAGTATTCAGACCCCCTTAAATTTTTCACTCTTTGTTATATTGCAGCCATTTGCTAAAATCATTTAAGTTCATTCTTCTTCCTCATGAATGTACACATAGCACCCCATACTGACAGAAAAACACAGAATTGTTGACATTGTTGCAGATTTATTAAAAAAGAAAAACTGAAATATCACATGGTCCTAAGTATTCAGACCCTTTGCTCAGTATTTAGTAGAAGCCCCCTTTTGATCTAATACAGCCAGGAGTCTATTTGGGAAAGATGCAACAAGTCTTTCACACCTGGATTTGGGGATCCTCTGCCATTCCTCCTTGCAGATCCTCTCCAGTTCTGTCAGGTTGGATGGTAAACGTTGGTGGACAGCCATTTTTAGGTCTCTCCTGAGATGCTCAATTGGGTTTAAGTCAGGGCTCTGGCTGGGCCATTCAAGAACAGTCACGGAGTTGTTGTGAAGCCACTCCTTCGTTATTTTAGCTGTGTGCTTAGGGTCATTGTCTTGTTGGAAGGTAAACCTTCGGCCCAGTCTGAGGTCCAGAGCACTCTGGAGAAGGTTTTTGTCCAGGATATCCCTGTACTTGGCCGCATTCATCTTTCCCTCAATTGCAACCAGTCGTCCTGTCCCTGCAGCTGAAAAACACCCCCACAGCATGATGCTGCCACCATGCTTCACTGTTGGGACTGTATTGGACAGGTGATGAGCAGTGCCTGGTTTTCTCCACACATACCGCTTAGAATTAAGGCCAAAAAGTTCTATTTTGGTCTCATCAGACCAGAGAATTTTATTTCTCACCATCTTGGAGTCCTTCAGGTGTTTTTTTAGCAAACTCCATGCAGGCTTTCATGTGTCTTACACTGAGGAGAGGCTTCCGTCGGGCCACTCTGCCATAAAGCCCCGACTTGTGGAGGGCTGCAGTGATGGTTGACTTTTTACAACTTTCCCCCATCTCCTGACTGCATCTCTGGAGCTCAGCCACAGTGATCTTTGGGTTCTTCTTTACCTCTCTCACCAAGGCTCTTCTCCCCCGATAGCTCAGTTTGGCTGGGCGGCCAGCTCTAGGAAGGGTTCTGGTCGTCCCAAACGTCTTACATTTGAGGATTATGGAGGCCACTGTGCTTTTAGGAACCTTAAGTGCAGCAGAAATCTTTTTGTAACCTTGGCTAGATCTGTGCCTTGCCACAATTCTGTCTCTGAGCTCTTCAGGCAGTTCCTTTGACCTCATGATTCTCATTTGCTCTGACATGCATTGTGATCTGGAAGGTCTTATATAGACAGGTGTGTGGCTTTCCTAATCAAGTCCAATCAGTATAATCAAACACAGCTGGACTCAAATGAAGGTGTAGAACCATCTCAAGGATGATCAGAAGAAATGGAAAGCACCTGAGTTAAATATATGAGTGTCACAGCAAAGGGTCTGAATACTTAGGACCATGTGATATTTCAGTTTTTCTTTTTTAATAAATCTGCAACAATGTCAACAATTCTGTGTTTTTCTGTCAGTATGGGGTGCTATGTATACATTCATGAGGAAGAAGAATGAACTTAAATGATTTTAGCAAATGGCTGCAATATAACAAAGAGTGAAAAATTTAAGGGGGTCTGAATACTTTCCGTACCCACTGTACCTCTACAGTATGATATACTGATATACGTATGATATACTGATATACTCATGTGGTGAAAAAGGGTGGATCAATAGCCTGGCTCTCCGCTTGATTGCAGCATATCTTTGCCCCTTCAGCTAATTTACCCCCACTTCATGGTAGCGTTTACCAGTCTGATTTAGCCAGAAGTAAGTGCAGTTTCCCCATTTGGGACAGACACATATCTTTTGAAACTCCACATTTACTGGCCAATATAAGACATAGTGGATACTGACATGTTTTTTGATTATTTTCAGACAGATCTATCCTTGTACTCCTGATGAGTGGGCGTAAGGACCCACGGAATGCGTAGAGTTTCCAATACAGAATATTTATCATCATGTAATATTGATATGCTTTTATTATGTTCAATATGCTACCATGCTGTTATCTTGCTACTATATTCAACATGCCCTATATGTCTTGTAACTATGTTTGTGGTCATGTACATATATTTATTATATATATTTTTATTTGATAATACAACGTACTCTTTTACTCCCAGTGACTATTGCATCCACCTCATATAAAGTCCCGCTAGGGCTATCTTTCTTTTAGGGAAAAGAAACAAGGGCGCCAAGTCATAAAGGTAGATGAACAGCTGTGTAATTTAATATAGTAACTTACATGTTAAAAACAGGTATTCCAATGAAACAGCATGCATGGTGTAAAAGGACAGTCCCCACAGTAGATCCGATGGAAGATGCAAATGAAGGACAGTCACATCTGGGTCCTGTGTGGCGGGTCCTGTGTAGTGGTGAAGGAAGTCCTGAATACCGGCAATGCCGGGTGATGCTGCAAATGGCGTGGGCTCCCTGGCTGGGCAGCCTCACCGCTGTCTGCCGTACAGCAGGAAGGTAATAACCCGGAACCGGAAATAGAAGGACAAGTCTGTCAGTTCCTCCACGGAAGCCGACAGGAACGTACACTGAACCGAGAGTGGAGGGCGGGCTGCAACGTCGTTTCGGAGGACCTCCTCCTTCATCAGGCAAGCCCACCCCTCCACCATAGAAAGTATTTATAATCCTGAGAAGCAATTGCACGGCTGAGGATTGGACAAACCTCAGGTGTCACCAATAAAAAAGGGAGGGGAAAATTAACAAAAAAAAAAAAAAGGAACAAAAGAGAGGGATTTAGGGATGGAGGTGTTTACAATTGCAAGTGTTAGACCATCCCCTCTTGATGTAATATAATAGGTATTTTTCCATAAGGAAAGGTTTTGTTATAAATTGCCAAATTACATTCTTTGTAATATGCAGAACATATACAGAAATGATCTCTTGGAAGAAACTATTTAAATCAGGTTTTGACTAATGCAAAAATAAAGTAACCTTTCAAACACATTTGTACAGAATAATGGCAATTATGCTGTCTGAATAGCCAAGATTACCACTAATTTTGTCTGAAAATGACTGCCAGCATCACTGGCTGTTCTGTATATACTGCTCACATACTAATGCCAACAGTGACATTCCACTATGAAAATTGCTCAGCAAGATGTGCATGATAAAAAATAAATTACTGCCACACAAGTGACAACAAGTTTGCAATGTCAAGTTTGCAAAAACTGTTGCCCATAGAAACCTATTTCATTCAGCAGAATAAACTTTGAGAAATGGCTCCAATTTTACTCTGGTTTTCCTTAAACGATAAGTTAATCTTTTTAAGAAAAAAAATAGGATTTTTTTTTTTGATTATAAACTTTTATTGAAAAATATATTCAAGTACAAATAGAATAGTAAATGTAAAATTTACATAAAGGTGTTTCATCAATACAACATTTCAAGTAATAGGTATGTGAAAAAGCATACAAGCGATAAAAAACAAAAATTAAACAAAATAGAAAATGTATATCCGTCCTTGATGGAAATATAACATTATATGAATAATGAAATATCTAAGAGTTTGATGAGCAAGTTAACAGAATACGTGAGATATAGTCAGTAAGAAGGTTACCTCTTTCGCCTCAGTAGGGGGCGCCCAACTAACTTAAACCATGAATATGGTGTGGTGGAAACCGAAATATCATGTAATTGTAAAGACAACATATGCTGGTTGGTCAAGTTGACGCAATATTTATGTGGTTAAGGAACATTTGTATATATACCAAGGAGTCCATTTTTGGTCAAATTTGGCCTTAGTGTCCGTGATGGTATGATGGTATTGTTCCATTAATCTTATATCTTCTATTCTACTGATGATCTGATCAAAGGGTATAAAAGTTTCTTTCCAGTGTTTGGAGATAACCCATAACATAGCAAGGCAAATGGTGTGTGTTAGGCGTGTGAGATCTGTGGTGATTTCTGGAACATTTTTAAAAAGTAGACATTGCAGGTGCAAGAGTGGGAATTTACATCCTGTAACTCTCTCTATTAGATTGAATACTTCCTGCCAGACATCTTTAACTTTGGGGCATTCCCAGAAAATATGCAATAGAGAGCCCACTTCACCACACCCTCTGAAACAAGTTGGGGAGACCTCAGGGTAGAATTTATTCAATTTCTTGGGGGTATAATACCATCTCGTGAATATTTTAACAGCCGTTTCCCTCACACCTAGGGATTTGGTTGTCTTACACATATTTATCCACATGTCTCGCCAGTCGGCTATCGATATAGCTGTCTGTAGTTCCGATTCCCATTTAACCATGTAACTAAGTTTTGTAGCCGGATCCCCGTTGTTAAGTAAGGAATATATTGTAGAGATATGTCTCGTACTTGAGATATCTTTTAGACAAATATGTTCATATGTGCTGAGAGGAGATCCTGAAGGCTTAGGGTAGTGTGATTCAAAGATGTTTTTGATAAGGTCATAATTGAGCTTTTCCGATAGTGGGATCTTTTTGGTGTGTAGTAATGTCTCAAAAGAGAGGAATGTCCCACCATCATATAAGTCTAGTAATGAAGTCAAATTATTTTCGGACCACCATGTGAATCTCTCGGGGGTAATAAATGCATCCGAAAATCTAGGGTCTCCTAAGAAGGAGGCACCGAGAGGGGGAAGAGATGCGAAGGGCCATTTTTTAATGACAAGTCTCCACAACCTGAGAGCATCAGAAACAATTTTATTACGGGAGGAGATTTTGCGTATAGGGACTGTGTGGTCCCATAGTAGCCCTGCTAAGTGATACGGGGCGACTGAGTTTTTCTCGAAGTTGATCCAAGGCAGATCTGAGGAACGATCATGCCAATGAGCCATTTGGGCCAGTCTACTACTGATATAGTAAAACCATATATTAGGAAGGCCCAGACCTCCAGTACGTTGGTGATGATATAGTATGTTCGCTGCGTACCTGGGTTTTTTGTTGCCCCAAACGAATTTATTGATTATAGATTGTAACTTGGTAATGTATGTTTTGGTAAGGTAAATGGGAAGCGCACGGAACAGGTACATAAATTTCGGAAGAATGGTCATTTTGATCGCTGTGATCTTACCTAGAAAAGATAGCTGATAAGAGGACCACATTTGGAGCATACCTCGTATCTTGTCAAGCAACGGAGGATAGTTCGATTTAAAAATAGAGTTGTAATTTTTATTAAGTTGAATTCCCAGATACGAAATCTTCTCAGGGGCCCAGACAAACGGGAAAAGGGTCTTCAAATGTAGGGTGTCAGACTCTGAGAAGTTAATTGGTAAGGCTACCGATTTAGATAAATTAATACTAAGACCTGAAACCCCTGCAAAGTTTTCTAAAGTATTCAATAGATTGGGTAATGAGGTGAAAGGGTCTGGTATGTACATGAGAGCGTCATCCGCATATAAGTTTATTTTGAATGTCTCTGAGTTCTTACTATATCCTGAAATTCCAGGGTGTCTTTTAATTGCAATCGAGAGTGGTTCGATGGCAAGGGCAAATAGAAGTGGTGATAAGGGACAGCCCTGTCTTGTGCCCCTACCCAAGGGGAAAAAAGATGAGTTACAGCCCGAGATCTTAATTCTCGTTTTAGGATTTTTATATAGAGCAGAAAAGCCATTTAGAAATTCGTTAGAGAAGCCGAATCTGGGTAGTAATTTACCAAGATAGCTCCAAGTGACGCTGTCAAAAGCCTTGTGTATGTCCAGTCCTAATAGTAACAATTGTTTTTTAGATAAATTTGCGTCTTGTATAACGTTGCATGCAAGTCGGATGTTATCCGTAATTTGACGGTTGGGGATAAATCCTGACTGCGATGAGGAGATGAGTTTTGGGATAATTTGAGATAATCTAGAAGCGAGGATTTTACTGAATAATTTAAGGTCGTTGTTAATAATCGAAATTGGCCTAAAGTTTTGGGGGCAAGAGAGATCTTTGTTTGGTTTGGGGAGAAGAGTCATGTTTGCTAGGGACATTTCTTCTGGGAAGTCGTTGCCCTTAAGTATATGATTGAAGAGTATTGTAAGTTTAGGGGATAGAATAGGAGTAAATTTTTTATAGTATGAAGCACTGAAGCCATCTGGGCCCGGTGCAGATGAATTGCGAAGGGTTTTGATCATATGGGTTACTTCGGTTTCTGTGATGGGGGCATTTAACTGCTCTATATCCGAGGGAGAGAGCGTTGGGATAGGGATCTCATCAAACCAGGTTTGAGAGTGTATTGACGTGGTGTCTGGGGGGGAGGAAAGTAGTGTTGAATAAAATTTTTCAAAAATGCTCAAGACCTCCTTGGGATGAGAGGTGGTCATTCCTGATGGTGCATTTAATTTATATATGTGAGGGGGTTTTATCGTTTGGTTCAATTTCCTTGCCAGCATTGTGGAAGCAGTGTTTCCATATAGTAGGAATTTGGATCTTGAGTGTCTGAGGGATTTCTCTGCATAATCTGAGAGAATGTTATTTAATTCTATTCTCTTTTGGTCGATTAATAGTCTGGTGGATTGATCATGTAATGTATTATGGTTTTTATATAATAATTGTAATTCCTTGGTGAGATCTTGAATCTTAGCAGTACGTGCACGGTTTTTTTTAACCGCTAATGAGATTAGTTTACCCCTTATATAGGCCTTGTGAGTGACCCATGTGTTTGGGATTGAGGTGTCCTCAGCGAGGTTTAATCTAAAAAATTCTGATATGGAATCGGAGAGTTCCTGAGAATCTATCGGGTTAGCTAACAGGGAGTCATTAAGTCTCCATGAGAAGGGAGTAGGAGAGAGACCTATTCCTGATGTGTCATATAGCACCATATGGTGGTCTGACCACACACATGGAACAATGCTAGCAGAGATCGAATTGGCTAAGATCACTTGTGAGCAATAAATGTAGTCAATCCTAGCTGAGGAATTGTGTGGGTTAGAGTAGAACGTAAACTCTTTGGAGCCCATATTAAGACATCTCCATGTATCTACCAACTGCAAACTATTGAGTCTACGCTCTAAGGATCTGGGGAACGTCTTGGAAGCCGAGTTTGGATCGCTCCTATCCATGGTGGGATGAGAGACCATATTGAAGTCACCGCCTAGGATAATGTGGGAAGAGTGATGTTTTTCCAATATGTTAAAAAAATCATAGAAAAATTTAACTGTGGCTCCATTAGGGGCATATATATTGGCTATTGTTAATTCCTTTCCCAGAATGCGTCCCTTAATTATTATAAAGCGACTTTCAGTGTCCTTATACACTTCTTGGACATCTAGTGGGAAAGAATTATGAACGAATATTGCTACGCCTCTACTTTTAGAGGAGTGTGTGGTATAAAAGGCCTGGTTATATGTCTTATGGAAGTATTTGGGGTGATTGTGTTCAGCAAAATGCGTCTCTTGGAGCAATAGGATTTTGGCATCTAAACGCTTGAACTGGTGAAAAGCTTTCCTGCGTTTATTAGGGGAATTGAATCCCTGCACGTTATGTGAGATTATTCTGATGGTCATTTTGAGGTGAGAAAGTGAAAGTTACTATGGTGGAGTTTAGGGTGATCAAGGTGTCTAAGATCACATCCGTGGAGTTCAGAATTCGGAGGGGCCGTGTAGTAAGTGAGGGCGGACCTGGGGGATGTAGGTTTAGGTTGTATAACTCAGGGGGATCTTGTGTCTGGGAGAGGTTTACCCAAGCACATGCTAGTAAAAGGCATTCTGGATAACTGTAGGCATTGAAACGTCTGTGGATATACGTTAAAAAATAAAGAAAACTCAAAAAAGCAAAACTATAAAGATTAAAGCTTAACAAGTAAGATAAACCATGGATCAGTAAACCGTTAAGGCACTGATAAAAGAGTAACATTAATGAAGGATGAACTCCTTCTAAACAGGCGACCGAGAGCCAGCAGCAGAGCAAAAGGAGAGACGGCCCCAACCTGGGGAACAGAAAGGGCGCGACTCCCCCGCGACCACTAGTGGCCACCGGTCGACTGAGTGGGTACCACATGTACAAGCGCGGGACCTCATCTAGGCCTATTGAAGGTTCCCTTCGCAGAGAGAAGGAAACAAAATTAATTGCAATGTCTGGTTATAGGTGGTTCTAGAAGAACCCAAGGGGAACATCACAGAGAAATATCCAACAAAGATAGGGAGAATAAGAGGGTTGGGGGGGAAAGGTTGAGGGGGGGGAGGGAGGGGGGGAAGGGGGAAGGGGGAGGGAGGGAAGGAGAGGGAGGGTAGAGGATCAAAAAGTATACATTATGGTAATATATAAATCTAGAGCAATTATATTTCCTTCATATGAGTCCAAGATCGTGTGGAAAAAAAAAAAAAAAAAAAAAAAAAAAAAAGGAAATAATGAAATAATAACTTGCGGATCAGGAAGAGACCCCCATAAAATCTTGATAGATGTTAGGAGCAAAGATAGATTGGAGTTAATGATCTTCAGACGAGGGTTCCTTGCAGTTCAGGATTTGGCCAGTAGGTGTCTCCCTTTGTCTACTGAACATTTAACAGTGCTGTGGAGTATATTGGTACTGCATGGGAAAAAATTAAAAGGAAATGGGGAAAAGAGGACGGGGAAGAAAAGAAAAAATATGCGGGGAAAGAAAAAAAAAATAAAGAAAGTTTGTCAGATAAATCTCGTGCTTAATGTTTTTTAAAGAAATCTCCAAGCAGAATTCCGCGATATTCTTGATTCATAAGAATCAGAAGATGTGAAAATTAACCGCCTCAGATCCTGTCATTACGTGGTCTTCTGTTTCCTCTTCTAGAAGCCGGGGTTTGCCAAAGCGGTGAAGGTCTAGGAGCAGGGGGGGGTGAGGGGTTAGAAGAGGGATCCATCAGTCCTAGCTTAATAAGGACTTCACGACCTTCTGGGATATTAGTAGCCACGTACGTGGAACCATTGTGGGGGATTACAAGCTTAAACGGGAAACCCCATTTATAGCGTATACGTGCAACTTGTAAGACTGACGTGATTTCTTTTAGGTTGCGTCTTCTCTCCAGTGTAGCCTGTGAGATATCCGGGAAAATCTGTATTTTATTGCCGTCGATAAGAATATTTGGGGTGTTCCTCGCAGCCCTGAGGATTTCCTCCTTGGTCAGGAAGTCCTTCATACATAAGATAATATCCCTTGGTGGTTTATCAGCAGGGGGTTTTGGACGGAGGGCACGATGGATTCTATCACAAGAGAATTGGGACTCAATTATTTCAGGCAAAAGCGATTTAAACAGGCGATTTACTGTGGGTATGAGATCGGTATAGGTTTCAGGGATCCCCCTTAACCTCAGATTATTACGCCTGTTGCGATTGTCCAAATCCTCTACATGTGCCTGCAGCTGGTTAAATTCTGAACTTAACATCTCATGATCTCTGTTTAGCTCTCTGTAAGCTAGGGACAACTCATCATGCTTTGCCTCCAGCCTGTCTGTTCTTCCTCAAAGGGCAGAGATCTCCTGTGTAAGGGTGGTCTCTGTCTTGTGGAGCTCTGCCTGGAACTTTGCCATCAGCTTAGTACACATAATCTCCAGGCTATTATCCAGGTCTTGTTTTGTGAGGGGAGCAGGGTACTCACAGTTTGTAGGGGTCGAGGATGACTTAGGAGCTGAAGCCTGTATGGTACTGCCGACATGTACAGGAGGAGGAGGAGGAGGAGGAGGGGTGGCGCCATCTTGCTCCATGTTGAACTTCTCCCGGGCTCTTAGGAGATAGTGTGTGAGGGACTTCTGTGGAGTCTTGCGGTGCTTCCTTTTGCTGGACGACATGCACAGGAACTTTGGCTGCCAGGGGGTGATCTTTGCGGTTGTTTAGGAGGCGATATATGGCCCCTGTAGCCGGGATCACGGCCGAAGTGAGCGGAGCAGCGAGTTCAAGCCGCCATCCGTCCCGCGCCGCGCATGCGCACTGCCAAAAAAAAATAGGATTTTTGTACTTACCATAAAATCCTTCTCTGAGTTCATTGACAGACACAGCTCCATATTCTTTACCATATGTTATGCTGCCCTCTACAGGAGTAGGACTAGGCAGACAACAAAAGCTTGGCTACCCCCCGTGGGCCATCCTCAGCTGGCATAATCCCCTCTCTGCTTAGAGATACTCAGTTTTGTCAGAAGCAGTAACAGAAGTAGGGATCAACTATATCATTTTTTTCAGGGCCGATACTGATTTTCCGACCACCCTTCAGGCCGATTGCCGATATTAGGTGACAATATTCTGCATATTTAAAGTTTTTATTTTTACACCTTCCTTTAAAAAAAATTTTTTGATCACTTTTATTGCTTTCACAAGGAATGTAAACATCCCTTGTGACCGTATTAGGCAGTGAAAGGTACTCTTCATGGAGGGATCCGGGGTCTTCAAGACCCTAAACCCCTCCTCTGCACTTAACCACTTAAGCCCCGGAGGATTTGGCTGCTCAAAGACCAGGGCCTATTTTGCGATTCGGCACTGCGTGACTTTAACAGTCAATTGCGCGGTCGTGCGACGCTGTACCCAAATGAAATTGACGTCCTTTTTTTCCCACAAACAGACCTTTCTTTTGGTGGTATTTGATCCCCTGTGAGATTTTTACTTTTTGCGCTATAAACAAAAAAAGAGCGTCAATTTTGAATAAATAACAATATTTTTAAAATTTTTTATATGAAATTCCCCCAAAAAATTTAAAAATCAAAATTTTTTAACATTTTAGGCCAATTTGTTTTCTGCTACATATTTTTGGTAAAAAAAATCGGAATGGGCGTATTTTGATTGGTTTGCGCAAAAGTTATTGCATTTACTAACTATGGGAAAGATTTATGTCATTTTTATTGTTTTTTTTTTTTAACTAGTAATGGCGGCGAGCTGCGTTTTTTTTTTTTGCGGGACTGCGACATTGCGGCGGACAGATCGGACCCCTGTAAACAATATATATATATACAGCGCTATTTAGATTCAATAACCAATAAAGTGACAATGTGCATCATATAAATAAATATTCCTCTTAAGGTGCAATATATAGAGTGTCCATAAAGTGCATTCCAAAGTAAAGTGCATGAAAAGTCCACTAAAACATGAGTCAACCCGTGAGCCAAAATCAATCAAGGTGCTTGATAGATGTCTCCATATATAAAGTGCCAGTGACACCACCACCGTTTAGCCACAAGATGGCCTCTCACCTCACTGAAGTATTAAACCAGCAGTAAGCCCCGGTTCACACTTCTGCAAGTGCCGGGTTTGCATGTAATGTCGGAGCGCACTGCTCCGACATTACATGCGATCAGCTGTGCGGTGCGAGTTTAGCCATACAGTTTGTATGGCTAAATTCGCATCGCACCCGGTGCAAACACGCACAGGAGGCATTTTTGCAGCCGCATCAGGATCGGATCGCACAGCGGTTCACACTTGTGCGATCCCATCCTGTGCGAACTGCACGATCGCACTGCGATATGCGATCAAACTGGGGGTGTCGTTAAGATTACATTGACACCCCCAGCGGATCGCATATGGCAGTGTGAACTGCCGGGGGTGCGTGTGCGATGCGGGAACAGGCTGCAAATTCGCAGCCTTCCCGCATCGCATATATGTGAACCGAGCCTTAATCCTCTTTAAGGATAAGCAAAGTGTAGGGGATGCCACTTCCTGGATCGATCTCTCACAATTTCATGGGTATGGTATGTGGGTAAAGATAATAAAGGATCTAAGTGTTCACTGCTATTATCCTTTTATTAGAATCAAAACTGAAAATACACTCACATGAATCTGCACAATAGGGCTTGTGCGGACCGTACACACCAAACAGTATTGCAGCTGTGGGGAGCCGTGCTGATGGGTCGCCGCTCGTCCGTCCGAGTCTCCGCCCTCTATACGCGTCGCGTCTTACGCTTTTGCGTCACAACTTCGTCAGTAGACCCATATATTTATCTATATGATGCACATTGTCACTTTATTGGTTATTGAATCTATATAGCGCTGTATATATATATATTGTTTACAGTTTCTTACTCCCGCAAGTGAGGGAGGTTTCATATAGCTGCTGTATACCCACATTTTTATTTTTATTTATTTATTGTCCCAATTTATTGGGTCTGAGCACTGCATCACTTTATATTTAATTGCGCTGATTTATCTTTTGCACAGATCGGACCCCTGACTATAATTTTTGACACTTTTGGGAGTACCAGTGACATTACTACAGTAATCAGTGCTATATATATGCACTGTTACTGTAAAAATGACACTGGCAGGGAAGGCGTTAACTTTATTAGAGATCAAGGGGTTAAGTGTGTCCCTAGGGGCGTGCTTCTAACTGTAGAGGGGCGTGGCTTTTGATGTAACCACAGAGACATACGATCCTACATAGCAGGATCGTATGATCTCTGCTGTTACATCAGGGAGAATGACAGGCGGCTTTGTTTACATTAGCCGCCTGCCTTTCTCCCTCTCCAGTGGGAGATTGCGAGTGGCCGGCGGACATCGGAGCCGCCGGTCACTCGCGCGGGGACCTCAGTGAACGAGCGGGAGCGCGCCTCCGGCGGCGCACGCTCACCCCCTACAGGCTCCAGGAGGGGCTGACCGCCGCAGTAAATGTACTTGCGGGGGACGGCAAGTGGTTAAAAGCATTCAAAACGCCAAGTTTGGCTGTTTTGAATGCTGTAATTTTTGTTTTTAAATCTGGCCCCTTTAAGGCTCCAGTACACGGAAGTGATGTCATAACATCACTTCTGGGTTTTTACATCGGAGACCTGATCAGAGCCGAATGCGGCTTTATTCGAGTCTTCGGCCAGCCGGTGGAGGTGGTGGCTGGTTGCTCGGGTCTCCCGGTGGGGAAACGACACAACGTCTCCTCCCACTCCTTGTAATGGCAAATCGAGCGGCTACTCAGCCGCATCAGTTGCTATTACAATAAAGCCGACCGTCGGCTCTGATCAACGGTACCAGGGCCTACGATTATCAGGCCCACCGATAATCGGTCGATCCCTAAACAGAAGTATAAAAACTCCTTAGAGGGGTGGGTGCTGTGTCTGTCAATGAACTCCAAGTATAGGATTTTACGGTGAGTACAAAAATCCTATTTTCTCTTCCTTCCATTGACAGACACAGCTCCATATTCTTTACCATAGCGACATCCCAAACCAGTGCCAAACATGAGGGGTGGGAACAACAAACCCAAGGCTAAACACAAGCCAATCAAGGCAATAGTAGCTTAACTAGAACAGTAGCCCAACCTGAAATACACCCTCAAGAGGTAAAAACAGACCCTCTAAAATCACAGCCTGCAAAACTTTGCGCCCAAAGGAGGCAACCGCAGATTTCAAAACATCCACTTTGTAAAACTGTGAAAGAGTACGCACCGACAACCAAGTGGCCGCTGGGCAAACCTGCGCCACTGATGCCTGATGACGGATGGCCCAAGAAGCATTAAGTGCCCGAGTAGAATGTGCCGTCTTTTTTTTTTTTTTTAATTTCATATTTTTTATTCATTTTCATAAAAGGAATAATAAATAACCAAGCATTAAAAACTCCAGGAAACGGTTAGCGTTAACAGATATACAGCCATATATAAAAATTCGGAAAAAAAAAAAAAATTAAACACAGCAATCCCCCCTAAAACCAGAAAAGTAATTAATAATAAAAATTATTGTCTCGTATGTGAATAAAGTGAGGATTATTATAATATTAATTACCTTAACATATAAAATAGGTGAAGTGACTCAATATATACCAATGTGATACGGCTAATCTTTACCGATAAAGATATAAGCAAATACAAAAAAAAAAAAAGAATGAAAACTATCCATGAAAATCCTTTGTATTATAAAATATTCTAAAAATATTACGTGCAAAAAAAAAAAAAAAAGGGTAAAGGCTATCATCGTCAAACCCGATTAAATAGGCACTTATTTGTGCCAATTTCTACTTCTCGGAAAAATGCTTGTTAATGTACTACTGGAAATGAAGGAAAGAAAAAAAAAAAAATTAAATAAATAGGACAAGAAGGGTCGGAGTGGGGACACCACGGCCGCCCACTATAAAGATAAATAGCACTCCTCAGGGGATCGAATCAATTAATCTCTAACTGATAGGCATTAGTACCAGTAAAGTGCACCCAGGGCTTCCACCGGTCTCTAGTCTGTTCCTCCATGTTCTTTAAAGTGGCAGTCAACTCCTCCATCCTATAAATCTCATTAACTTTGGAAAACCACAGCTTACTTCCTCTGGCAGTTGAATTTGTCTCCACATGGCTGGGATACAGGCCTTTGCAGCATTAAGAAGTCGGAGTGTCAAAGACTTCTTATATTTTCAAAGTGAGCACCTCGTGAGATGGAGAAGACATAACGCAGGATTATCTCCCACTTCAACCGCAGTCAGTTGTTTAATGACTGTAGCGACATTTGTCCAGAAAGGTCGCAAGGAGGGACAGGCCCAAAAACATGGAGCATTGAAGCCTCCTCCGACCCAGAACGCCAACACTTATCCGAACAGCTTGCATCCATCTTATGCAATACCACAGGAACCATGTACCACCTAGTAAGTATTTTGTAACCTACCTCCTGATATTTACAGTCCATAGAGGATTTATGTACTAATATCAGAATCTTGTTCTTTTGCACGGACGTCAGAGAATTTGTAAGCTTCCACTCCCATTGAGATAGAAGCGACAAATGTTGCCCCTCGGATTCATCCGCCAGCAACAGATAAAATAGAGACAGAGTGTGCTTAAGGGGATCTCCTACTCTGCACATAGCTTCAAATGGAGTTAGGGCTCGCAGTACATAGCCCCGCTGTCGAACGGAGAGAAGAAAATGTCGCAACTGGCAAATACTCAGATGGTCCAAAGCCGGTCCAGGCCATGCGGCAATCTCCAAATGAGTGGGCACAGATTGCCACACATCTAGTAAGTGTATCCTACTGATCTGGGCCAGACTGCGCATCCTGGCGCTCGTACACCCCAGCAGAAAATCCGGGTTGCCCAGTAGGGGCGTAAGAGAGGGGGCCGGCGGAGTCAACTAGCCAGCTTCACCAACCACCAAGCCCACCCAACGCTTGGAAGACACATTACAATGCCAATCCAGAACTTGGACAAGATTCGAAGAGCGGTAATATCGAAGTATATCTGGGAGGCCCACTCGCCCTTTCGACTTCGGCAAAGACAAAGTCTGCAGCTGAATCCTGGGGGACCTGGAAGCCCAGATAAAAGAATGAAACAATGTCTGGGTCTGTTGGAAAAAAGATAGGGGGACAGCGATCAGCAAGGCCTGCAATATATAGAGGAGCCTGGGCAAGATATTCATCTTAAGCGCGCTGCAGTGCCCGAGCCAAGTCAAGGTCAAGGATTGCCAAGCACAGAGATCTGCCTTTATAATCCCTAACATGGGGATATAATTCTTCCTGAATAGATCTCAAAGATTGGCCGTAATCTGAACCCCTAAATATGCCAACGAACCCACAGCCCAGGGTAACGGGAAAAAGGCACGTAAAGAGCACTCCTCTTGTGCCGAGGATGATACATTAAGCACCGCCGACTTCGCAAGATTGATCTTGTAATTAGATAGAGCACCATTGTCAGGAAAGGAATCAGCATTCAGCAACAATAGAACGCCGGAGGCAGAACAGGTGTGTCACCACGCCCATCTCCCCAGCCCTGGCCCTATAGAAGGCGCTCTCTGGCTGTGCTTCAGTGCTGGTTTATCATCAGCTCCTGTACCCGTGACCTGTCCGATTTCCTGTTTTTCCTGTTTGACCCGGCTTGCTCCTTTGACTTACCTGCATCTCTCCTTCGTTTGACCTCGGCTTGCCTGACCACTCTTTACTCTAAAAGACACCTCTGCTGGATCTCCTGTGTACCGACCTTGGCTTGGATCCCACGGACTCTCTCTCTTGTACGGCCCTCTGTACCTTCATCTCCTCGGACTGATTATCTGTGTATGACCCTCGGCCTGGCATTAACCTTTGTCTCTTTTCTCTGAGCATCTATAGATCTCCTGGAAGTGGTCATGAATCACCATCCATCCATCCGGGATCCATCCACATCCAGTGCTCCTTGGGACGTATCATCTCCTGTTTCACCACCAGGGGTGATCCGCCCCGAGCTGCAAGGGAAGCCCTCTCAGCACTTCGGCCTCCATCAAGGTAACTGACAACCATAAGTGTGGAGAGCAGCTAAGATGTTCGGGAGTGAAATAATTGGGTTGGTGACAAAGAACATAAGGTCATCCGCATAAGTGGCCACCCTATGTTGATCACCAGCAACCTGCAAGCCAGATATATCAGTTGACCGACGTATCGAGCATAGAAAAGGTTCCAGCGTTAGAATAAAAATAAGAGGCAATTGCGGGCACCCCTGACGGGTGCCGTTGGAAATTGAAAAGTAGTCTCACCGCCACTCATTAACCCATACAGCTGCGGACGGCCTGGAGTAGAGAGCCCGGATGCATTGCAACATCCGAGGTCCCAAGCCAATATGTGACATAAAACTCCAGGCCACTCTGTCAAAGGCCTTCTCCGCGTCGGTTGAAAATAACACCATCGGACTACGGGACACCCGTGCCGCATGAACCAGGTCAATGACCCGGTCGTGTTGTCCCTAGCTTCGCGGAGCAGCACAAAACCCACTTGGTCAAAATGTACCAGGTGGGAAATGTGGGGCAAAAGTAGATTCGCGAGTATCTTCGCGAACAGCTTGGTGTCAAAGTTAAGGAGGGAAATGGGCCGGTAACTGCCACATAGCAGAGGGTCCTTCCCCTCCTTAAAGATGAGGGCAATATAAGCCCTAAGAGAATCAATGGGCAGCGGCGCGCCGTCACGTACCGTGTTAAAATGAGCTAGGAGGGGCTTACCTAAACGTGCCATAAACTGCTGGTGATAAAGCAAGGTAAACCCGTCCGGGCCAGGGGCCTTATGGGGTTTAGATTGTGAGAGGGCAGAGGATAACTCCACAGCAGCAATCTCCCCCTCCAAAGCAGATGCCTGCTCTGCTGTGACGGAGGGCATTCACGACTCCCGAAGATAAGCCTCTGACAATTCCCTCTCCTCTCGGGAGACACCATTCTGTCAGGGGTAGCTAGATTATAGAGAGAGTGATAAAATGAACGAAACTCGTCTGCAATAGCTGACAAGGTATGTACCTCCCGTTCGCCGGTCGTCTGCATAGGAGAAATATATGTTCGCTTCCTCTGGCCAATTAAAGCCCGTGCCAACATTGCCCCCGGTTTATTTGAAAATTCCTAGTAATGTCTCCTAGCCCATGCCATACCCCTAACCATCTTCTAAAACAGGAGACGGTTTAGTTCTTCTCTGGCTCGGGTTAAAGGTGCAAGATTTTCTGCGGCTAAAGACTGCTTGTGTTGTTTACTAAGGGACTCTACCCGGGAGCAGAGAGCTGTCAGTCTACTCTCCTGCTCTTTTTTGCGTCGTGCTCCGATACGAATAAGAACCCCTCGGATGCCGCACTTGTGGGCCTCCCATATCACTAATGGTGACAAAGACACGTCCGCATTGTCCTCAAAAAAATTAGAAAGCGAAGTTTCTATCTCTGCCCTGACTTCTGGGAACTGGAGTAGCGACTCATTAAGCCGCCATGTACTGGGTCTGACTGGCCTGGGTTCCCATGCAATAATAACATGGGCAGGAACATGGTCTGACATAGAAAACGTATCAATGTGAGAAGAGATTACTAGAGGGACATCGGTTTGAGGAATCAAGATGCGATCTATTCGGGTGTAGACATTATGGGTCAGATAGTAATAAGTATAGTCTCGCTCACCTGGGTGCATCAGTCATCAGGGATCAGTCAAGTCAAGGAGAGAGAGCTCCCGCTGTAAACGGCACAGCCGTGTATGGGAGATACATGAAGTTCCCCTTGAAGAGTCCAAAAGTGGTTCAGGTGCATAGTTAAAATCTACACCCATCACGAGGTGCCCCTCCCGAAAGCCCAGGACTACCGGGATCAATTGCTGCAAAAAAGACAAATGATCTGAGTTAGGTAGATAGACATCTAATAGGGTTCAAGGACAAATGGGTGTGAAAGTGGGACTTTTAAGGTGCCAATGAATATATATGATGGAGAAAAACTTCATTTTTCATAAAATACAAATATACTTTATTCAAACAGAAATTAGTTACAAGGACAATACTTTTAAAATATATAAAAGCACAAGAAAACACTTGAATATGTCTGCTCTACATGTTTCACCATCTTCAAAATGGCTTCTTCAGGAGTCTGACGGACATCTTTCACAAGTGAACATTCTATATATAAAGAAATATTATGAAAGCATCAAGGAAGCATATACATATGAATACATTCTGTCCAAAAAGACCATTACTGAATACAGCATCATGATATGATTCATGAAGTCTAGGGTCAGTAAATAAATGAAAAAAAATGAAACAAATTTTTATATATATATACCTTAAAGAGGACTTGAACCTCCTCTAAATGCTGAGGAGAGCTGTAGATGGATTGGGCCACCCAGGAGGGATAAGGAGAATGTATTCATATGTATATGCTTCCTTGATACATTTTGGAAAGTGCATAGCCTGGCTGAACAGCGGGACGCCAGAGAAAATATATGCCGCGATGTCCAGACTCCTACCAGTCTCCTGTGGTCCAGATAAAGGAACCATTCTCCTGGTCCAACGCCAGACGACTCCTGAGGTAATCCACCTGTCAATTTTCCATGCCAGAAATGTGCACGGCCCGAGAGGGCAAGAACGAACTGTTCTGCCCCCCCTAGACACATCCAGGGCCACTAATACACTCTTTCTGCCACCCTGGTGAACACACAAGCAATGGCCGTGGCATTTTCCTACTGAATCTGCACCGGGAGTCCCCGGAGCTGCTCCATCCAATGATCCAGGCAAAGCCTGATCGCTCAAAGTTCCAAGACATTGATAGGCATCTTTAGCAAGGTTGGGGAGCGCAGCCACCAGACCAGAGAACACTTTGTCGCCCGACTCAGAAAAATCACCTTGTCCAGCGACTTGTGACACTTGTCCCATTTGATCAGAATCTCCTTTTGAAGGAGTCTCATGTAGAACTGTGCAAATTGAACCGACTTGAAGGTGGACACCATCAGGCCCGACACTCGCATGCATGCCCGAAAGGACGACCCCATGTGGGCTGGCAACAGTTGGATCTCAGAATGTAACTCCTGCAACTTTTCCAGAGAAAGGAACCATCCAGCTAGAGCTGAAAACAGTCAGCTCCAGATAATCCAATCACCTGGTCAGAACCAGGGCAAACCTGAAAATACAGAAGTCACACGATCGCCCGAAAAGTCTGCAGAGTAATTTCCACATCGGCTGTCAGAGCCGATGGAGACTCTGCTCCCAAGAGAAGGTCATCCTGGTACCCTAGCACAACAATCCCCCACTGACACAGCAACGCTAGGACTGGGGCCAACACTTTTGTGAACAACCGGAGGAGGAGCGGAGGCTAGACCAAAGGGTAACGCCACAAACTGATAGTGCTCCTTTCTCACTGCAAAGTGAAGGAAACGTTGATGCCTGGTGCAAATTGGAATGTTCAGGTAGGCATCTTTGATGTCTAAAATAAGCCAGGGAACCCCCTTAATGCAGGGACGCCACCACTGTCTGAAAGGACTCCATCCTGAATTATTGCACCCGCACAAAATGGTTCAAGGTCTGAGGTCCAGAATCGGACGAACTTGCCCTCCTTCCTGGGAACTACAACAGGGTATGACTAAAAACCCCCAAAAACGTTCCGACACCGGAAGCGGGAAGATCATGCCCTGGGACAACAAGTCCTGCCCTACCCATAACAGAGCTTGCAGTCGATCCGGGGGCATGTAGGAAAGGAAGGAACCTTTCCAGAGGACAAGAACGGAATTCTATCTTGGAACCGGATACAATCCCCTTGTGAACCCACTGGTCGCTGACTCGGGAGGTCCACGGCCCCGGAACCAAAGAAGACATTCCCCCACCCCAGATATGGATGGGGGTAAACCATGCCGAAGGGGTCTTGTCAGCAGGTCTGGAGAAGCCTTCTCACCGACTGTTAAACCAAAGGGACGACAAAACTTCTTATGGGCTGAAAAGGAAGTCTCACGCTGCTGGCGAGGCTTTCCAGACTGTGGAAGGAGGGTACTCTTACCCCTAATGATGTCATCCAAAGTAGCCCCGAACAGGCGCTCGCCCTGAAAAGACAATTCAGTCAGGGCCTTCTAGGAGGTTTGATCTGTACACCAACACTTTAGCCACAAAATACGCCTAAGCACCACTGCCGAGACAGATAGCTTAGAGACCCACGGGAACCGCATCCAAAGATGTATCGCAGACAAACTGCAGACCCTGGACCAACCGATCCACCAGTTCACCATAGGCGGGGGAAACTGGTCAACCCCCATGGCCAGATGCAAAACTGTCACCCATACCGTCAGTATCTGAGGCAACAGAACAGAGGCCAAAACAGTCCGCAATAAGGTACCAGCCATAGTAAACGGGTAACGGGCCTTAGAGATTCTACCTGCCTGTCAGCCAGATTCCTAAAAGCTGGGGATACTACCACCGGAAAAAAAGTTGCCTTAGTTAACCTGGAAATAGATGAACAAACCGCCGGTGGGACCGTCCACTTCCTCTGAAAGGACTCCTCAAAGGGATAACAGACAGCAAAGCGTCTTGGGATCAGCAAGGATCGTATTGGACACACCCAGTACCTATAGATACAATTGTTAAAATAAGCTTGATAAGAACTCCATAACCGCACGGGACGGCTTGTGAGTGACAAACGGAACAGATATGTCCGCAGCAGCCTCAGCTGCATCCTCCAACATAAATGGCTCCTGCACGGATGCAATCAGTGCATCTATCAGCGCCTTTGTGTGGCACATCAGCCAATCATCCTCACTGTCTGATGGGTCAGGAAAATGTGGTCTCAGACCCTGTAGAGTGGTCGCATCCGCAATGCACGAACCACATGCAGAATCTGATGAGACAGGAGGGCAGGGGTAGGCATATTTGCTAAGCCAACCCCCAATGCCATCCTTACCCCTCCCAGGGGGGGTCGGCAACTCAACAGGACCCTACAAGGGGTCCCCCGCCGCTTATGCAGGAAGACCTGCAGATAGGCTACCCCTACAGTGCCACTAGGAAAGGCAGATCCCCCACAGTACCAGGGCAGCTAAACCTGGAGGCTGGAGCACGATCTGCGGGGAACCCGCGACTATCCTGGAGAAAGGAGACGAGACGGATGTCCTGGGATAAAATGGCGGCCTCAGCCGCTGCAACTGGAGCTGCCCCAACCAGGATACAGCTAGAAGGCCACAAAGCCGTGGCCTAAATTTTTCGGTCTGCCCGACCGTGTGGTACTCGGACCCGCGGATACAAGGCCACCTGCCCCCTAGGCCCACCAGCTGTCCAAAGGGGATCCAAAAAAGGCCACCCACTCCATAGCAAGCCCACCAAGGGCGACAGGTGGACAGCGCACCCGCAGGTACCAAGGCCCGGGGCACCCACAGCCTGGGCACCAGTCACCCCTCATGAGCACAGGCAGGCAAGCTAGCTCAATGCCACCCAGGGAGAGAGAAAGCCCAGAGGTACTGACCACCCCAGGGAGTACCCGCGTCCCCCATCGCATCCAGGGAAGTATAGGAGGGAGCCCTTACTTACCAATCCAGCGAAGCGTGCGGGTAACACTTCCAAGACAGGAACCTCCTTGCCACCGAAGTGGGGGAGCGGTAAGGCAGAACAAATGCTGTGACTCAGGCCGAGACCTGGTTATATGCGACCTTGTGAGAGGTTTAACTCGCAGGCCAGCCCCTGTCCAGTGGGGCTATGTCGCGGCCGACCATGCGTGGAGCTAAGGTCTGCACGCGCTCACTGGCGGGGCTGGGGGGACCACTTGAACTTCAATAGTCCAGCCCATCGCTCCACCCAGCAAATGCTAGAAGATCTCCACAGGAACAACCCAGGAAGAAATACAAAAACAGCAAAAAATAGATAAATATGCTAGGACCTAGGGCCCGTCAGGGAGACTGGGTCCTACTCCTGAACTAGGCAAACAAAAACAGGGTATCTCTAAGCAGAGAGGGAAATTATGCCAGCTGAGGACGGCCTACGGTGCCTAGCCAAGCTTTTGTGTTGTCTGCCTAGTCCTACTCCTGGAGAGGGCAGCATAACCTATGGTAAAGAATATGGAGCTGTGTCTGTCACTTAACGGTTCCATTACATATGCTTTTATACACACAAAAAGAATATAATTTTGTCTGTCAAAGTGGACCATGAGGAAGAACTTCATTAAAACCAGTAACTGTTGAGACAATGGACACCTGGTGTCTCAGGACTATGTAATGTACAACATAATGTATAGAGTGCAGGGGCCAGGAATCACATCATAGTCCCAGAATTTCCCCTTAAGGCTCATTCAGACCAATCCTCCATATTGAGCTGCTGTCTGTTGTGTATACATCCACCTTGGAGCTGCATGCAAGCAGTATATAGAAGTGGATGCAGACGCAGTGGCTGCATGGACAAAGTTGCACGTCAAAATTTGTCATGTGGGTAGGAGTGGATATATGAATCTAAAGCAGCTACTGTGTTTGCATCCACTTTTATGGGCTGCCTGCATGCAGCTCCAAGATGGACACACAGCAGACAGCAGCTCTGTGTGGAGAACGAGACTCAATACCTGTTTGAATGAGCCCTTTCAACAGAATCTGCAGAGTTCCCCTTTAAACTGTAAGGGGGAACTCTGATAAAAGGGGGCCCTGGACAACCTGATTTAGAGGGGAGCCTTGGCAACTCTGATGTAAGAGGGCTCTGATGACAGAACCCCCTTACATCAGAGTTCCTCTTTACACAAGAGTTAGCAGAGTTCCCCCTTAAATAAGTGTCCTCCTTACTCCCCCCTTTACCTTAGGGTTCCTAGTTGCACTTCCCTCCCAAATCGTTGTCCATTCCAGGCATGCAGCCTGTAGGGCACTGCCAGCTTACTCTGGCTCAGGCAAGCTGTTGGACCTTCCTCCTCCTCCTGCCTGTCTTCTTCAAACTATTAGAAACAGGCGCCAAGCGATTGATGTCACGTGCACCCTCCCATACCTTCCATGCTACCTGAGTCAGGCAGCGTTTAGCTGTCTAACAATTGGCCAGTTCTAGAGCTACACATGTGCAGAGCTGGAAATGTACAGGTGTTCTTCTCCTGTCTACAGACATTTAGGTGTTTGTACGGTGCGATTTGAGCCATTCGTTTGTATGGCACCAAATCTGCACCAAAAAAAAGGTGCAGGACCCTTTTTTCCTGCACTGGAATCAGATTGCATGAGTGCTCACATCTATGCAATCCAACTCTGTCAATCGCACTGCCCTTTGCAGATCGTTTTGGGGTGTCATTAACTTAAAATTTACACCCCATGCAGTTTGCATGAATGCCGTGTGATTTTAATGTGGTGAGGGAAATGCACAGGATTCGCTGCATTTCCCACACCGCATATATGTGAACCTAGCTTCATGGACAGGAAAAAAGCGCCCTTTTTTTTTTTTTTTTACAAATTATTCATCTGGGTTTAGCAACCCAGACTGTGACTGTCCCTATATTTCCTGCTCTAACTTCTCAATCTCCCTGCCCTGTTCCTATCTTCCTTGCTCTGTCCACATCTCACCAATCACCATGTCTTCTGTTTCCTCCCCATCTCCTTTGCGCTGTCCCCATGTACCATTCCCGCTCCTATGCCTACTGGCTCCTCCCCCTGGTATCGGCTCCTCCCCATCATGTCACACACGCCTCCAGCTCAGCTGCGAGTATCTCCAGGCTGGAATGGTGCATCCCCAGGCTCTGCTACCACCCAGGTGGGAGGGAATTGCTTTTCATTGCGGGCACTGCAGGGAGAGAAATGGGTCGTGGAGGTGGTTCAGGTGTTCAGAAAGAGAGCGGGCACTGGAAGAGAGGAGTAGGGTCGGAACTCGGGGGGAGCAGCCAAAAGTCACTATAGGGAGGCAGCAACTTGTGCTGGCCGACACCGTGCACTATACCTGACCTGAGCTGGGTAAAGCTGCATGTGAGCAGGGCCGGTGCCAGCATAAATGTACAATGTACACAGGAGCAGGAGGTGACTAGTATGCCTGAAGGCACTGAGGCAGACATGGTTGTATTTTGTGTACTGCTATGCCCGGCCAGCGGCCGCCACACTGAGCAACACATGCCGGCAATTTTGCGATTCTTCTTACAATGCATTTCCGGGACATAGAGGTGGCAGTGTTGCCGCTGAGCCGTGGCCACCCCTGTTCACAGTGCCGCCTGGGTCCAATGGACCCAGCGGGATCCATGGTAGGGCCAGCCCTGGGTGCAGGCCCATTCAGTTAGATAAGGCACATTTGGTGGGCAGTACAGGAGGGATAATTCTTGCCTTACTGCGATGCAAACCATTGTGGCAAAGAGATGTGTACACCCCTATTTGCTACGTCTTCAGCTTAAGGGGGAGCTTAACCATGTGTTTTTTATCACCCCCCACAAGTGTAAAGTAAAGCCTAGAACACACTGCTAGTTTTCTTTCGTTCAACCCAGTGGGCTGAACGAAAAAAAAAACCTGACAGCTTAGGTCGGAGCCACGGTACTAACAACGATGTTAGGATGTTAGTACAGCGATCTCCCCTGCTTTTCTATTGTGTTCTGACAAGGGGACGGGGACGCCCTCGCAAGAACACTGGCCATTTGCTGAGAGAGCTGATCGGGAGCCAGCTGGCAGACCTTTTAGGCTTCTGTCGGACTCATTGCAGTACACACGGGCAGAGTGTCAGATGGTTTCTACAGAACCAGTCGATGCTGCCCAACATTAAGATCAACATTAGGCTTTAGCCTAAATTTCTAGTCAATTACCAGAAATGATAACATTTCTTTAATATTCCCTGAGGAGGCAATTCATACTTGTAAATGAGGAATTCTACTAACTTCTTCCCCCAAACCTTTTCCAAAAGATACCATAGGACTAGATTTAAATAAATACCACAATATACAGCTGTATCTCAGTTATAGTTAACTATGTTGTGGATCATAATATGTGATGAAAAAAAGACCAGATCTTACGGACACTGCTCCACTTTCCACAATTTTAAACTTTTTAAAGTTGTTCACTAAATGTTTTGGCAATAGTTCAAGCCCTTATACACTTATACATTTTTTCTTTTTACTTCACAAGGGCATTTTGTCTATTTGTACTTTACTTACAGTATATGACATATTATTTGTACCTTTAACCACTTGCCTACTGGGCACTTTTACCCCCTTCCTGCCCAGGCCATTTTCACCTTTCAGCGCTCTCACACTTTGAATGACAATTGCGCGGTCATGCTACACTGTACCCATATGAAATTTTATAATTTTTTTCACACAAATAGAGCTTTCTTTTGGTTGTATTTAATCACCTCTGGCTATTTTATTTCTTACAAAAAAAAAAGAAAACGATTGGGAGGATCGTTTCGTTCCGAGAGTATGAATGACAGCAGCGTGATTCCAGGCCAATACAGCACTATACACGGAGCAGGGCGATCATCACTCTATGGACTCCCCTGCTGACTATTATCATCTCTCCGGCTGGGTATTGATGAGTGATCGGTAATAACAATTGATGAGTGATCGGTAATAATAATGGCACACAGATCCTGCAAGTCACAGCGGTTATTACTCTCGGAACGAAACGATCCTCCCAATCGTTTTCAACAAGCGGCTGTCAGTGCCATCTGGATACAGAGTTATACTCGCCTGAGAGCAGCGTAACAGTATACGTTATCCATACCCATCCGAGGCTGTCAGTACCAACTGGATACAGAGATATACTCGTCTAAGAGGAGTGTAGCAGCGCATGTTATCTATATCCATCTGGTAAGAGGCCCAGCGGGCTACTTTGTACGCACGGTGGGGAGCACCATTTTGATTTGAGCACTGGGATCGTTTGATTTTGCTAAGGAGAGCACTTACTTTATTCCGTCCGGTAAGGAGGAATTCCAACAGGTGGAGGTCACTAGTTGAATAGAACACCATCTGTCACGAATCACATCACTGAAAATTGTTTCAATATTGACACGTTGGTGTCTTGGGACTTTCTCCATCATATATATATTTTTTGCACTAATATTTTTGCACCAATATAATTTGTTTGATTTTGAGGTTGCATATCTTTATTGTTTGCAATTTATTGCACAGTTCATTTTGATATAGCGCACCACCTATTACATACTATACATTTTTTTCATCTGGGAGCAGCATATCACAGATCAGCGCACTTTTCTTTTTACACAATATATATATATATATATATATATATATATATTTTTTTTTAATTTAGCTGTATATTTCTTGTTACTACCATAACTTACCACCAAAGAACAACCCAAAATAAATGATCCTACTGACAATCGCAGCAATACCATATACAGGTGCATCTAAAAAAATTTGAATATCAAAAAGTTAAAATTATTTCAGTAATTTAAATTTAAAATTTAAACTTATATTATATAGATTCATTACACACAGTGATATATTTCAATCATTTCTTTCTTTTAATTTTGAGGATTATGGCTTACAGCTAGTGAAAACCAAAAATTCTGTATCTCAGAAAATCAGAATATTGTGAAAAAATTTAATTTTGTAGACTCATGTTGTCACACTCTAATCAGCTAATAATAAGATCAGGAGAAAGCTTAATACCTTTTGAAAAAACTGGATTTTTGACTTACCGTAAAATCCTTTTCTCTTAAGTTCATTGACGGACACAGTTCTTTCTGATTCATATCAGTAGGGTAATACTGCCCCCTACAGAAGTAGGACCCTAGGCAGAAAAAAGTTCTGGCTACGCCTATGGGCAGTCCCGGAGGGTACACCCTCTCTCTTTCTGCATAGGATGCCAGTTTTGTATGAAAGCAGTGTCAGAAAAGTAACACCAACCCAACTCAACATAGAGGGGCGGGTACTGCGTCCGTCAATGAACTTAAAGAGGAGTTCGGGCCTCAAAATCGAAAAACGGAATTTTTGTAAAATCTTACCGTAAAATTCCTTTCTCTGAGTCCTCCGACAGTCGCCGCCCACTCACAAGTCTTCACCAATGGGTATTGACCTTTGCTCCGCAGGAGTAGCTAGGCACAAGATTTGTTAATAACAAAAGCTTTTAGCATAGACACACCCCTAGGGGCTGTCCCACTAGTCAATACCTCCCTGCACCAGCATTCCCAACTCAGTTTGGTAGCATAGCAGTAAGAGTACACAAAAACCCCAAAAGAGGGGCGGGGGGCGGTGACTGTCGGAGGACTCAGAGAAAGGAATTTTACGGTAAGATTTTACAAAAATTCCGTTTTCTCTTATGTCCTCCGACAGTCGCCGCCCACTCACAAGTTTTCACCAATAGGATGTCCCAAAGCAGTGTAGACATGAGGGGTGGGAGACGCAGCCGCATATCAAGCAACGCAGTACCCACATCAGAGAAAGGAACATTACCACAGTAAGAGAACCAACCGGGCAACAGGAACACGTGCTCAACAGGAGCAACAACCCAGGAAAAAACAAGTAACCCAGGGGCAAAACGCCCCAACCGCCAAAGACCCAAAAACAAGGGTCCCTAAGGCACTGCCGCACTGAGAACTTTACGGCCAAAGGAGGCATCGGCCGATGCCTGAACATCCACCTTATAAAACTTGGAGAAGGTGTGAACGGACGACCAAGTCGCCGCCTTACACACCTGGGCCACTGAAGCCTGATGCCGGAAAGCCCAAGACGTACTCAAAGATCTGGTAGAGTGCGCCCTCACAGGGAAGGGAGGAACCCTCTCCTTCAAGGCATAGGCCTGCACAATGGTTTGTCTGATCCATTTGGCGATTGTCGCAGCCGACGCCGCCATGCCCTTCCGAGGTCCCTCAGGAAGGACAAAGAGGGAATCCGACTTGCGAAAGGATCTAGTGGACGACAGGTAAACCCTGATCGCCCTGACAACATCCACGGAATGTATGGCAACCTCCTTAGTAAGTTTTGGCTTCGCGCAGAGCGAAGGTAAGACAATTTCTTCATTAAGGTGAAAATCCGAGATCGCTTTCGGCAGAAAGGACGGGTTAGGTCGCAAGACCACCTTATCCTTGTGAAGTACCAAGTAGGGAGAGCTGCAGGACAAAGCCGCCAGCTCCGACACCCTGCGAGCCGAAGTGATCGCCACCAAAAAAGCCACCTTTTTGGACAACAGAGGCAACGAGATCTCCCTGATCTTTTCAAAGGGAGCATGTTGCAATGCGGACAGAACCAGGTTCAAGTCCCACGGAGGCAAAGGCTCTCTCCGTGGAGGGGCCAAATGGCGCACCCCCTGAACATGGCGAATCGGAGGTACCTTTGGTGACCCTCGAAAATGGGGATGTGTAGGTACGCGTCCTTCAAATCGATGGAGGCCATGAACTCCCCCGGACTCAGGGCAGCCACCACTGAGCGCAGGGATTCCATGCGGAACTTCCGAACACGCACAAAGCGGTTCAGAGCTTTCAAGTCATCAATCGGACGCACCTTGCCCTCCTTCCTGGGCACAGTGAACAGATTGGAGTAAAACCCCCGAAATCTGTCCCGATGAGGCACCGGAACTACCACCCCCTGGGCCCGCAGGTCCTGCACCGCCAGGCGCAGATCCTGCAAGCGCTCCGGAGACAGCTGAAGATTTGAGGGGAAAAATCTGCCCGCCGGCCGAGAAAGGAATTCGATCTTGTAACCCAATCAAACGATTTCCTGAACCCATCTGTCCTGGATGCGGACCAGCCAAGGTTGGAGGAAACCGCGCAAACATCCCCCCACCCCAGAAGTGGGTGAGGGCGTCCCTTCAGGCGGAAGTGGAATGGGTTGCAGAACCGACTTGACCGGATTTCTGCTTGCCTGTCCACGGCTTCTTCTGTGAGCCTTGGCCTTTGAAGGGCTTGCCCTTGGACTGTGACCGAAAGGCACGAAAGGACCCCTGAGAAGGCCTAAACGAGGAGTTCCGCTTGCCACAGAAGGACTTGTTCTTGGGATTCTGTGGCAAGAGAGTACTCTTGCCCCCAGTAACACCTTTCACTAGAGTATCCAAAGCTTCGCCGAAAAGGCGAGAACCAGCGTAGGGAAAGTCCGTCACCGTCTTGCGAGATGATTGGTCGGCCGACCAACTCTTCAGCCATATCAGACGACGGTTGAGCACCGCAACACTAGAGGGGCGTGCAGCCAAAGGGGCCAAATTCAGGTCCGCATCACACAAGTACATGACTCCTTGATGGATCTGATCCACCATAGCCAGCGTGGTCGGCGGAGCCGAATCAGCCACCAAAGTGCGCTTAAGCACCTTCGTCCAATCGGCCACCGCCTGGGCTGCCATAACTGAAGCAAAAATAGGCTTGAGCATAGAGCCAGCAACCATGTATGCATGACGAGCAAGAGACTCCAATCTCCTGTCCGTAGGGTCCCGGAAAACCGGAGTATCCTCAGTAGGAACCAGGGTAGCCTTGTTCAAAACGGCTACAGCGTGATCCACCTGGGGCGCCACACACCAACGCTCGTCGGTGGAGGGCGCGAATGGATAAAGCAGTTTAAACTTATTAGGCACTGTAAAGGGCTTCTTTAAATTGCGCCACTGTTCATTAACCGTGTGATGAAACTCCGCAGGGCAGGGAAAAACCTGCGCTGATTTGCGGGTTCTGTGTGTCCCAAAAGAGGACACCCTAGCAGGAGGAGTGGGCTCATCCTCCAGGTGCAGCGTCTCCTTAATGGAGGCAATCAGCTCATCCATGAGTGCAAGCTCTTCAGGCGAGCCAGGGGGAGATATTCAACCCCCTCCACCTCTGCCTCCCCCTCAGACCCCATAAGGTCCAGAGATGAGCGAGACCCTGAGAAGGGCACACCAGCCACAGCAGCCACATCGCCCTCTGAATCAGAGGAAATGGATAACCTGGCCCTCTTAGCAGATCGTTCAGCCATCAGCACATGCATCTGAGACACCAAGGATGCCACTACAGTGGCCAGATCAGCCCCCTCGGGGGGTGCAGCAGCCCCCTGGTCCCCCACCAGGGCGGGGGGAAACTTGCTATCCTGAGAATCCATGTCCCAAACAGGAATGAGAGAAAAATAGGTACTGGCCCTTTAACACCACGGCGAGCGCAGCCAACTGTATACTAACTGTATGCACCGACCCCACAGGGACAGAGAACACTGAGTTAGGAAGGACAGTACAATGGAGGAAAAACCTGGAGAGAGCACAACAGGCTGCTGCCACCGATCGCTGTTCCAGAGAGAAGAGGAAGTGATGCAAGAGCTGGCTGAACTTATAAAGCCTATGAGGCTACGGCAAAATGGCTGCTCGGCATAAGGGAAAGAGGCTACAATAAGATGGCCGCCGACATGTGCCCGAAAAAACGAGCGCGCATGTCCACGCCAAAACACAGCGCTGCACCAGGTCCAGATAAACTGGCCGCCCACTAGTACAAAACAATGGCGGACCGCAATAGCGGCCGCCGCTGCCACATGTCTGCACACACATCGCTCCCAGATGAATTCACACGGCAGAGCGGGGAGAGTCCCCCCCCCCCCGCAGCCCATAAGGCATGTTAACCCCCAACAGGGATCTACCAGGGAGCCCGCACCTAACAGACATGGGGGGGTATACACACAGCCACAGACTGACACCCCAGACAGATGGTCCCCACACAGAAGGTGCTTACCGTACCGGATGGCGTGGGGAGCCGTCTCCAGGCGACAAACCGCTATCCTGAATGACAGGGAGTGCCGCAGCCAGGACGCAGCGGACCGCAGCCGAGACCGCAGAATGGCGTCCAGTGAGGTAGCCACCTCACAGGCAGCATCCCTGCAGCGAACAGGGATGGGTCCTCATGGCGCCAGGGCGAACCGTAGCTGAACGCTCGATGGCAGGCTGGGGATCCATCTGGCCCTCAGCCCTGGGATCCAGGGCGGCCAGTCCGAGACCCATCTCCGCATGACACATCTTCATCCGAAGATCCCTAACTAAGAGCTGACAAAATAACAGCTAGTAAAGTAAAGAGAAAATACTTGAAATAAAATCAAAAAAGGGTAGAAGGCTGAGACTGAAGCCCCAGCACAGGAAAGCCTGCTACTCCTAAGCTAGGCAAGATCAAACTGAGTTGGGAATGCTGGTGCAGGGAGGTATTGACTAGTGGGACAGCCCCTAGGGGTGTGTCTATGCTAAAAGCTTTTGTTATTAACAAATCTTGTGCCTAGCTACTCCTGCAGAGCAAAGGTCAATACCCATTGGTGAAGACTTGTGAGTGGGCGGCGACTGTCGGAGGACGTAAGAGAAAATTTGATTTTGGGCCATCAGCTTGCTGAGGGTCACCTG
This sequence comes from Pelophylax lessonae, assembly GCF_965119305.1. NCBI lineage: Eukaryota > Metazoa > Chordata > Amphibia > Anura > Ranidae > Pelophylax > Pelophylax lessonae. The sequence continues at coordinate 219,911,421 of NC_138774.1, forward strand.
AAAAAGAAATGGATGCTCCCGATTTTTTTTTTTGTTCACTTACCTTGATATTGAAGAAAATATACTCACCTTCCTTCCACTTCCTCTCTCTGCGGCCGCGGCCTGTGCCATCACTTCCGGCTTGCGATGACTCCTGGGAGCTGAACATTATCGCTCCCAGGAGTCAATGTGCCTGCACTTCGCTCGTCACTTCTGGTGCAGGCGCGGCATTCCCTGCTAAACAGCTTCTGGGCATACCGCGCCTGCACCGGAAGTGACAAGCGGGGCCGGTGCAGGGCATTCTGGGACTCCGACGTCACCGAAGAGGATGCAGAAGAGGACGCGCTGGCTTCAGCTACCCACACCTAAGATGGCAGCGCTGGGGAAGAAATTTTAAAGCTAAGTATTTCTTCTAAAAGGTAAGTGCGACCTGGGACAGTTCAGAGGCTATCCATTGTGGAATGTACTAGCCCTGACTGTCCCAGGGGTATTTTTATCTAAAATTCACCCCCGTGGCCAGAACTCTGCTTTAAGAGAAAAGGATTTTACGGTAAGTCAAAAATCCAGTTTTCTTTATCGTTCATTGACAGACACAGTTCTCTCTGATTCATATCAGTAGGGAAGTCCCAAAACAGTGCCATAAAATGAGGGGTGGGAACAGCAGAAAAGAACAGGCAATATAGGACCAGGCAACATAGGACCCATCAGCACAAAAGATGAGGCCCACCTGAAAACAACAGTAAACACCCTCAAGGAAGGCCAAAAGCCCTCCAAACAGCAGCCAGCAAAAAACCTTGTGGCCGAAAAGAGGCATCTGCAGATGCCAGGACATCCACCTAATAAAACGTGGTAAAGGTGTGAACAGACTACCAGGTAGCCGACTTACAACCAGGAGCACAGATGCCCACAAGGCGAAAAGTCCAGGAAGTACTAGGCGCCCAAGGAGAACGCGCCGAAACAGGGAAAGGTAGGACCTGACCCCTAATTGAATAAACCTGCACCACCGTCTGTCCGATACATCCGGGAACAGACGCAGGAGACGCAGGCAGTCCCATTCACAGGCCATCCGGAAGTACAAAGAGCGAGCCTGATGCATGAAAAGACTCAGTAGTCGCCAAGTACACCTGGAGTGCCCGCACTCTAAATAGAGTAAGCAATGCCCATTCCATAGGATGTGAGGGCTCAGGACACAAGATGGGAATACAATGTCCCCGTGCAAGTGAACACCAGAAACTACCTTCGGAGGGAAGGACAGATCCGGACGAAGTACCACTTGGCCCCATAATCAACATATAGGGAGAAAGACAGGACAATGTCGCCAGTGCCAACACCTGCACGCAGAGTGACAGCAACCAAGAAGGCCACCTTCTGTAATAAGGTAGGCAGGGGATACCCTTGAATACTCGCAAACAGAGGGTCTAAAAGAACAAAATGCACCAAATCACGGTCCCCAGTGGGTAACGGAGGTCACACCGGAAGCACCAAGTGTCGCACCCCCTGGAAGAAGTCACGCACCAGGGCACAGGCGGCCAACAGCCTTCGGAAGAAATTTGCCAAAACCGAAACCCGACCCTTGACAGTACTCAAGGCCAACTTGTGATCAACTCCCCATTGAAGGAAGCCAAGACCTGGGCCACCGAGTAAGAGCGAGGGGGAGCCCAGGCAATATACGACTGTTTCGTATGAAGAACAAAAATCACCCTAGAAGTCGCTTCCCACGCTTCAAGCAGGGTGGGAATCACTGAAGCTGCCAAACCCCCGTCCTTCAGCACCTGGCATTCAACAGCCAAGTCGGCAAAGTCAGCGAGGGGAGATGGGCCCTGGAGACAATAACTCCTCCCTGAGAGGAATTCACCAAGGAGCGTCTGCGGCCAGCCTGACCAGACCAGCGTACCAAGCTCAGCGAGGCCCGTCCAGAGCCACGAGAAAGACCGGAATCCCTTCCACCTCGATCCTGTGAAAAATTATTGGCAGCAACTTGGGAGGAGGAAAGGCAGACCGCAGCTGAGACTGACCTTGGCCCATCCGTGAGCACGCACACACGACCATGCCGGTGGCAGCCGTGCGCAGGTGACCATGCTAAACTCCACGGCATCGTTCAAGTTGAACCTAGCGAATGTTCTTGCCCATGACAAAACCCATGGTGCCACCATTGCACCCACCAGAAGGTCCCGGGAGCGGGCCACAAACCGCAGCACTATCCTGTAGATGCGACGCCAACAGGCCCACGTCTGGAGTGCCCTCAACAAAGGCACAACTGCAGAAACACCTCCAGATGAAGGGACCATTCCCCTGCATCCAAGGCCTGTCGACACACCTGAAAAGGGAACAGCGGAAGAGTTGGAACAAGGCGCACTGCCCAATGAAGAATTGACACTTCCAAGGCCGCAAGGATACCCTTGGTGCCCCCTTGGTGAATGACATAAGCTACGGTCGTGCAGGTGCCCACTCCAGTGAACCAGGCAAAGCTGGATCGCTCTCAGCCCCAGGACATTGATTGGTAACCTGGATCCTCCAGGGACCATACTCCCGAAGCAGGGAACCTGCCGAGGACTCCTTCCCACCGAGACAGGTTTATATCCGCGGTAATAAGTGTTCAAGAAAAAGGGGAGGAAGGATTCCAGCTCAAGACTACCTGGTCAGCCAGATCCGAAAGTCCAGAGAGTTTGGATTCTAGTCCCATTAGAGAAGGATCACCTTCTGGGGGATCCCCGAGAGGGATTGAGCGAAAGGGACCGTCTCGAAAGACGGCACAAGCAGTCCCAGAACTCCCATACAGGTTCGAAGGGACGACCATGTGCGGGACATGAACCGCAGTCTGAAGTTCCAAGAGGTTTTTGCCCGGAGGGAGAAAACACCCTGACTAAGGGCGAGTCCAAAGTCAGGCCTAGATAGTCCAGTCTCATGGAAGGGACCAGGGATGACTTCTGAAGTTTCAGAACCCACCTGAACGCCTCCAGAGTTCTCGTGGTGACTTCCAAATTCGTTTGTCAGCACTGTAGGAGACTCCACACGGAGAAGCAGATCTGCCAGGAACCCCGGACCAATACGCCCTGCTGCCGCAACAGCACCAGGACTGGAGCTCCACCTTTGTGAAGACCCTAGTAGCAAAAGGGCAACAACTAAGGGCCATTTAGACACCCCAGGAGAATGTCTCAGACGGTCCCCTCCTACACAATCAGCCAGCAAAAAGAGCAGCTCCAGATGGCATGCGAGTGCCAGATGCCACCTGCGCCCCAGGCGCAGCGACCGTTAAATTGCAGGGTGTCACGCACTAAAAACAGCCAGTGCATCAACCAGCGCCTGTCGCGGCAAGGAAGGTAGAAATGTCATCCTCATCATCCGAGGAGACAGGGTGCGAGGTAACAGATCCGGCAGGGAGGCCCCACGTCTGCGGTGGCTGAGCCAGACTCCGACTCCGAGACATCAGATGAGGCAGGGTACCGGAGAATCGTCTCAGCGCACCTCCCATTCAAGGCTGTCCACTGAGGAAATCCACCCGCCAAGGTTTCCACACCTGAAAAGGGAACAGCAGAAGAGCTGAAACAAGGCACACTGCCCAATGAAGAATTGACACATCCAAGGCCGCAAGGACACCCTTGGTGTCCCCTTGGTGAATGACATAAGCCACGGTCGTGGTGTAGTCGATTGAACGTGCAACGGGCAGCTGCAGGTGCCCGATCCAGTGAACCAGGCAAAGCTGGATTGCTCTCAGCCTGACCGAGGGCGAGTCCAAAGTCAGGCCCAGATAGTTCAGTCTCATGGAAGGGACCATGGATGACTTCTGAACGTTCAGAACCCACCTGAACTCCTCCAGAGTTCTCGTGGTGACTTCCAAATCCGTTTGTCATCACCGTAGGATACTCCACACGGAGAAGCAGATCGGCCAGGAATCCCGGACCTGCCGCAACAGCACCTAGTAGCATAAGCGAGACCCAAGGGCAACACCACAAGCCGATAGAGATCCTTCCCCGTGGCAAAAAATTGAGAACCCGTAGGTGTCCCGAACATAACAGGATGTGAAGGTAGGCAGCTTGATGTCTATGGAGGCCAGAAATCCCCCTGATGCAGGGAAGCCACCGCCGTGCGAACTGATACCAACTTGAATTTTTGATTTGCACAGAACCATCAAAGGACCAGTTGGTCCAGCTTGTTGAACCAGAGCCTGAACTGCTCCACAGAGCTCCAGTAAGCGATCCGGGGACAACCGTACATTGGAAGGGAAAAAAACCTTACCGGAAATAAACGGATCGGGACTCGATCTTGCAACTGGACCACATGACCTCCTGAACCCAGCAGCCTGGGATCCGGGCCAGCCGCAGGTTCTCGACCGGCAAGGACCTCCCCCCCACCCCCTAGGTGGGTGAGTAAGCACCTTCAGGCTGAGTAGGCCTAGGCCGAAGGTCTGGAAAAAACCCAATCTCATGTTCTCCAGACCAGGGTCGTTTGGAACCACACGCGGAAGTCCGGAAGGACTTTGCCACATGGACCGTCCCTGAGGGACGAAGAAACTGTTTGCGAGCCGAAAGGGAAGAACCCCGACTGCAGCGAAGGCACTTACCCTTGTTAGTCTGTGGAAGAAAACACTCTTCCCCCCGTGAGACCCTTATATAATGTCATCCAAGGCAGCGCCAACAGGCGATCCCCCTGAACAGGGAGATCCATTAAGACTGTCGTAGAAGTTTGATACGAAGACCAACACTGCGGTCAAGTAGACGCTGGACAACCACCGCTGAAAACGACAAGGTGACCCATTTAAAGGAGCCTCGACAAGCGTGACATCGCAAACAAATTGCAGCCCCTGCACCAGCAGGTCCAACAGCTCCCCCAGGGCAAGAGGGACATGCCCCAAACCAAGTCACGGTGGTGGAACTCCGCCCATCAGGCAGAGTCTGCGTGGCAAGGGAAAACATAAACACTGTTCCCAGTGCAGACTACGCCAGGGAGTTCAGATCGCAGGCCACAGCCCGCGCCATCCTATCCCCCAAGTCCTTACAGGACTGGGGGTGCCTCCACTGGAACAACGGTAGTCCCAATCAGCTAGAGAGCGTACGTCCACCAAAGGCGGAACAGTCCTCTGTACCAGAGACTCCCTAAAAGGGCAACGTCTAACGGCCGCTTAGACACCCCAGGGGAACGTCTCAGGACGGTCCCCTCCTACATGAGCAGCCAGCAAAAAGAGCAGCTCCAGATGGCATGTGAGCCACCTGCGCCCCAGGCGCAGCCACCGCTGTGACCCCGAAATCGCAGGGTGTCACGCACCGAAAAAACAGCCAGTGCATCCACCAGTGCTTGTCGCGGCAGGGGAGGTAGAAATGTCATCTTCATCATCCGAGGAGACAGGGTGCGAGGTAACTAACCCCGCAGAGAGGCCCCACGTCTGCGGCAGCTGAGCCAGACTCAGACTCTGAGACATAAAATGAGGCATGGGTAGGCGGAGAAACGTCTCAGCGCACCTACCACTTCTCACCCGGGCCCAAATGTTTCCTGAACTGCCGAAAAGGCATCGACGGACAGTGGAGATCCGGGAGGCCCTGCGGCCTCCGTGAGGGGGTCAGGTGGGAACAAATGGCCTGCAGGCAGACAGAGGCTACAACAAAATGGCGGCTCTGTGAAATGCAGTAATCTGGGCCCACAGGGGGACCCCCCAAACGCCCATCAACAGCAGAAAAACCAACCAAGGGCCCCCCTGCAGGATCGGTCGAGCGCCGCGCACAGTGCACTCCCCCGGCCCCCAATACGGCCTGCACACTAGGCCCCCGCCTCAGGTAGGCCCAAACAGTCCCCCACGTGGGAGGGGGTAGGGGGGGTGTCTACATAAAAATAAATTACTTCTATGCCAGGACCAGAGATCCCAGCTAGGAACTAGGTCTTTACTCCTGACTAGGCAGATAAAAACTGGCATCCTATGCAGGAAGAGAGAGGGTGTACCCTCCGGGACTGCCCATAGGTGTAGCCAGAACTTTTTCTGCCTAGTGTCCTACTCCTGTAGGGGGCAGTATTACCCTACTGATATAAATCAGAGAGAACTGCGTCCGTCAATGAACGATAGAGAAATAGTAAGTTGAAAATTTGCGCAGAAGCAATGCGCATCCCAGATATAGAAGATTCTTACCAGAATGGTGGACCCTGTTAGCCCGCCATTCCTGGGGAAATGGGAGGTGGAACTCAATGTAAAATGGAATGAGGATGAAAAGGAGAAAATAATGGAGTTTAGCAGACGGGACAGCAATAGATATAAAAAATGAGGGAAATGAACTATACTGTATGTGTTTATAAGGATGGTATGGAACACCTAGTAGAGCAAATAAATATCAACCTAAAAAAATGCCACTATGTTGGAGGGGATGTGGGATGATGGGAAATATGTCACATATTTGGCGGGAGTGTCCAATCATATAAATTCTGGGAGGAAATACAACTCATTCAGGAAATAAACGTGAAATAAAATATCCAAAACCCCTGCAATCTATTTCATAATAGTTAACTTACAGTAAAACAATATAAATGACGGTGATACTCCACTTAATAAACGCTGCAAAACATCCAATTCCAAAGTTCTGGCCTATACCAGAAAGCCCAACGATAAGAGATTGGGTTAGGAAGGTAGATAACATCTATTAGAAGAGCTGTATTACACGGGAAAAAATAAATTAGAAAAATTCTTGAAAATCTGGAAAGAGTTTAAAGGTAAAGAGGTTTGGGAGGTGTGTAAAAAGGGGAATAGAAGGAGTATGGAGAGTATAGAAGGGAGCAGAATTTAAGAATAAGACAGAGGGAGTAGGAAGAAGCGGGTAGGTTGTGGGGGGGGGGGGTGGCATTCGTTATACTTGTAAGAATTAATTTTTTTTGTTGGTTATATTTTTTTTTTTCTGAAATTTTGAATTTGAGACTTAAAGTGTGTAATAAGTATAATGTGAAAATAAAATGTATACTAAAACATAAATCGCAGCTTTGAGAGGATAGTGAAGCAAAAGACCATTCAAGAATGTGGAGGAGATTCACAAGGAGTGGACTACGGCTTGAGCCAGTGCTTCAAGAGCCACCACGCACAGACGTATCCAGGACCTGGGCTACAACTGTTCCTTGTGTCAAGCCATTCCTGAACCAGAGACAACATCAGAAGCGTCTTACCTGGGCTGAAAAGAAATCAGCGAATGGTGCAGGCAGTGAAGCATGAGAACCCAGTAGAAATTCCATAATGGTCCTAGACAGGTACATCAGGGGTTATGTTCCACTGGCTCCAAAATATCAGTGCAGCACCTCAGGAGACTGAATAAATTGCTAGAGTAGCAAACAGAGCAAAACTCTGTTTCCAGGTCATCCGGACAGGCAAACGCAAAATCACAACTTTGGGCAGAGCACAGGTGGGAACAGCCGTCATTAACCACTTAAGCCCCGGAGGATTTGGCTGCTGAAAGACCAGGGGGTATTTTGCAATTCAGCACTGCGTGACTTTAACGGACAATTGCGTGGTCGTACGACGCTGTACCTAAACGAATTTGACGTCCATTTTTTCCCACAAACAGAGCTTTCTTTTGGTGGTATTTGATCACCTGTGCGATTTTTTGATCATGAGCTAGAAAAAAAAAAAAAGCGTAAATTTTGCAAAAATAACATTTTTCAATTTTTTTTATATGAAATTCCCCAAAAAAAAAATGTAAAAATCAAAATCTTTTAACATTTTCGGCCAATATGTTTTATGGTACATATGTTTGGTAAAAAAAATTGCAAAAAGCGTATTTTGATTGGTTTGCGCAAAAGTTATCGCATTTACTAACAAAGGGAAAGATTTTTGTCATTTTTGGTGTTTTTTTTTTTCTTAACGAGTAATGGTAGCGATCAGCGATTTTTTTTGCGGTACTGCGACATTGCGGCGGACAGATCGGACCCTTGACTGACATTTTTGACACTTTTGGGGTTACCAGTGATATTACTGCAGTAATACATATGCACTGTTACTGTAAAAATGACACTGGCAGGGAAGGGGTTAACTGTATTGGAGAGGGAGGGGTTAAGTGTGTCCTAGGGGCGTGATTCTAACTGTGATGGGACATGGCTACTAGTGTAAAAACAGAGGTCAATGGTCCTACATAGAAGAACCGTCTGATCTCCATTTTTACACAGGGGAGAATGACAGGCGGTTTGTTTACATTAGCCGCCTGCCTTTCTCCCTTCCCGGCGAACGATCGCGACTGACTTCTTAGGGAACGAGCCGGGGCGGGCGCGCGCTCGCCCGCTATTGGCTCACAAGACGGTGACAGGCTAGTGACGTACCGGTACGTCACTTTGCCTGGCCGGGGCTGACCCTCGCAGTATATGTACTTGCGGCGGTCGGCAAGTGGTTAAAATTTGTATTTTTTGCTAGAAAATGACTTAGAAGTGCCAAACATTAGATCTATATACATACAGTAGCTCACAAAAGTAAGTACACCCCTCACATTTTTGTAAATATTTTATAATATCTTTTCATGTGACAACACTGAAGAAATGACACTTTGCTACAATGTAAAGTAGTGAGTGCACAGCTTGTATAACAGTGTAAATTTGCTGTCCCCTCAAAATAACTCAACACACGGCCATTAATGTCTAAACTGCTGTCAATAAATTGGGCCAATTTAGCCATTTTCCCTCCCCGGTGTCATATGACTTGTTAGTGTTACAAGGTGTGAATGTGAAATTTTATGAACTTCTCTATACCTCAGTTAACCACTTTAAGACCAGAAAGGATTCGTCCCCTTCCTGACAAGGCCCTTTTTTGCGATTCGGCACTGTGTTACTTTAACGGACAATTGAGTGGACGTGCGACGCTGTACCCAAATTTTTTCCCAGAAATAGAACTTTCTTTTGGTGGTATTTGATCACCTGTGCGATTTTTATTTTTTGCGTTATAAACAAAAAGAGCGACAATTTTGAAAAAAAAAAACAATATTTTTCACATTCTGCTATATGACATTCTCAAAAAAAAAAAAATGATAAAATCAAAATTTTTTAACATTTTAGGCCAATTTGTTTTCTGCTACATATTTTTGGTAAAAAAAAAATCGCAATAAACGTATTTTGATGGTTTGTGCAAAAGTTATCGCGTTTACTAACTACGGGAAATATTTATGTCATTTTTTTTTACTAGTAATGGCGGCAATCTGCGATTTTTTGCAGGACTGCGACATTGCGGCGGACAGATCGGACCCATGACTGATATTTTTGACACTTTTTGGGGGACCAGTGACATTGCTACTACAGTAAAACTGGGATGGGCGGTTGGTAATTGGTTAAAAAAGATTTAACATACTATGTACAATTTATCTGAATCACAGGTGGTGGTAAATATTTTGTTTTTCCAATTCCATTTTCTCTGTATAATACATGATATGATTAGTTTAGCTTAGATACATAACAATAAGTCCTAATACAACAGAAATGGGTGTCATTTGGTTTTAAAATTGTAGTTAAAGCGGAGTTCCACCCTTAAAAGTCACTTTGCCCCATCTGCTTGCTCTGTTTTACCTGAAAAATAAATGGATAATCACGATTTTTTTTTCTTTACTTACCTTGCTTTAGAAGAAAATATACTTACCTTACTTCCTCTTCTTCTCTCTGCGGCCCGTGCCGTCACTTCCTGCTTGCATTGATTCCGGGGAGCTGAACGTCATCGCTCCCAGGAATCAATGCGTCTGCACCGGCCCCCCTCGTCATGTCCGGTGAAGGCGCGTCATTCCCTGCTAAACAGAAGCTGTGCAGGAATGATGCGCCTGCACCAGACATGACGAGCGGGGCCGCAGCAGACGCATTCTGGGATGAAGAGGACGCCAAAGAGGACGTGCTGGCTTCAGCTGCCCACACTTGAGATGGCAGCGCTGGACAAGACATTTTCAAGGTAAGTATTTCTTCTAAAAGGTAAGTGCGACCTGGGACAGTTCAGAGGCTATCCATTGTGGAATGTGACTGTCCCGGGGGTATTTTTAGTGAAAAAAACTTTCCGAGGGTGGAACTCCACTTTAAGTGTGGCAGAGAAAGACAGACAAGTGGATTTGAAGTATTTTGCTTGATAAACTATTTTTTTTTACCCACTAGCCGACTGCTCACAGTAATCCTACTGCGGCAGTGCGGCTCTCCTGGGTCCGGCAACGTAGACCTACGTCGCTCACGTTCACGGCTCCAGGGTGCGATCCCGATCCTGGTCTCATTCAGCTCAGAGCTGATCAGTCACCAGATGTAGACCAATGATTTTAGGTCTGGATCTGGTGATCGGTTCTGGCCAATGGCATCATGTCCCCTGCCTGTGTAATGTAAACACAGGCAGGGGAAGTGATGTAATTTTCCCTCCTGGAGCCCTTTTGGTTCCAGGAGAAGAAGAAGAAGCATCTAAAATGTAAATTCCACAACACTACACTGACACTACCACACATAGGTACACTTTTAACCCCTTAATCACCCCCTAAACCCCTCACGTAAGCAATATTTATTGTGAAATAAGAAATTATTTTTAATAAGCAATTATTATTAATGTATAATTGCTTATGTGACATAAGCAATTAAACATTAGCACGTATGTCATAATTATATTTATTGTTGGTATTTATGTTGGCACCAGTTACCATTATACACCTTCCCACCACATTATTGGGTTGAGTGGGCTAGTCCCCAAACCCATTTATAGGTAGCAGTGACACTCAGTTTGTTATTTATTTCATTCAGATTTATTTTGATCACAGGCAGCGCCATTTCTCACCTGCACATAGCACTTTTTCAATTGGGATACCACCATCTGGTGGTAGTTTTTAGTGAGGGCAGCAGCCTTATTATTTATTTATTCACCACTTAGCTTGGTCCATAGAGTGGGAAACCCCCATATTTCTTGATAATTAAAATCTGCCTACAACCCCTCCCACTGATCAAAGGAAGTACTAGTCATTGGCTAGTGCTGGGGCCCAGAGTCCTGCATTGGAGCTCTCAAAAGAATTGTAAACCAACAGTGAAGGGGTGGAAATCCCCAAATTATATCCCAAATTAGGGTGGCACTGTCCCTTTAGGAGAAGCAGAACAAGACTCTGGCCAAAGGCCTCTCACTAGTATGCAGTCTGCTGTAAAGCCTGCTCCCTTTCTCTGGCGTACGGAACCCTGGACATTCAAGGGCTGCGTCTGTGGCAATGGCGGCAACTCTGGACTCTGCAGTGACGATCTGTTACAAAGGCAGTGGTGCTTGCTTGGTCCCTCTGATGGTAGTGGCCTCTGAGCAACAGCACAGTGCCACCCTGATATAAGTATGAGTTCTTGCCCTTCATGTGAGACCGCCCAAGCCCAGGCTTCTTCTTTTTGCTTCTCCATCTGGCACAACTTCCTCCTGGGACTTGTAGTACCACCAAGTCTGTCAGTGTAAAGTCTCCAGATGGGGACTACATCCACCCCCCACAAATCCCAGCAGCTCCCTGGGTGGGCTTTCTCTGCCCAGAATATTGTGCAGCCAATCCTTGCCCTTCTGCTGTCTGAGTGAGTGGTAGGTGGGACCGCCATCCAGCAGCCGCAGAGTCCTCTTTCTCCTCTTCTCTAGCCCAGTAGCTCTGGCAGGGAGACGAAGAGAGTCTGTAGGGTAAGCTGTGTGTGATAAACCCATCATGCAGAGGGACAAAACAGCACCACTGCCAAGGCTGCAAAAGCAGTTATGTATTCAAAATGCAGTACATGTATTTAACCATTTCAAGACCAGGCCATTTTCTGACACTTGATGCTTACAAGCTAAAATCAGTATTATTGCTAGAAATACAATATATTTTAAAATATACTAAACCGTAAAGTTATTTTTTTGTATAATCTTAAAGATGATGTTACGCTGAGTAAATGGATACCTAACATGTCATGCTTTGAAATTGTGCAAACTCGTGGAATGGCGACAAACTACGGTACTTAAAAATCTCCATAGGCAACAATTTAAAATGTTTTACAGGTTACTTGTTTAGAGTTACAGAGAAGGTCTAGTGCTAGAATTATTGCTCTCGCTCTAACCATCGCGGTGATACCTCACATGTGTGGTTTGAACACTGTTTACATTTGCGGGTGCAACTTATGTATGCGTTTACTGTGGCGCGTGAGCACGGAGGGATGGCTGCTTTATTATTTTTTTTAGGAAGAGATGTCTAAAATTATCCCGCGTGCTGGAAATAATATATAAAAATGTTGAAGATGTGCAGAAGAAATTATATTATACCTATGTTTAAAAAGAGGAAATAGAGAATTTGCTGCCACCTCTGAATTTCCCAATAAGGAAATCTGGATAATGTATAGAAGGAGATGTGAGGTAGGCGCTCCTCTAAGAGTATATGAAATATTGTATAAAGTGCTAAAGCAAGATGAGATACAATGAGCAATATAAATAATGAATCATATATGATGAGAAAGTGCTCTTGTGCTTATTATGATTACAACCAAGTGCTAGGGCTGTGATTCCCTTCCCAACCACTGGAGGGAGTGACGTGTAGAAGAATAAATTATATAGGGATGATATAAATAATGTGATTAACCACTTTACCACCGGAGGATTTTGCTGTCTTACGTCCAGGCCACTTTTTGCGATTCGGCCCTGTGCGACTTTAACTGACAATTGCGCGGTCGTGCGACGCTGTACCCAAACTAAATTTACGTCCTTTTTTTCCCACAAACAGAGCTTTCTTTTGGTGGTATTTGATCACCTGTGCGATATTTACTTTTTGCGCTATAAACAAAAAAAGAGCGTTTATTTTGAAAAAATAACAATATTTTTCACATTTTTTTATATGAAATTCCCCCCCAAAAAATGTAAAAATCAAAATTTTTTTTAATTTTTGGCCAATTTGTTTTCTGCTACCTATGTTTGGTAAAAAAAATCACAATAAGCGTATTTTGATTGGATTGCACAAAAGTTATTGCGTTTACTAACAAAGGGAAAGATTTCTGTCATTTTTGGTGTTTTTTTTTTTTTACGCGTAATGGCGGTGATCTGCGATTTTTTTTGCGGGACTGCGACATTGCGGCAGACAGATCGGACCTTTGACTGACATTTTTGACACTTTTGGGGGTACCAGTGACATTACTACAGTAATCAGTGCTATACATATGCACTGTTACTGTAAAAATGACACTGGCAGGGAAGGGGTTAATTTTATTGGAGAGAGAGGGGTTAATGTATGCCTGGTGCTTACTGACGTGTGAGGGGGGGAGGTGACTGTGTGACACAAGGACAGATCGAGGGTTCAACTATGCTGAACCCTGCAATCTGACCCTGCCTGTCACTTCAGAGATCCGCCTGCTGTGTTTACACACAGCAGCGGATCTCCATACTCGATCCCCGACGATCGGGTAAGAGCAGCGGCGATTGCCGCCGCTCCTCCCCTGGCCCGACTCCCGCTGTGACTGAAAACAGCGGGAGCGAGCCTCCGGCGGCGCGCGCGCGCCGCCCACAAGTGGCGGAGTCCAGCGACGTAGGTCTACGTCGCTGGACGGGAACGAGCCACTTTGCTGCAGTAGCAGCAAAGTGAGCGGAGGTAAAGTGGTTAATTAATAGGTGATCTTATAAAAGTGCCAATAATGTGATTATATTGAATTGAAGTGCTCTATATTCAACTTTCAAAGGAGTACATCACAACGTATGTACTATATATAAATATATATACATATATAAATATGACAATAATTAAAACACTAATGGTGACAAAAAATAAAAATGTGCTGGTTCAAAGTTTGTGCTAGTGCTGTAGCAGTCCACAGTCCATAAATACAGTGCTATCCTGTGTTGGTTGCAGCTCCCTCCAAATAGCTCAAAGTTCCTGTGCTTCCCGCCCCGTCGTTGCGTCACTTTCGCTAGAGGTGGTTGAGGGCCGTGGAACGCACGGACCCGGATATCTGCTGCTATACCGTAATACTGCTGCTAAACTGTGAGTGGATATTTGTTTTAAGTTAAATAAATACTTTTACATACTACACTATGGAGGTATTTCACTACTTTCTCCATATGTGAGCGATGGTACCGTAGGAAGCCGGTAGGAGAGCTGCGAAGACCAGGGAAACATCCTTACTGCAATTAAGGCTACATACCCCTGCAGGGGTAAGGATTTGGGGTGAGTGCATAACCATAAGGGGAACAGCACCTGCACGAGCCTTGATGCACTAAGGAAGAAGGAAGCACTGTCACTTTAGGCTTTGGATATTTTTACAGCACAGGGAAGGCTCCCCATCACCAACTTTGAACCAGCACATTTTTATTTTTTGTCACCATTAGTGTTTTAATTATTGTCATATTTATATAAGGGACGTTGTGATGTACTCGTTTGAAAGTTGGATATAGAGCACTTCAATTCAATATAATCACATTATTCCCACTTAATTACTAATTAATCACCTCATTTAATTTATTCTTCTACACGTCACTCCCTCCAGTGGTTGGGAAGGGAATCACAACCTTAGCACTTGGTTGTAATCGTACTTTCTTGTCCTATATATATATATTTTTTGTATTAAAAAAAAAATGTTTTTATTTTTATTTCATTGATTTTTTACACTGTCCCTTAAAGTTTTTTAAATCACTTTTATTTCTGTCACAAGGAATGTAAACACCCCAGGTGACAGCAATAGTCATGTCAGGTATTTTTGAGGGATCTGGGTTCCCTTGTTTGGGGCAGGATCACATGTTTCCAGCCCAATAGAAATCAATTGGAGCGCCTGAAAAACGCAGGTAACACGTGTTTTTGTGCCTAACAGCCAGTCTCCTCCTCCTAGTAACCTCCTTCCAACTGAAGGAAACAAAAACCCTTACACCTGAACATGCATGGAAAACACATGTAAACACAAGTGAAGAAGCCGACACTCACGTGTGCACCGAGCTTTAGCACTGGAATGAGCGATTTCCGAAAAAGGATGCAATGAGGCTTTATTACCTTGGTTTCATGTTCTGTTCTATCACTTAGCTTCATTTTTTATTTATTAGAAGGTAATCGGTGTACATGAGTTGAAGAAGATTTATTTTGGAGAAAGAAAGACAGTGAAGAGCGTAGAATTTGGCTCTTAGCACGAAGTACAATCTAGGAGTAGTGTGTACTTCTCTGTGTTTTAGTGTGCCCTGAGGAAGAGAGGGGGGTCTGGGGGGGTCTAAGCAAGAGAGAGGGTGAGGAAAGGGGTGTCTAAGGAAGAGGGGGGGTCTGAGCAAGAGAGGGAGGGTGAAAGGGGGGTTCTGAGGAAGAGAGGGGGTGTCTGGGGGGTGTAAGGAAAACAGGGTAGGTGGGTGAGGGGGGGGGGGGTCTGAGGAGGAAATGTCTAAGGAAGGGAATGGGTGTTTAAGGAAGGGGGAAAGAGGAGAGGGGGTCTAAGAAAGAAGGGGGCTGAGGTAGAGAGGGGGGGCCTCTGGGGGTGGGGGGGTCAAAGGAAGAATGGAGGGTAAGGAGCGGGTGGTTGGGGGGGTGTAGGGAAAACAGAGTAGGTGGGTGAGGGGGGGGGGGTCTGAGGAGGAGAGGGGGGATCTGAGGAAGAGAGGGGGTGTCTGGGGGGTGCCGAAGTTAGAAGTGGAGGGGGTGTTTGGGGGGGGATCTAGAGAAAACCGGGGGGGTGGGGTCTGAGGAAATGTCTAAGGAAGGGGGGATGAGGAGAGGGGGGGGGGTCTAAGAAAGAAGGAGGCTGAGGAAGGGAGGGAGGTCAAAGGAACAAGGAAAGGTAAGGAGGGGGAGGGGGTGTTTGGGGGGTCTAGGGAAAACGGAGTAGGTGAGTCTGAGGAGGAGAGGAGGGTGTCTAGGAGGAGGGGGAGCTCTGAGGAAGGGGGGGGGGGTCTAGGAAGGAGATGAGGGGGTGAAGAAGAGAGGGGGCTCTGAGGAGGAGGGAGGGAAGGTCTGGGACTGAGTTCTCACCCCTCTTCCCCTTTGTATTTACACACAGCACAGTAAGGATCTTCTTTCTTCCTCCCTCCAGTCATGTGACAAGGTAATAGAGAACGGCAGCCTTCCCTCACTGCAGAGCAGCGCTCTCTATTGCCACCTGCAGGCTGGAGGAAGGAGAAAGTCTAATCCTCTCTCTAGCTCTACGTCGGTGTTTCTGTTAGTGTGCATAGAGGAGGAGTGGCCTCACAACCAGCGCGCGGAGGTGGGCGAGCGCCAACTCTGATTGGTGGAGGGGGCGGGCGGTGATGTCATGACAACGCGAAGGCGGAGCCTCGTCATTTTTCCTGTAGGTTGCCAAGGAGACGGAGTGTTTATTTCGCTGCCGTCTCAGCGCCCTACAGCGGATTTATATGAGATTACAGCCACAGCTTTTTCATTGATAACCTCTCGTCTGTATCCAGGAGAGACAGTAAGTGTCATTAGTTGTCATGTCACCTTACCAGTGAGGCCGGGTCCAGTGTCTGGATGTGTGGGGGGTGGGGGATGATAGAGACCTGGACCCGGCTTGTGCTGTGAATGATCTGTCAGTGTTTTCTCTCCTCTCCAGGGGCGTACCAAGGGGTTGGC
The DNA here is from genome assembly GCF_965119305.1 of Pelophylax lessonae. Taxonomy (NCBI): domain Eukaryota; kingdom Metazoa; phylum Chordata; class Amphibia; order Anura; family Ranidae; genus Pelophylax; species Pelophylax lessonae. The sequence goes on from NC_138774.1 coordinate 219,927,863, forward strand.
CATACAGGTGCCTTCCAGGGGCGCAGGCCGAGGGGGGGGGGGGGGCGCAAAAACATTGTCAGTGTTAGCGGTGATTGTTGTGCCCTCCCCTCAGCTTCTCCGCTACAGAGAGCCGCTGTGTGTCCCCCGGGGAGCTGTGCTCAACATGTGTCCACCCTGTATATACCCCCCCCACCCTGTAGTGTGCAGCCTGTATGCCCCCCCCCCCCTCCGGTCAGCTGATTTCCAGTCTTCACCATGACAGGTTATAATGTGTGGGGTCACCTGTGTCACCCCTTCTCTCTCTCCCTGTCACCCCCCCTTCTCTTTCTCTCTGTCAACCCCCCCCCCAATCTTTCTGTTCCCCCCCTCTCTCTCTCTCTCTGTCACCCCTCTCTCTCTCTGTCAAACACTCTCTCTTTTTCTCGGGGTGGGGGGGGGGGGCGCTGATACAGCTCCTCACCAAGGGCGCTGCAGACGCTAGGTACGCCTCTGCTCCTCTCCTCCCTTCTGGCTGGAGGAAAGAGAAATCATTTTTCACACTCAGGATCAGAACTGCCGTTAGAAATCACAGGGACCCCGAACAGCCTTCCTGACGGGCCCCCCCCCCCCCTCCTCCCAGTTCAAATCTTATCCCACCTCCCAACTTACATCCCATCGCAATTCCTCCTCCTAGCAGAAATCTACGACCCCCCCCCCCCCAATTTCCCCATCACAGTGCAAATTTCCCCCAATCCCTCCTCCCAGCACAAATCCCCCCCCCATCCCTCCCAACACAAATCCCCCCCCCCCCAATCCCTCCTCCCAGCACCGAGTCACATTGTCAGATTGCTTCTCCTGCCACTGACTGCGATTATTAGCGTTTTAATTAAAATATATTGATATTATACTATTATTGTATATATTACTATTATTACTATCACTAATTTTTAGTTATTTTCAGGTACACCGACATCGGTCAACATCAGTATGCCGCGACCTTCACGACGCCGATCCCGTAGAAGGCAATCCCGTCAGGAGGGCAGAGAGAATCCAGTCGCCCGCAGGAGGAGAGGACAACTTCAGAGGAGACGGGAGGACGCAGCTAACAGCAGCCGTTCTACCAGAGACACCAACAGAAATGCTGAACACCACCCAGCGCCACAGAGACCACCGGCCGTGGAGCAGCCTACCTGTTCCATCTGCCTGAGTGAGTATGTTGCAGAGGACACAAGAACATTGCACTGTGCTCATTGTTTCCATTCTGTTTGTATCAACAGATGGCTTCAGCAAAATTCTACCTGTCCCTTGTGCCGGGCAATCATCCCTCATCAACCTGATGAAGACCATATTGTAGTTCGGATTATCCTGGTTGATGAAGAAGAACTTCTGAACAGTTTCCTGGTGACTGATGAAGAAGGAGGAATCTACCTTATCACTTACACTTATCATGTAAGTTGAGTATAACACCTTTCTCTTTCACATGCCTGGAAAACATCATGGGGTAATGTAAACCAATGCTACTATTATAGTAGTATATACTACTATACTTGTATACCAGCCACAGAAAAGGAGTCCATTTATCCTGATGAAGCCTCTAGCTCTCAGGTAAACAATCCAGACAACTACTACTGAAAGGAGTCCATTTATCCTGATGAAGCCTCTAGCTCTCAGGTAAACACTCCAGACAACTACTACTGAAAGGAGTCCATTTATCCTGATGAAGCCTCTAGCTCTCAGGTAAACACTCCAGACAACTACTACAGAAAGGAGTCCATTTATCCTGATGAAGCCTCTAGCTCTCAGGTAAACACTCCAGACAACTACTACTGAAAGGAGTCCATTTATCCTGATGAAGCCTCTAGCTCTCAGGTAAACACTCCAGACAACTACTACTGAAAGGAGTCCATTTATCCTGATGAAGCCTCTAGCTCTCAGGTAAACACTCCAGACAACTACTACAGAAAGGAGTCCATTTATCCTGATGAAGCATCTAGCTCTCAGGTAAACACTCCAGACAACTACTACAGAAAGGAGTCCATTAATCCTGATGAAGCCTCTAGCTCTCAGGTAAACACTCCAGACAACTACTACTGAAAGGAGTCCCTTCATCCTGAAGAAGCTTCTAGCTCTCAGGTGAACCCTCCAGAGAACATATAATTTTATTTTTTTTTTTTAAACCAGAATTTAGTGTCACTTTTTTAACATCTTACAAAGGAGCGTGATTGGCCGGCTATAAGGGGAGGAGGAGGCCGCTATTTTTTTATTTTTATTTTTTGCAACACCAAACAACCTTTATTTTTACGACTCTGTTATCTATTTTTCATTAAATCATTTCTTACTTTGTTTTTTCTACTTCCTTGTACTGTAACATCCTCCATGAGCTCCCACACCTCTTCTTTTCCCCTTAATTTCTGCTTGTTTAGAACCAGCAGTGCACGTTAGTTGCAGTGATGTGCACTGCTCCTTGTACAATACAAAGCACATAGCCTACAGTCCACGGGCCACAGCCCATAACCCAGAAATTTTGGAAATTTAGAGGAGTCTGAACACATACCTGAATTCAATATTTTTTTAAACCAAAGTTTAGTCTCACTTCTTCAACATCTAACAAAAAGGGAATGTGATTGGCCAGCTATTAGTGGAGGAGGAGGAGGCCGGGTTTTTGTTTTTGTGACACTAAATAATATAAATTTTATTAATCCATACAGATCCACTGTATGGATGGGTAATTTATTTTTAATCAAAAAAATGATTATCTGTGTGTTTGATTAATTGTCACATTCTCTGTTAACTCCTGAACCTCTTCCCCCTCACTTCTGTTTGTTTGCAAAAAAAATAAAAAATACAAAAAAAAATTAGTAAACGTAGATAAGCTAGTGATATGATAAAATAGTATGTATGCTTTGTTTTTTTAAAAAAAAACTATATATATATGATAGATTTTTTAGATAAAATAGATATTATAGTCAAGGTACTTGTAAATTATTTGTCATGAAGTTGTTTCTTAACCACTTCTGGACTGGAAGGTTTTACCCCCTTAATGACTAAGCCATTTTTTGTGATACAGCGTTACTGACAATTGCGCGGTCGTGCGACACTGTATCCAAATAAAATTGATGCACTTTTTTCCCACAAATAGAGATTTCTTTTTGTGGTATTTGATCACCTGTGCGATTTTTATTTTTTGCGCTATAAACAAAAAAGAGCAACGATTCTGAAAAAAAACTATTTCTTTTTCGTTCATTGATGGACACAGCTCTTCATCTTCTTGACCGTAGGGTTATTCTGCCCTCTACAGCAGTAGGACACTAGGCAGAGAAAAAGCTTGAACGCGCCTATGGGGCAGTCCCTGGGGGTATACTCCCACTTCCCGCTATAGGTATTCAGTTTTTTTCTGCCTAGTCAGGAGTAAGGACCTAGTTCCTTGCTGGAATCTCTGGTCCTGGCAATTTTTTCTTTTACATGGAATTTTTTCCTCTTTTTATTATTTTGTTCCTGTGTGAGCTACAATCAAATACTGGAGTGGGCGACAAACTGGATAATCTAGATCCTTAAGATCCCTCTAGCCCACTGGACGGGGGCTAGCCTGCGAGCTAAACGTCTTGCGAGGGCGCATACGAACTGGCTTCGGCCTGAGTTGCAGCATTTCCTCCTGGCGGTGCCCACCCTGCTCCTGGTGTGGTAAGTAGCCCCTGGAGAGTTTTGGGGTGGATGTGGCCCCTCCCTTGGATGGTCGGACCCCCAAGTTCCCATCCCCCCCCCCCAGCCCCACTAAAATTTCGGTCAGTGTGGGTCTTTGGGCCCCCCTCCCCTCTCTGGGGGAGGTTATGAGCTGGTTGTTGCCACATGCTCTTAAGGTGGGCTGGTTGAAGTTGCTGCTGACTTGTTTTCCTGGGGGGTTCCCTGCCACCCTCTGGGCTCCCCGCGGCGGTTGTTGGGCTGGGGAAGTGGTTGTTTTAACATCCGCGTGTACGCGACTTTCGCGGCCGGATCCGCCCAAAAATTTAGGCCACGGCTTTGTGGCCTACTCGCTAGAAACTATGTGAGGCGGCCCCTGTGAGGGTGGCTGATGCCACTGGCTCCCATTTGGGAATCTGCCCTCCCCTCCGTTGCCGGTAGGCGGTCTGCTCCGCTGGGGATCGCGTCCTGGCAGCTGGGCACCTTCAAAAATGTAGGCAATGGCTTGCGGCCTACTATAAGGTGACCAGGGACATCTCTTTTTTTTTATACTGATAATGGTGGCAATCAGCGACTTATAGCAGGACTGCGATATTGCAGCAGACACATTTGTGTTTTTAGGGACCAGTGACACTAATACAGTGATCAAATATGCACGGTCACTGTGCTAATGACATATGATCCTCCACAGAGCGACCACTCTGTAGCAGTAAATCTGCTATGGGGCGGTCGGAATCTGGTTAAGATCATCAACATTATGTTAACACACAGGCAGGGGGTGCTCTATCATGGCTCTGGCTGGCTCTGTCAGTGTGTCACATGACATTGCTGCTGGGTGCTGATTTTGTTAAATTATGACCAATAAGCAGCCTTGTCATGTGACACACTGGGACAGAGCCAGCCAGCCAGAGCCATGATAGAGCTCCCCCTGCCAGTGAGTTATGATACCATCCATGATGCCAGAGACAGGGACAGTGCAATGTAGTCTTTTCACTGACACCCCCAAAGCACACCTGTGTTGAAGCATTGAAGGTACTGGCAGTCCCACGATCGGATCTGCTTATCCTCTGTTCCTGCTGCTGGAAACTGTCAGCTGAGCTCAGCTGCCTCTCTCTGCCTGTCACCGCCACCGATGCCCTCCTCACAGCTTCTCAAGTCTAGCTCTCCGGGCCCCCGCTACTGCTGGGCGAGGAGCGGAGCTGAGGGGAGGAAGATCACTCTGCCAGGGAAGGCAAGGAGATAGGCAGGCAGGCTGGCCGGGACTTGAGCCAAGGCAGAGGAACATGCGAGGGGGAACATTGCACCTGAAACTGAAGAATTTGTCCCTCCGCTCCGGCTAGCACATGATCCTCGGAGAGGGACACGGATCATGGAAAAAATACACCCCCCCCCCCTGGGCTAGTGGGAGCGGCGGCACAGAGGTGTAAAATTCAAAATCTTTTTTTAATTCTGCACTGACTGTCTTTGAAATCGCCCGGTCCCCTGTTCAAATCCAATCCGGGGACCGCCTCATCTACTGCCTCTAAGCTCACAGAAACCAATTATAAACTACTAACCCGCTGGCATCATACACCAGCTAAGCTTTACAAGATTTTTTCTACTTGTTCCAACCTGTGTTGACGTGGGTGTGGTAAACCTGCCACCCACGCTCACATATGGTGGTTGTGTCCGGTTATTAAACCATATTGGACGGAGGTTTTGAACTTGATTGAGAAAATACAGGGTTCCCCCGTAGAAAGGGATCCCTGGACGGTACTGTTTCACTGTACGGAGTCGCCAGCACGTCTTTATCGTAACTCCATCACCCCCCACCTTTTGAATGCTGCTAAATCTTTGATTCCCAGATATTGGAAAAGCTCGACCATTCCCTCCATTTCACAATGGCTTCAGTTGGTTGACTATCTCTGCCACATGGAGGACATGACCTTAGAATACAGAAACCAATCTGAAAGAGCCCATAAGATATGGGCCTGCTGGCTCTCCTTTACGTATTCTTCTACTTATGCTGCATTGGTGTCATGAAAACAAATAGTACACTGTATATTGTCTTCTTATGCTTTATGTTCAGGTACCAGTCATAAGAGCCAGCCTCCCCCCCCCCTTTTCTTTGTCCTGTCACCTTTTTTCTCTTTTTTTTTTTTTTTTTTCTTTCCTTTTTTCCATTCTCTTCTTCGATTTTTACTCCTTTTAAGATATGCTTTTTTATCCATCAGTTCTGATGGGAAGCAAAATCTGCTCATCATTTATGGTTCTGGTGTTATACATGATGTTTAACTTTCTGTATGTCAATAGCTTTTTGTGGATGATTTCCACACGGTTTCTAACACATTCACAGTTGTTTATGTAGGTCTATGCCTTTATACTGTTTTGATATGGACACCGTTTTGTAACCTATGGCATATTTTTCTCAATTAAAAACTTATTGAACAAAATAAAAATCCAATCTGGGGACAAAACCAGGGACAGACTTGATCTGGGGACTGTCCCCAGAAGCCGGGGATCTCTGTTTACCATGTGGTCGAGTCAGGTGCTGCCATTGGGGGGGTGGGGGCGGCCTCAGTGTGTGTAGCTGAAGCCCCCACTCTTCTTTTTGGTGCCTGCCAGGCTGAGGATCTGTGTAATTGCCAGCTGGGCCTCCACAAAAATTTCAGGCTGCGGTGTGCAGCCTGCTAGGCCATGTGGTCAGCTTGGCACCTCTCTTGGAAGGGGTAGTGCTGTGAGGGCGCTTCATTTTTTTAATGACAGCATTGCCGCCTTTATTGTGTGGGACACCTGCCCTGTTCTGTGAGGGTACTCTGCCTGCACTTCCGCATCATGGGGGCTATATCATATTATGTCCTCTATGAGGGCTCAAAGGCTGACGCCCCCCTTGTTTCTTGCTGGGTCCGATAGGTGGTCCATTGTGTGCCCTTGACTGGCGTCCCCTTTGCGGGATCCTTTGACTCCCTTGAGTATGTTTTTCAGGGTGAGCTTAGTATATAGCGACCCTACTTGTTCTGCATCCACGCACCCTGAGTGCTCAGATAGTGAGGATGATTCCTATGTTCCTCTAGCCGCGCTTATATAGGTGCTGGTGGATGCACTGTTTGTGTCAGTGCGTGAAACTTTAAAAATGGAGGTTGCGGCCAATGCTGCGTTTGAGGCATCGGTTCCTTTTGGCAACCACCAGCCCTCCAAAGTGGCAAGGGTGTTCCTCTTTCCGCTGATCTCCACAACATTGTCACAAAACAGTGGAGTTTTCCAAAATGTAGTGGTTGCCAAGCATTTTTGCTTGCGGTATCTTTATGAGAATTAACTGCGTTACCGGTGGACAGTTCCATCTGTAGTGGACTCACCGGTTTCCAGGTCAAATAAAGATATCTTAATTCCGGTTGAGGAGTCCCCTGCCTTTACAGGTCCAGCTAATAAGAGGGCAGAAGCTCTTGCCCGCCATATGTGGCTGACTGGCTGTGGCTGGTTCGGCGATTAGGCCGGTAATTACTATTGCCCTGGTGTCGCAAACTCTGACCGAGTGGGCTAAGCTTTTACACCGGGACCTGGATAAGAAGCAGCTCCCCCCTGCCTTGGTGGAGCTGGCGGATCAGTTGGTCCAAGGGATGCTGCTCCCCTGCTTTCTAGACCGTCTGTCTCAGCAGTGGTCCTGCAGTGCATTATCTGGCTGAAATGCTGGTCTGCGGCCCAGGCTTCTAAGAAGGCCTTGTCTGATTTTCCTTTCGTGGCGAATCACCTTTTTGGAGCATCCTCTGATGACATCATCAAGGGCCTCACAGGGAGAAAGAGAACTCTTCTTCCTCAGGCTTCCAGGGGTGAAGAGTCCCTTCGCAGACGGGACCCTCCCTTTCGGCTCATAAGCAACTTTTTTGTCCCTCAGGGTCTCCAGACAAGGGACCTAAACCCATTCAGGCCTCTGCTAGCGGTTCCAAAAAGTCTTGGTCATGCAAACCACGAGCAGGTGCTGCCAGACCTGCAGAAAAAATTCCTCCGCATGAAGGGGTGCACTCACCCATATCTGGGGTGGGGGACGTCTTTGCTGTTTTCCGGGTCCGTGAACCTTCCTAAACCAGGCCAAATTTGTGGTCATTCGCTCCCGCTACAAGATCGAATGTCGATCATATCACCCGGAAAGGTCCTTCCCTTCCAACCTGCACCCATCACTAGATCGCTTAAAGGATCTATATGGAGCGGTGCAAGATTTGTTACTTCAAGGGGTGATTGTTCTGGTTCCAAAGTCAGAAAGTTTTCAAGGCTTTTTTACTCAAACCTGTTTACAGTTCCCAGGAAGGAGGGCAAGGTACGCCCAATACTGAACCTCAAGGCGCTAAACCGCTTTGTGCGGGTACAAAAGTTCTGCATGGAGTCCATGTGCACGGTGGTGGCCTCCCTACATCAGGGGGATTTCCTCGCCTCTATCGACATCAAAGATGCCTACCTTCACATCCCAATATGTGTTGCCCATCAGCGTTTCCTCTGCTTTGTCATGGGCGAGGAGCATTATTATCGATTTGTGGCATTACCCTTTGGTCTCCCTTCTGCTCCTCGGGTCTTTACGAAAGTGTTGGCCCCAGTTCTAGCATTTCTGCATCAGCGGGGGATCGTGGTACTGGGGTACCTAGATGATCTGCTTTTACGAGCATCTGCTTTAACGAGCAGAGTCGTCGTCCCCCTTGTTGGACAACTTGGAGATTATTCTGCAAACGCTGAGGGAGTTCAGTTGGGTTCTGAATCTTCAGAAGTCTGCCCTGGTTCCGTCCAACAAGCCTAGTCTATCTGGGTCTGACTCCAGACTCATCCTCAGCCAGAGTGTTTCTTCCTCTGGAGGAATTTCAAAAGTTGCAAGAGGCAAATTTAGCTTTTGCTGACTAGCAGACGGTCATCTCTTTGGACTTGCATGCACCTGTCTGGGTGGGGAGGCATCCTCGGCACAGTTTGTGCTCAGGAGGTCAGGTCTCAGGAAGAAAACTTTGTTTGGATCATTAGACAAGTCGTCTCCAGGGGTGTCCGGTGTGGATTCAATCAGATATTGCCATGGCCATGGTCTATGTCAATCACCAAGGGGGCACAAGAAGTTTCCTGGCGGCTCGGACGTAGTCGGCATAGGTGGGCAGAAAGATTAGTTCCAGCCCTCTCTGCTGTGCACATTCCAGGGGTGGAAAATTGGAAAGCGGACTATCTCCGTCGACAGGCGTTAGACCAAAGAGAATGGTCTCTTCATCCGGAGGTGTTTCATCAGTTGTGTCTCCAGTAGGGTACTCCAGAGGTTGATCTGTTGGCCTCTCGCCTCTCAGGATCCTCTAGCCATCGCTACAGACACTTTAGTCGCTTCTTGGAGTCAGTATCGTCTGATTTACTTCTTGCCTCCTCTCCAGCTTCTGCCGAGACTACTATGGAGGATCGAAACAAAAGGGATTCCGGTCATCCTAGTGGCTCCAGACTGGCCTTGCCGGTCTTGGTACGCCGATCTGGTATGGCTGGTCGCCGATGCTCCTTGGAGACTCCTTCTCAGGGAAGATCTGCTATCCCAAGGGCAAATCTTCCATCTTGCTTTACAGTTGCTGGCTTTTACGGCTTGGCTGTTGAAAACCAGGTGCTGAAGGACAGAGGGTTGTCTGGCTCCGTGATTCTTACGTTGTTAAAAGCTCGAAAATCTACTTCTAGGAAGATTTACCATCGTACGTGGAAGACGTACATTGCGTGGTGTGAATCCCTCTGGGTTCACCCTCGTTCCTTTTTGTTGGCTCGATCTTGGCTTTCCTACAACAAGGGGTTGAGCAGTGCCTGGCCTTGAGTACCATCAAGGGCTAGGTCTCAGCGTTGGCAGTTTTCTTTCAATGCCCATTGGCCACACACTCCTTGGTGCGTACTTTTCTTAAGGGCATGGGACACTTGGTTCCTCCAGTGCATTTTCCATTGCCGTCGTAGGACCTCAATTTGGTGTTGTCAGTTCTCCAGAAGCCTCCCCTTGAAAATATTCCCGGAGATTCCCAGTGGCGGCCCGTCCATTACGGGCGCAAGGGCGCAGCCCCCCCATCCATGCATCCGGCCCCCTAATTTACATGCAGGGTGGCGGATGCATGGATTCCAATGGGGTTTTTTTTTTTTAAGCACCTGATTAGAGCCAGAGGCTCTAATAGGCTTGAAAAAAGGGTGGGCTCGGGGCGCAGAGCACTGCGCCCTGAGCCCACCCAGTTATATTAAAATATCGAATGAATATTCACTATTATCACACTGATTCTCCTCCCACCCAATCAGGAAGCGGGTCGTGAGTCCCCTTTCCCGATTGGCTGAAAAGAGAAGCGAAGAGAGGAAAGAGAAAAAAAGAGGAAAGAGACGCATGGCCAGAGGAGACTGACAGCCACTCGGGGAAGGAGGCGGTAAGGAAGCTGGCTGTCCAGCTGGCCAGCCAGCCGTCCGCCGTCCCAGGGGGGGGGTGGTGTAATAGACTGGCGGCAGTCCTGCAGAGGGGGGGGTTGGTTTTTCCGCCCCCCCCCCCTAAAATTGTCATGCACGAGCCGCCACGGGAGTCGGGTAAGTATTTAGGGATGGGGAGTCGAGGTAAGTATTTAGGGATGGAGAGTCGAGGTAAGTATTTGTGGATGGGGAGTCGGGGTAAGTAATTGTGGATGGGGAGTCGGGGTAAGTATTGGTGGATGGGGAGTCGGGTAAGTATTGGTGGATGGGGAGTCGGGTAAGTATTGGTGGATGGGGAGTCGGGGTAAGTATTGATGGATGGGGAGTCGGGGTAAGTATTGGTGGATGGGTAGTCGGGGTAAGTATTGGTGGATGGGGAGTCGGGGTAAGTATTGGTGTATGTGGAGTCGGGGTAAGTATTGGTGTATGTGGAGTCGGGGTAAGTATTGGTGTATGTGGAGTCGGGTAAGTATTGGTGGATGGGGAGTCGGGTAAGTATTTAGGAATGGGGAGCCAGGCAGTGGCGGCCATCCATTAGGGGCACAGGGGTGCCGCCCCCCCCCCATCCATGCATTCGGCCCCCTAATCTACATGCAGGGTGCCGAATGCATGGATTCCAATAGGGTTTTTTTTTTTTTTAAGCACCTGATTAGAGCCAGAGGCTCTAATGGGCTTCAAAAAAGGGTGGGCTCAGGGGGCAGAGCACTGCGCCCCTGAGCCCACCCAGTTGTATGACAATAGCGAAAGTATTGAATGAATATTCGCTATTATCACACTGATTCTGCTCTCAGCCAATCAGGAAGCTGGTCGTGATTCCCCTTTCCCGATTGGCTGAAAAAAAAAGCAATTTTACTGGCCATTGGCCAGGAAAAGGGAGGAGACGTATGGCCAGAGGAGACTCACAGCCATTTGGAGAAGGAGGAGGTAAGGAAGCTGGCTGTCCAGCTGGCCAGTTGTCCTTCTGTCCCAAGGGAGAGGGGGGGGTGGTGTAATAGACTGCTGGCCGGCCATCCTGCAGAAGGGGGGGGGGTGTTGGTTTTGCCGCCCCCCCCCCTCAAATTGTCATGCACCAGCCGCCACTGGAGTCAGGTAAGTATTTAGGGATGGGGAGTCAGGTAATTTTTTAGGGATGGGGAGTCAGGAAAGTAGTTAGGGATGGAGAGTTGGGTAAATATTTAGGAATGGGGAGTCAGGCAGTGGCAGCCCATCCATTAGGGGTGCAGGGGCACCCCCCCCCCATCCATGCATTCGGCCCCCTTATCTACATTCAGGGCGCCGGATGCATGGATTCCAATAGGGTTTTTTTTTTTTTTTAAGCACCTGATTAGAGCCAGAGGCTGTCATAGGCTCCAAAAAATGGTGGGCTCGGGGGGCAGAGCACTGCGCCCTGAGCCTACCCAGTTATATGAAAATATCGAATGAATATTCGCTATTATCACACTGATTCTCCTTCCAGCCAATCAGGAAGCGGGTCATGAGTCCCCTTTCCTGATTGGCTGAAAAGAGAAGCGATTTTACTGGCCATTGGCCAGGAAGAGGGAGGAGACGTATGGCCAGAGGAGACTCACAGCCATTTGGAGAAGGAGGAGGTAAGGAAGCTGGCTGTCTGGCTGGCCAGTTGTCCGTCTGTCCCAAGGGAGAGGGGGGGTGGTGTAATAGACTGCTGGCCGGCCATCCCACAGAAGTGGGGTGTTGGTTTTGCCACTCCCCCCCCTCAAATAGTCATGCATCAGCCGCCACTGGAGTCAGGTAAGTAGTTAGGGATGGGGAGTCATGAAAGTAGTTAGGGATGGAGAGTCGGGTAAGTATATGGGGATGGGGAGTCGGGTAAGTATATGGGGATGGGGAGTCAGGCAGTGGCAGCCCATCCATTCAGGGCGCCGGATACATGGATTCCAATAGGGTTTTTTTTTTTTTTAAGCACCTGATTAGAGCCAGAGGCTCTAATAGGCTTCAAAAAATGGTGGGCTCGGGGCGCAGAGCACTGCGCCCTGAGCCTACCCAGTTATATGAAAATATCGAATTAATATTCTTTATTATCACACTGATTCTCCTCCCAGCCAATCAGGAAGCGGGTCGTGAGTCCCCTTTCCTGATTGGCTGAAAAGAGAAGTGATTTTCCTGGCCATTGGCCAGGAAGAGGGAAGAGACGCATGGCTAGAGGAGACTCGCAGCCACTCGGGGAAAGGAGGAACATGCGAGCGGGAGCATTGCGCCTGAAACTGAAGAATTTGTCCCTCCGCTCCGACCAGCACATGATCCTCAAAGAGGGACACGGATCATCGAAAAAATACACCCCCCTGAGCTAGTAGCAGCGGCGGCACAGAGGTGTGTAATTCAGAATCTTTTAATTCTGCACTGACTGTCTTTGAAAAGTTAAAACTGATTTTCTATTTGTGCCCATTAACTGGAAGAAAAATGAACGAACGGACCAAATGAAATGACAGATTTTCGAATGATTTTTCGGCTAGTGTATGACCAGCATAAGTTAAAAAAAAAAATAAAAATGCTCATTTTGTGCTCTTCAGCAGATCGCGGGACTCCTGCAGACTGTCAGTGTAAGTTGTCTGCTTGTACATCGCATGGCCAGGCAGTTTCACACTTGCAGGATGAAGTACAAGCCGACATTCGCAAACGATGTCAGTACTTTTAGTTCATTCATTCACAAAACTCAGAGAACAAATGACGCAGCCACATGCTTTTCAAAAAGTGACAGCTGGTATGGGGAGCACTCCAGATTTTTTGCCAACAGTACAACGTACACACGTGTCATTTCTTCTACCGCTCCGTAAAGACTGAGTCAGCTGGCCCACAACCTAGGCGAGTGTAAGTTAGAACATGCTCGAGTGCGCACAGCTTTGTGACTCACCACCATAGTGCTATGCCACTGATTTTCCAGGAATTAAATTGTCACACCTGTAATTTTCAATGTCCTCCTGAAGATGCTAGATGCCTGGCTGTTGTGTAAACCTTATGGCTTTAATACACCCAGGGTTTTTTTTTTTTATTAAAACTAGGAGAGTTCAAAATCTGTCACAACTCTGCATAAAAACTCAGCTTCCACATTTTATTGCCAAAGCTTAATTGAACAAGCTGAAGTTAGAAGCTGATTGGCTACCATGTACAGCTACACCAGATTCTGACTGCACCAGCTTTAGTAAATCTACCCTTTAGTGTCAGTAATCTAATACAAGCATGCAGAAAGTGAAGGCAGAACTGTCATAGCATGCATGTCCCAGGTCCGTGGGCTCAGAAAGTAATAAAGTCTTTAGCTCTACATTGGAGGTGGGCAAGACCTTTTCAGAGAGAAGTTGGCAATGGCTGCCAATCTATTCTCTCAGCAAACATTTCCTTTAAATGAAGGGGAATATAAATGTTTGGCTGTGAATGGTACATTATTGGGACCTAAACCCAATTTCTGGCTTTTACTTTAAAGACCAGCTCCAATCAAAACTTGTGTTCTATTTAGCATGGGTAATATGCAACTGTGTATGTACAAGCTTCTGTCTCTGCATACTGTTGGGATTGAAGGACACACAGATACCATGCCCTTAGTTTTTCTGATACTCTGGCTACCATCTTACCATGAGTTCTGCTTTTCCCCTCTATTCAATGGGTCCCATGTTTTTTTCTGGGACAGGGAGGTCAACTGGTTTGCTAGATGTCTAAATGGACCATCTACATAATGTAAAGGGTTTTCCTGGGTCAGTAACCCACTATATCAGCCAGGCAGTATTTTGAGCAGATCAAAAGCAGCAGCATGCACAGTTTGGTCCCTTTCCAAGGGGCACTTCTTGGAAGCGTGATCCGCTTGCTCAGCAGAGGATCTCTCCACGGAGCAGGTCTGGGTCTGCTTTGCAGGCTGTGTATCTGGTTGTTGTCATGACACATGACGTCACAAAGGGGTGTGGTCTCCAGGTGTTGTCACTTGATGGCCACACCCCATGGCAATTTAAGAACTGGCAGGCAACGGTGCTGCCAACATCAGGAAACCATGCGTCGGAGGAGGACCGTTTTGTTTTTTTTTTTTTTTGTTTTTTTAGAGGGTCAGCAGTGGAGGGAGAAGACATCACCAGAGGGAGAAGACATAACCGGAGGCAGAAGACTAGAGGAAGAAGATATCACCGAAGGGAGAAGACATCAGTGGAGTGAAATGACTTGAGGAAGAAGACATCAGCGGAGGGAGAAGACCGGAAAAAGAAGACATCGGTGGTGGTACCGGAGAAAGAATACATGTTGCAGCTACGATGGGGGACATTCTTAATTTTTATTAAAAGAACTTTTAATAAACAGTCAATTTAACAGTCAAAAACTGTCTTTTTTTTTTTTGTAACACTACACTGCTTCTTTTGGGTGAATGGGCAGGGGTACAATGTACCCCATACTCAATCTCATAGAGGGGCAGGATCCAGATTCTGATAAGCCCCTTGCCCGCAGACCCCCACATCCACTGCCATATTGAGGGCATGTGGCCTGGTATGGTCCAGGAGGGGGGGGGGGGGGGAGGGTGCTCGCCCAATCCCCCCCTTCCTGACCTGCCAGGCTGCATGCTCGGAAAAGGGTCTGGTATAGACTTTTAGGGGGGCCCTACACTGTTTTTTTGTGGGATTTCCCCTCAAATCTATGGGGGGAGCCAACACGTTTTTTTTTGTTTTTTTTTAATTTTGGGGTGGGGTTCCCCTTCAAGATCCTCAGAGCACGAGTGCCACAAGTTGGATCAGTTAAGATGATGATCCAACGTGGATACGACTTGCATTCAAATCGACAGGCTGAAATCTTGCCCAAGTTGGACCAAAGTAGTGCAGGAAGGCACCTTTAGGGAACCATTGATTTCGACATGTCATGTGACTTGTGCTCCCGAAGTCAAAGCGCATGTCAGACCAGTGTGAACCGGCCCCTAATCTCTGAGGGCTCTTGTCCAGTTCTGTTAATTAGAAGCGCAGTCGTATTCGGACACCTATCTGCATGATACAGCAAACCAAATAATCGAAATCCAGATGCAAGGTGTATGCAGATGTGGACTGTTAAAAAAAAAAATTTAAAGGAACACTTTTTAATCAGAGTATACCATAAGTAAATTAAACTCCTGGGATATTGATTTGGTCTTTTAAGTAGCAGAGGGGGTTGTTAATTAGTTTCAGCTACTTTGGTGTTAATGAAATTAACAACGGGTGCACTATATGGGTAACAATGGGACAACCTCCAACACAGGAATGGTTTTACAGGTGGAGGCCACTTAAATTTTGTTTCCCTACTCCTCTTTTCTGACTGTTTTTTCACTAGTTTTGCATTTGGCTACGGTCAGTGTCACTACTGGTAGCGTGAGGCCATACCTGGACCCTATAGAGGTTGCACAGGCAGCCCAACTCCTCTAGGGTGGCACATTAATGCGTGCCATTGCCAGAAGGTATGCTGTGTCTCCCAGCACAGTCTCCAGAGCATGCAGAGATTTCAGGAGACAGGCAGTTACTCTAGGAGAGTTGGGCAGGGCCGTAGAAGGTTCTTACCCATCAGCAGGACCGGTCTCTGCTCCTTTATGCAAGGAGGAACAGGATGAACACTGCCAGAGCCCTACAAAATTACCTCCAGCAGGCCACTGGTGTGAATGTCTCTGACAAAACAATCAGAAATAGACTTCATGAGGGTGGCCTAAGGGCCCAACGTCCTCTAGTGGGCCCAGTGCTCACTGCCCTGGCACAATGGAACTGGACTGTCATTTAACATTGAACACCAGAATTGGCTGGTCCGCCACTGGCGGACCTGTGCTTTTCAAAGATGAGAGCAGGTTCACCTGAGCACATGTGACAGACAAGAAAGGATCTGGAGAAGCCTTGGAGAATGTTATGCTACCTGTAACATCGTTCAGCATGACCGG
The DNA here is from genome assembly GCF_965119305.1 of Pelophylax lessonae. Taxonomy (NCBI): domain Eukaryota; kingdom Metazoa; phylum Chordata; class Amphibia; order Anura; family Ranidae; genus Pelophylax; species Pelophylax lessonae. The sequence goes on from NC_138774.1 coordinate 219,943,785, forward strand.
TTTGGTGGTGGTTCAGTGATGATCTGGGGAGGCATATCCATGGAGGGACGCACAGACCTCTACAGGCTAGACAATATCACCCTGACTGCCATTAGGTATCAGGATGAAATCCTCCTGGTGCATGACAATGCTCGGCCTCATGTGGAGAGAGTATGCAGCCAGTTCCTATTGGATGAAGGAATTGATACCATTGAATGGCCCCCACGCTCGCCTGATCTAAATCCAATAGAACACTTTTGGGACATTTTGTTTTGGTCCATCCAACACCGCCAGGTTGCACCTCAGTCTGCTCAGGAGCTCAGTGAGGCCCTTGCCCAGATCTGGGAGGAAATACCCCAGGACACCATTCGCTGTCTCATTTGGAGCATGCCCCGACGTTGTCAGGCATGCATACAAGCACATGGGGGGCCATACAAGCTACTGAGTACCACTCTGAGTTGCTGCAATGAAATTTCAGAAAAATGGACTAGCTTGCTGCATCATTTTTATACTTTGATTTTCGGGATGTCTTTAAATTCAGCCCTCTGTAGGTTGATAATTTTCATTTCCATCAAAAGTTGTGGCATACTTTAGCCAGTCCATATCAGTATAGATACGCAGCATGATATTTTTCCCCATTAAGATCTGATGTGTTTTCGGGGGCCCATGCGCGGCATGTACCGGAGCGGACGCAGCGGCTAGGAGCTCCGTCCTACAGCGGGCTTTCATCCACCTCTACAGGGCAATAATCCGGCACTACTAGCTCAAAACGTAACCCCCCTGTTCAGCTGACACTGTGCATGCCTACCTCTCTCCCTCTCCTGCAGCCTCTCCAGCTACACTTCACCTCTCTTCAGGACTCTCTGCTCCAGCACCAGCTACTGGAACTTCACAAACCTGTGAGTATTACCAGGGGCGGACTGACAACTCATGGGGCCCCCGGGCAATAGGAGATCATGGGGCCCCCTGTATCCCCATCCACACTCAAGCCACACCCACACCCCAGCCTGTCCGTACACATCCCCAGCCTGTCAACATACCACCCCAGCCAGTCCGTATACATCCCCAGCCTGTCCGTATACATCACCAGCCTGTCCGCATACCACCCCAGCCTGTCCGTATACTGTACATCCCCAGCCTGTCCGTATACATCCCCAGCCTGCCCGCATACCACCATAGCCTGTCCGCATACCACCCCAGCCTGTCCGTATACATTCCCAGCCTGTATGTATACCACCCCAGTCTGTCCGTATACCACCCCAGCCTGTCCGTATACATCCCCAGCCTGTCGGCATACCACCCCAGCCTGTCTGTATACATCCCCAGCCTGTCCGTATACATCCCCAGCCTGTCCGTATACATCACCAGCCTGTCCGCATACCACCCCAGCCTGTCCGTATACTGTACATCCCCAGCCTGTCCGTATACATCCCCAGCCTGCCCGCATACCACCATAGCCTGTCCGCATACCACCCCAGCCTGTCCGTATACATTCCCAGCCTGTACGTATACCACCCCAGTCTGTCCGTATACCACCCCAGCCTGTCCGTATACATCCCCAGCCTGTCGGCATACCACCCCAGCCTGTCTGTATACATCCCCAGCCTGTCCGTATACATCCCCAGCCTGTCCGTATACCACCCCAGCCTGTCCGTATACATCCCCAGACTGTCCGCATACCACCCCAGCCTGTCTGTATACATCCCCAGCCTGTCTGTATACATCCCCAGCCTGTCCGTATACATCCCCAGCCTGTCTGTATACCTACCTAGCTTGTCTGTATACCTGCAGACCACAGCTGGCGTGAGGAAGCCAGCCGGTGTTGCCATTATTTGTCTTCAGTCTGGGCCCAGAAGAGCAGGTGCAGGCCTAGGGACCACGGCTGAAGAAATAGGTAGAGGGGCGCCACAAAAAATCTTCACCCCTGTCACCGTATACATGGGCAGGGAAAAGGGGTGGAGTCAGGGGCAGAGCCAATGGGGGGCGGCAAAATGTGGTTTCGCCTAGGGTGTCAAGAATCCTTGCACCAGCCCTGGCTGTGTCCTCAATCTTCTTTCTTTCTTTCTTTCTTATTTTCGCTCCAAGGTGAAAGATTAGAGGTCTGTTTAGAACCCTGGTATATCACCAAAGCCTCCCAACTGGGCTCCTAAAAAAAGTTGTATAAAGTAATAAAAATAAAATTGTAAAACAAAATAATAAAATAAATTGGTAAAAAAATGAACAAAAATAAAAGACTACTGACCCCTTCCATTGCCCTACTGGCACCTTCCACTGCCCTTCTGACACCGTCCACTGCCCTACTGACAACGTCCACTGCCCTACTGACACCGTCCACTGCTCTACTGACACCGTCCACTGCTCTTCTGACACCGTCCACTGCCCTATTGACACCGTCCAGTGCTCTACTGACACCGTCCACTGCCCTACTGACACCGTCCACTGCTCTTCTGACACCCTCCACTGCCCTACTGACACCATCCAGTGCTCTACTGACACCGTCCACTGTCCTACTGACACCATCCACTGCCCTACTGACACCATCCACTGCCCTACTGACACCTTCCACTGCCCTACTGACACCATCCACTGCTCTACTGACACCTTCCACTGCCCTACTGACACCATCCAGTGCTCTACTGACACCGTCCACTGTCCTACTGACACCATCCACTGCCCTACTGACACCATCCACTGCCCTACTGACACCTTCCACTGCCCTACTGACACCATCCACTGCTCTACTGACAGGTGAAAGATTAGAGGTCTGTTTAGAACCCTGGTATATCACCAAAGCCTCCCAACTGGGCTCCTAAAAAAAGTTGTATAAAGTAATAAAAATAAAATTGTAAAACAAAATAATAAAATAAATTGGTAAAAAAATGAACAAAAATAAAAGACTACTGACCCCTTCCATTGCCCTACTGGCACCTTCCACTGCCCTTCTGACACCGTCCACTGCCCTACTGACAACGTCCACTGCCCTACTGACACCGTCCACTGCTCTACTGACACCGTCCACTGCTCTTCTGACACCGTCCACTGCCCTATTGACACCGTCCAGTGCTCTACTGACACCGTCCACTGCCCTACTGACACCGTCCACTGCTCTTCTGACACCCTCCACTGCCCTACTGACACCATCCAGTGCTCTACTGACACCGTCCACTGTCCTACTGACACCATCCACTGCCCTACTGACACCATCCACTGCCCTACTGACACCTTCCACTGCCCTACTGACACCATCCACTGCTCTACTGACACCTTCCACTGCTTTACTAACACCGTCCACTGCCCTACTGACTCCATCCACTGCCCTACTGACACTGTCCACTGCTCTTCTGACAACCTCCACTGCCCTACTGACACCATCCAGTGCTCTACTGACACCGTCCACTGCCCTACTGACACCATCCACTGCCCTACTGACACCATCCACTGCCCTACTGACACCTTCCACTGCCCTACTGACACCATCCACTGCTCTACTGACACCTTCCACTGCTTTACTAACACCGTCCACTGCCCTACTGACTCCATCCACTGCCCTACTGACACCATCCACTGCCCTACTGACACCGTCCACTGCCCTACTGACACCGTCCACTGCCCTACTGACACTATCCACTGCCCTACTGACACCGTCCACTGCTCTACTGACACCGTCCACTGCTCTACTGACACTGTCCACTGCTCTACTGACACTGTCCACTGCTCTACTGACACTGTCCACTGCTCTACTGACACCGTCCACTGCTCTTCTGACACCGTCCACTGCCCTACTGACACCGTCCAGTGCTCTACTGACACCGTCCACTGCCCTACTGACACCATCCACTGCCCTACTGACACCGTCCACTGCTCTTCTGACTACCTCCACTGCCCTACTGACACCATCCAGTGCTCTACTGACACCGTCCATTGCCCTACTGACACCATCCACTGCCCTACTGACACCATCCACTGCCCTACTGACACCTTCCACTGCCCTACTGACACCATCCACTGCTCTACTGAACCCTTCCACTGCTTTACTAACACTGTCCACTGCCCTACTGACTCCATCCACTGCCCTACTGACACTGTCCACTGCTCTTCTGACAACCTCCACTGCCCTACTGACACCATCCAGTGCTCTACTGACACCGTCCACTGCCCTACTGACACCATCCACTGCCCTACTGACACCATCCACTGCCCTACTGACAACTTCCACTGCCCTACTGACACCATCAACTGCTCTACTGACACCTTCCACTGCTTTACTAACACCGTCCACTGCCCTACTGACTCCATCCACTGCCCTACTGACACCATCCACTGCCCTACTGACACTGTCCACTGCCCTACTGACACCGTCCACTGCCCTACTGACACTATCCACTGCTCTACTGACACTATCCACTGCCCTACTGACACCATCCACTGCTCTACTGACACCGTCCACTGCTCTACTGACACTATCCACTGCTCTACTGACACTGTCCACTGCTCTACTGACACTGTCCACTGCTCTACTGACACCGTCCACTGTTCTACTGACACCTTCCACTGCCCTACTGACACCGTCCACTGCCCTACTGACACAATCCACTGCTCTGCTGACACTGTCCGTACACTGCTCTACTGATACTATCCACTGTTCTACTGACACCGTCCACAATTCTACTGACACCATCCACTGCTCAACTGACACCGTCCACTGCTCAACTGACACCATCCACTGCTCTACTGACACCATCCTCTGCCCTACTGACACCGTCCGTACACTGTTTTACTGATACCATCCACTTCTCTACTGACACCATCCACTGTCCTACTGACACCATCCACTGCTCGGTTGACACCGTCCCCTGCCTTACTGACACCATCCACTGCTCTGCTGGCACAGTCCACTGCTCAACTGACACCATCCACTGCTCTGCTGACACCGTCCTCTGCTCTACTGACACCGTCCATCCACTGTTCTACTGACACCGTCCACTGTTCTACTGACACCATCCACTGCTCAACTGACACCGTCCACTGCTCAACTTACACCATCCACTGCTCTACTGACACCATCCTCTGCCCTACTGACACCGTCCGTACACTGTTTTACTGATACCATCCACTTCTCTACTGACACCATCCACTGTCCTACTGACACCATCCATTGCTCGGTTGACACCGTCCCCTGCCGTACTGACACCATCCACTGCTCTGCTGGCACAGTCCACTGCTCTACTGACACCATCCACTGCTCTGCTGACACCGTCCTCTGCTCTACTGACACCGTCCATCCACTGCTCTACTGATACCATCCACTGCTCTACTAACTCTGTCTTCTGCTCTACTGACACTGTCCACTGCTCTACTGACACTGTCCACTGCTCTACTGACACCTTCCACTGCCCTACTGACACGATCCATTGCCCTACTGACTGACACTACCAGGGTTGCAAAGGTCGCATATGCGACCAGGCTCTGGTGTGTTTTGCTACTGTGGGGGGACCAAAACAGCAGGAAGGAGATCCGCTACAGAACATGTGAAAAGGTCCTGCTGTTGATTTGTAATAAAGAAACCTGAAATGGGAGCAAATGGCCTCAGGGATCAGTGGAAAGGGCCCAGCCTGGGGGTCAGGGGGGCCCCATGGGTTCTTGCACTGGGGCCCTGAAAGTTCTAGTTACGCCTCTGTCAGCAAGCATATGGCAAGTCAGCTTTTTATGCTCAGTGTAAGAAAATCAATGAGCAGAGGCAAGAATTTCACTTTACATATGCTTTAATGCAAAAACAGAGGATAGCAGCAGTGCAGCATTTCCTTGCAGCAGATAAGCAATGGTTAACACTCAGGGCTCTTCCACAGACGTCAGCAAGTCAGAGCAGTCATACAGAGAGCAGAAAGCTTTACGGACTTTCAATTCTACTTCCAGCTTGCTGGTCCATCAAATCTGAAATACTGTCTCTGCACTCCCACATCAGATGTTGTTTTTACTCTCCCATAGCTCAAAGTGTAACACAACCTCGGAGCACAGAGCTGCTGTGTGTTCCTCTGCCCTGTGCCTGCTCCAGCTCACACCAAATAGTCTATCCGTGTTATACTCGGCTTCACTACCATGCTGACAGCTTCCCTGAATATAGAAAGATGGCGAGCATCATGGGGCCCCCTACTGGCCCTGGGCAGTGCCCTAAATGCCCGTATGGTCAGTCCGCCCCTGAGTATTACCCTCTCACTAAATTGGATCTTGACCTTAGTCTTGAATCCTTATGCTCCAAACCTTTAACTAAGATCCAAACTGAAATCCAGAAATCCACAGCCACCCTCTCCCAAGAAATTGCTGCCCTTGGTTCCCACACTGACTTACTTGAAAACAAACACGGTGAACTTGCCATCGCATACAATGATGTCTCCAGGGAGCATGAGGCTTTGTCCTCTGCATTTGTCCAGTTACAGTCGCATGTGGAGGACTTAGATAACAGAAAAATAAGGAATAACCTCAGGATTAGGGGAGCCCCTGAAACAATCACTGACCTTACTGCATTTTCCACAAAATTTTTTCTGAGTTTTCTCCCTGACCAAGAAGCACATGCATTTATTTGTGACATAATTCAGAGCATTACTTGCAAACCCCCCCCCCCCCCCGCCCAACAAACCTCAGACAGATATAGTACTGTGTATGAAGGATTTTCTCATAAAAGAAGATATACAAGCCACTTTAGATAGGAGGAAAATAAAGGAAATTACAACTGCTCTCTCCTCTGCCAGAATCAGATACCACTGGGGTTTCCCCTTTAAACTGATTGTCCCTCATAATGGCACTACTTACATCGCCTCTTCAATTCCTGAAGGTCAGGACATTTTGATAAAATTAGGCCTCCTGGACCCAGGTGCTATACCACGGACGGACCCCTTCTACACCTCGCCCCATCCCCATATGGAATATGCCTACTCCCCCACAGGGACAGATGCAGATTTAGGCATGATGCTGGACCCCCTCCGCCAGATTGAAATTCCTTTTTTTTTCTCGCTTTACACTGAATCATTTTAATTCAATCCTGGTCTAATGTCACCTTTTTTCTCCCTTTGAATTTATGCACCCATATGAACAAGCCATGTTAACGTTTATCATTATCGGATGAGTATTGGATGTCAATACATCATATATGTTATGCATGGCCCACTCCTCTCAAAATTTTTTTATGATGTTCCCATGTATTAAAATGCCATTGGGCCTCCCTCACTCTGAAGTCCATCACCATCCAGCCATGGAGCCCTCTCCTTAGCTTTAATCCAGTTGCCTCAGAATTTCCATTTGAATTATTTTTCTTTCCATATTTCAAGGTTTTCTGGCTCATGAAAGCCGTTGGGACAGCTATTTGATGAAATCTAGTGATTTTCTGGTGAACTTCAACCCTTCTGCTCATCACAGGTTTACTTATAACTTTGTTTCTCAGGAATTGTAGCCTAACAACTTTTTTTGTTAGACTCTCTGAGGACATCTTGTGCCTTTTTGAGAGTGTTACATCCAATTATCCAATGTGGATTTCAACTTTTCCCTAACACTATAATTATTTAGATGCCTCAACGTTTTTTTGCTACTTTTTATTTTTGCCATTATCCTATTGCATCAATTACTCAATAATATTGTAATAGCCCTAATTAGAGCAAAGTTCCTATCATAAGAATTTCTTACTTATTGTTTTTTCATCTCATATTTGCTTGTTCTAATGTATTCATCAGGTATGCACGGTTAAACCTAGTTTTACATGGCGGCTGCCTGTTTACATGCCAACATGATTTTCCCCCACTCGGCTCTGACCCCTCCAGGACATATACCAAGCGGAGATGTTATGAGTAAGTCTCTCCTCTCCTCTCCCTCTAGGGTTATTCGATTGGTATGGTATGCTATGCTTGGTATGGTTGTACTCGTTGAGGTTGAGCAGAGTTGGAGATATTTTATACTCCATGTAAAGCTCTATTGTTGTCTGAAGATGACTTTTCCCTCAGACCCCAATCTTAATTTACACACATACTATTCTTGTGTAAAGTTCAGCTATTATACAAAATACTACAAATTATTTTTCATTAACGGTTTGTTGGTATGTTGTCAATTATGTTATTCAGGAATATATCGCTTTATGGTTTTTCATGCTTAACATGTTTAAACATTTAGAAATATTGAAAGATCATATTCAACTATGCACTCCCCGTTTATGGCAGGTAGTTTCCATTCACATTTTGAATTTGCCCTCTAAACACCTTATTTCATCATGGCAGTAATTATATTGTAACATAATGTCCAAGGTTTTAACTCCCCCAATAAGAGGAACAAGGATTTTTTTCAATATAACAAATTGAACGCTAAAATCCTACTATTACAGGAGACCCATTTTCTTAAGGACAAACATCCCACTTACTTTCATAAATCCTATAATCAATCCTTTTACACCAGTTCAACTTCCAAAACCAAGGGTGTTGCAATTTTGTTACACCGCACTTGACCAATGTAGAATAGATGTCACCCCCAAACTCTTAGGCTGCTTAAAGCCAAAGGCTCCACCCCCATGCCATAAACCTTTCCCTTTACCTAAATAATTGAGACCACACCGTGCTTGGAGTTAATTGGCCACAGCAGCCATTTTATTAACCCTTTTACCTTAAAATTAACATAAGGAGAAAAAACATTCCTTACAAACATAAAACAATCAGTCATTAGGCCTGTTGGTCTTTGAGGCTCCTCCAAATAATTCCAAATCCTGCACTGCGGGACCTGTGCCCTGATAGGCCTCCAGCCGCGTCACCGGCTCGGAGACAAACCACTCCCCGCAGTGCCACCATTTTGAATTCCATTTAAACTGACATTAAATGGAATGCACCATAGGGACCCATACCAACGATGAGTCCCAACCATACCCTTATCCTAAACTGTTCACCTCCCCCGCCAGCAAAGACCAACAAAACGCCCAGCTGCCATGACAATATAAAATTCCCCCAGAAAGGACAGAAAGCACAAAAGACATGAATCAAAATCAACCATAACAGTCCCAGAAATTAGGGAGGGTGGGTGGGAAGCTTCTTCTTCCTTCGTCCGTTGAACTTCCACTGACCTCCAATCTGAGGGGCCACCCCTCCTAACTGTACCTCAACCCCTCCCAAACCTGATACACCAATCCCTGAATACCCCCCAACTCAAAACAATTTAATTTAACTCACACCTGCCCTGTCTCCCCTCTTCACATGGTCATGTCTGCCCTGCGCTATTTTTTTTTTTTTTTTTTTTTTTCGCTTCGGGCCTTGCTTGACCAATGTAGAATAGATGTCACCCCCAAACTCTTAGGCTGCTTAAAGCCAAAGGCTCCACCCCCATGCCATAAACCTTTCCCTTTACCTAAATAATTGAGACCACACCGTGCTTGGAGTTAATTGGCCACAGCAGCCATTTTATTAACCCTTTTACCTTAAAATTAACATAAGGAGAAAAAACATTCCTTACAAACATAAAACAATCAGTCATTAGGCCTGTTGGTCTTTGAGGCTCCTCCAAATAATTCCAAATCCTGCACTGCGGGACCTGTGCCCTGATAGGCCTCCAGCCGCGTCACCGGCTCGGAGACAAACCACTCCCCGCAGTGCCACCATTTTGAATTCCATTTAAACTGACATTAAATGGAATGCACCATAGGGACCCATACCAACGATGAGTCCCAACCATACCCTTATCCTAAACTGTTCACCTCCCCCGCCAGCAAAGACCAACAAAACGCCACCAGCACCCAAGGGTGACACCTTACCCTTGCGTGCCCCTCCAAACCCTCAAGGCTCGCTGGATCCCATCCTGTAATCCCAGGGCCCATAAATCTATACCCACCGCATTGAGGTGGACTCCATCATCCCGCAGATACCGCCATGTGTCCACTTCCAACTCCAGGTGGCGGACCACCAACCCCCCATTCCGACACACAAAGCGCCCCACTTCCTTGTTCAACTTAATCCGAGCCTTATTAAGGCGCGCGACCGACCTGGCCATGCGCCAGGACGTGCGGGCCACCATATCCGACCAAACTACAAGCAGCGCCGGAAAAGCCGTGCGCAGCCGAAGGAAATCCAACTTTATGTCCCTGATCAAGGCCCGCGCGGACCTGGCCCCCAAATCGTTGCCCCCGGCATGCAGCACCAAAACATCTGGCTGCCTGTCCAACCGGGCGAAACGATGCACTTCGGGAAGGACCCTGCCCCAAGTAAGCCCCGGCACCCCCAGCCACCTGACACAAGCCTCGTGCCGAGAAAAACCAAGTTGTCTACCATTAGGACGCACATCAGCTCTCCGGGCCCCCCAGAAAACATACGAGTGTCCCACGATCCAAACAAGGCAGGGTTCCAAACCTACAAGAAAAGGGGACAAAAGGAAAAGAAAACCAACCAATAATCAGATAACCAGCCGGGCCCACACCCCCCCAGCGACAAAACCACCCCCCGTACATACCCTACACCAACAGCTGTGGACGAACGTACAACAAGAACCTCCTAGACTCCCAGCGCCCAATGCGTTTGACCGCATCGTCGTTCAATCCCCAGCGTGCAGCCTCAGTGGCCGCCCCGATCCGAAAGGAATGAGATGCAAACCTACTGGCATCCAAACCCAAAGAGCCCACACACCTTCTGAACACCGATACAAATTGAAAACGAGATAACGACGACCCGTCCGCATGCATTAAAAATGAACCGGGCCGAGAAGGGCGGATTGCCCAGTAATCCCGAACCGCCCCTACCGGGAACAGCGGTGAAGACGGCACCGCGAACAACCGGACACGGACCCCCTTGCCACTCTGGTCCGTTTTGGACCGTCGAAGGAGGATAGTAACCCCCTCCCGACCGACAGAGACATCCTGACCCAATAGGCCCCCCGGCACCGTCCGGGAGGAGCTGACCAATTCCCCAATCCGGAAAGCCCCGAAAAAAGCGAGAGAAAAGGCCCCTTAAACAACACCACCTCGTAACTCGAGGCGCAGTGCCCCCCCAATTGCCGGCAGACGTCCTGCAAAAGAGCGAAGGACACCGGGCGCCTAGTGTCCCTCCTCCGATAAGCCCTGGAATAGCCCCGTAACGCTTGTCTCACCACGAAGTCCTTCGTGTAATCCTGACAACCCAGAAATTTAAACAGAAAGGCCAAGCCGGACAACTTGCGAGCCACAGCGGAAGCCGACGCGCCCCTCTCAAAATGATCAGAGACAAAATAAAGTAACACCCACCTGACCTCCGGACCCAGAGGATCCACCGATGCCACCCGCAACACCTCCAGCCACTCCAACCATACCTTGCAATAAGCCGACCACGTGGACTCGCTCACCGACTTCCTGATCCATCCAGCGAGGACCCCAAGGCAATCCCCCATAGCCACTCCGGACACGTGACTCCGCGTTGCTCCGCTGCCGGTGCCAACTCCCGGAACCTGTCCCACTGAAAACGAGACAGCGCGTCAGCAATATCATTCTTAACCCCCGGAATGTGCACAGCGTACAGGAAAACATTCAACCGTAGACACCGCAAAACCAAATACCTGAGGAGGCGCACCACCGGCTGAGACGAAGCCGACGCGCGGTTGATCACCTGAACCACCCCGAGATTGTCGCAATGGAGGTGAACCTTCAGGTTCCTGAACTCCGCCCCCCAAATCTCCAGGGCCACCACCACCGGGAACAGTTCCAGCAACACCAAGTTGCTGACCAGCCCCGCTACCTGCCATGCCCCCGGCCAAGGGGCGGCGCTCCACGCCCCCCGGTGAAAAGCCCCGTACCCCGCCGAACCAGCAGCATCGGTAAACAGTTCCAAATCAAAGTTGCTGATCGGCCCGGCCATCCACAAGGATCTACCATTGTATGTGGCCAAAAAACCGTGCCACAGACGCAAGTCATCCCTGTGTTCCCTGTTGAGCCTGACGAAGTGAGTGGGCAACTTCACCCCCGAAGTCGCCGCCGACAGCCGTCGGCAGAAAACCCGGCCCATGGGCATAATGCGGCAGGCAAAATTCAATTTACCCAGCAACGACTGCAAGCTGCGCAACTGAATCTTGCGCAAACCCAGCACCCCTTCAATTTCAGCTCTCAAAGCCCCCAATTTATCCTCCGGTAGGCGGCACTCCATGGCCTCCGAATCCACGACAATGCCCAGGAAGCTGAGCACCGTGGTCGGGCCTTCCGTCTTGTCGGGGGCCAACGGAATGCCGAAGCTCCCGGCCACATGCTGCAACGTGGCAAGCAGGATCGCGCACCCGTTGGAAGAGGGCGGGCCCACACACAGAAAGTCGTCCAAATAGTGGATCACCGAATTCACACCGGAAACCTCCCGAACCACCCACTCCACAAAGGAACTGAAGGTCTCAAACAGCGCGCACGATATGGAGCAGCCCATAGGAAGGCAGCGATCCACATAATACGCCCCTTGCCACCGGCAGCCCAGCAATCGAAAACTGTCCGGGTGAACCGGGAGCAACCTGAACGCCGCCTCAATGTCCGATTTGGCCATCAAGGCCCCCCGCCCATAATGTCACACCCAGGCCACCGCGGCGTCAAAGGAAATGTAAGACACCGTACAGGCATCCGGGTCGATGGCGTCATTCACAGACCCACCCTTTGGGAAGGAGAGGTGGTGAATGAGGCGAAACTTGTTGGGTTCCTTCTTGGGAACCACCCCCAACGGCGAAACCACCAAGTCACGCACCGGCACCTCCGAGAACGGGCCCGCCATGCGACCGAGAGCCACTTCCTTGTGCAACTTATCCGACACCACCAAAGGGTGGCGCAATGCCGAACGCAAATTCCTCGCCACCGGCGGCACCGAGGCCAAAGAGCAAGGGATACGAAAACCCACCGCAAAACCCTCCCCCAGAAGTCGGGCAGCCGCCCTATCGGGGTACCTATCTAGAAAAGGCCGCAGCCTTTCCACCCTCACCGGCGTCGTCCCCTTTGTGCGAAGGCTCTCCGGACCGCCCTTTTCCGGACTTAAAACACCGAGCCAAGGAATGGGAACCTCCGCAACCGGAGCATTCATGTTTGAAGCGACATGTGCCACCGAACTTACAGGAACCCTCATTAAATTGCCAGCAGAAACCCCTCCTCTTTGCGGCCGGCTGTCCCGGGGTCGCAGAACCACCGGCCCCCCCTGGAAAAAACTGATTCGGAGCCTTCGCAGACGACATGAGCCGCATCCACAGGCTGATGTCCTTGTGGTCCCACCGCAAGGACGGCCTAACCGCCTTCCGCTGCCGGAACTGTTCGTCGTACCGCAGCCAGGCCGACCCCCCGTAAACCCGATAGGCTTCCCCTACAGCGTCCATGTAGCAGAACAGGGCCGAGCAGTTTTCCGGCGCCTTTTCCCCTATGACGCCCGCCAGAATGGCAAAGGCCTGCAGCCAATTGGCGAAGGTCCGAGGGATAAGCCGATAGCGTCGCGCCTCCTCGTCCTCCTTCTTGCGCTCCTCCGGTTTAACCCTGTCCAGGTGAAACTTCTCGAGGGGCAACAGCGTGAAGATTTCCACGTACTCACCCTTCCAGATCTTCTCCCGGACTTCCTGCTTCAAATGTGCCCCCAATGGGCCCTCAAAACAAACATATACCTCACCTTTCGCTGAATCGTCCAGGCGAACAGCGTCCGCCTTCCCCTCCTTCGCCGTCCCGGTCTTGTCCCCCGCCGCCCCGGCCGTCACTGCCACCACTGCCGGCGCACCAACAACCTGGGGAGGGGCCCCAGCCCCCCCCGCAACTAGCCCCGTGGAAGACGGCCCCGCCAGCCCCGGGGCCCCCCCCGGCTCCGTGCCCGAGCCCCCCGCCGGAGGCACCCAAGCCACCGCTGGAGACAAGCGGCCCCCGTCCCCCGGGGGCAAACGCCCCAAGAGGTCCCGTAGACCCAGGAGGAAGCCCCTCAAACCCCCACCATCACCCCTTTCCGGGGTCCCCGCCCCCACTGGCCGGGACACCCCCACCCCCCGAGCCCCTCCAGCACTCCCACCCCCCACATCAAACAAGCCCCGCAAATCAGACAAAGCCAGAGAAGGAATTGTGACCTCACCTGTCTGCCCAGGGGGGGCGCCCCCAGCCGCCGATCCAGCCTCCCTCGTCGCCGACCGACCACCGACATCCTCTTCCACATCCGATCCGGATACCTCGCCTTCCGAACGATCGTCCCCGGGCACCGCCGACATCCGTCCACCAGGTGTCGCACTCCCGCCATCTGCAGAGCCGAGCGACAGGCGTCCACGCCCCCGTACTCCAGCTCCGCCCGACGGAGACCTCTGTGAACCAGCCGAACTTCCGATGACCCGGCCACGTGACTTGCCCCGCCGCGTCATCTCTCTGCGCCCAGCCGAGGCCGACTCCGAGTCCCGCCGATCACTGCTGCCACCGGCCGCCATGAAGCCGCTCCCACGCCGAGGCACCCCTCCGACCGGAGCATCGCCAGTAGGGGAGCCCGCCAGTCCAGTAGCACCCCGGCGAGAGGGACGGGGAGAGACCGAAGGCCGCCTCCCCCCACTACCCCCAGAGCTCCGTCCATGCAGAGGATTCCTCCCAGAGGCGCGCCCGGCCGCAGCAGGAGTACGCTTAGCCGGCGGCCCTGAAGGGTCCCTGTCGGGGCTCCTAGGATGACGCTGAGCTCGAGGGGAAGGGTCCGGTGAAAAACGCTCCGGTGGCCGTGACCGCCGAGCCCGCGGGACCGCAAGCCCCTCCGAATCCTGTGCAGAGTCCTGAACCCCCATCAACGTGGAGACCTGGGACCGGAGCCACTCAGTCCCCTTCACCGCGGCAGCGGCCTTAATTTGCTCCAGCAAAACGTCCAAATCCGCCATCACAGACCAGGGAAGCTGAGGTGAGATGCTCTGCAGTGAAAAAAGGTGGGTGACCAAGCTTCTTCTTCCTTCGTCCGTTGAACTTCCACTGACCTCCAATCTGAGGGGCCACCCCTCCTAACTGTACCTCAACCCCTCCCAAACCTGATACACCAATCCCTGAATACCCCCCAACTCAAAACAATTTAATTTAACTCACACCTGCCCTGTCTCCCCTCTTCACATGGTCATGTCTGCCCTGCGCTATTTTTTTTTTTTTTTTTTCGCTTCGGGCCTTGCTTTCCCTATAGAGGTTCAACAGGTGTACAGGGATGAGGACAGTCATTTTATTATTATTATTAAAGGCCTCCTAGCTGGACGCGAATTGACAATAGGTAATGTTTACACCCACGCCCAATCTTCTTTTTTCACCAACTTTTTTTATCTTCTTGAGCGTTACCACTCGTCAAACATAATCTTGGGCGGAGACTTTAACTCGGTCTTTCATCCCAACTGGGACCGTAGTAAATACTGTGTTCACTCCAACGCTTTCTCCAAAACCACCAATTATCACCTGAACACGTTGCAATTATTTGACACTTGGAGATCTTTGAATGTGGGGGCTCGTGAGTACACTTTTTACTCACATCCCCACGATTCATACTCCTGTATTGATTTTATTTTTTGTACACCTATTATTTTAGCGAACTCCATTAGTGCCTCTATATCCCCCTGCTCATGGTCTGATCACCATATTAACTCCTTCTCCACCACGTTCATAGGTCTTTCTCCTACTCCTTATTCTTGGAGACTTAATGAAGCCCTAATATCTGATCCTGCACATCAGTCAGATGTAGCCTCAACCATAGAAGAATATTTTACTCTATATGATAACCCAGAAACCTCAAGCTCTACACTATGGATAGCCCACAAAGCAATCCTCAGGGGTAAACTGATTAAATTGGCAGTTACCCATAACAAACCAAGATGGGAAAAAGATTTTAACTATCACAAAAGTCCCCCAAAAAATCTACAAAACACATATGAACACACACAACCCCTTAATCGCGGAAAAAATAACAGCCAAGAGAACAGAGTTGGATTCTCTCCTAAACTATAAAGCTGAAAAAACAATTAGGTGACAAGTGTGAGGGCGCTGATAAATTATGTAAAATAAAGTGTATCCGATAGATGAAGAACTGAATTACACATAAAATGCAACTACAAACACTGATCACAATATATACAAATATATTATAAAGGTGATATAGTGCTAAAGTGACTGTGCTGTGACCATGCTACATATATATATAATATATATAATAGGTAGATAAAACCAAAAATAGATGTGCAATATCAGTGCAAATATCAACTTAAAAAACAATTTCATGGACTGGTTTAAAATATGAGTGAAGTATTAGTGACACTTGTGATCAAAATTTGTGACTCAAAAGTGACTGGAAACAGTGAATCACTTAAATAGTGACTTCTTAAGGTGCAGGGTATGCCCCTATTAGTATTTCAGTCCATATGGTGATTAAAGAAGTGAACAAATATATTTCTTCAGAAGTGAGATAAAAGCATCAGGTGTTCCCAGCGCGTGATCCAGTGAGCAAGGTGTTTAATATGTATATGCTCACCAGAGGTAAGTGGGTCACACAGACCCTGCAGGCTTTGGGTACATATAAGTATGGTCACTCTTATTCCTCCTTCCTCAATGGATTTCAATGGGTCATGTGATTGGGATTCTCTTAGGGCTTCAAGGGGTTAATGGATCACTTACTTTCTCCAGCAGCAACAATCCCATATAAGGTCTCTATATGTATATCTCAGTATAGGGGATATAGGAGACAGGAAGCCAGAATACTGTAATACCATTTTATAAAACTAAAGATAAAATAAAGATGGGTGATTACTTCGTACGGTGCTTTCCAAGCACCGATAAGAAGGCTCTTAATTGCTGTATGAAAAGCCGATGGGCCTGTCGACCGGCAGGATCACTTCAGGGCTTAAAAGTAGTATAGCGGTGATGGCGTGCGTTTCGTCGTGCGTTCCACCGCCAGGAAATGACGTATTTGGGATCAAAAGTTCAGGCTTAGACCACAATGCATTTCGCAGTACATAAGTGCTCATTTCTATGCAAAACAATGTACCGCTTTTAGCACAGAAATCTGTACGTAATCAGACCGCCAGGGAGGTTAAGAAAAATTCTGCACCAGGCCCAGACGGATTCAGCTCCTTTTACTATAAACAATTTTCCCCTCAACTTACGCCTAAATTGATGACTCTATACGATGATATCCTGAAGGGAGGCACATTCCCGGAGGAAATGTTGCTCGCAAACATGTCCCTGATCCCTAAACCTGATAAAGATCACACCCTTCCTCAAAATTATAGATCCATCTCAATAATCAACAATGACCACAACATTTTCAGTAGGCTATTAGCTAACAGACTCTCTTCAGTAATTTCTTCCCTTATCTCCCAGTTTCAATCTGGTTTCATTCCAGGTCGTCAAATTACGGATAATATACGCCTTGCCACAGATTTAATACAAGACGCTAATGCAAAATCAAACTCCCTTTTATTACTAAGCCTTGATATAAATAAGGCTTTTGATAGCATCTCCTAGGATTATCTTGACAAGATTCTCCCCAGATATGGATTGACAGGAGATTATCTTCATGGTTTTCATGCTTTATATAACAACCCAGACCAGAATAAGATTACCAGGTTATAACTCAGCATAGGTACAAGACAGGGTTGCCACTCCCCCCCCTCCTTTTTGCATTGGCAATTGAACCACTAGCTACAGCCAATATAAATAATCCAGATATCAAGAGATACACTTCCGCAAATAACACATACAAATTAAACATGTATGCAGATGACATGCTTTTATTCTTTACACAACCTCTCACCTCCCTCCCAAACTTATTGAATACTCTTCAGAATTTTTCATCCGCTTCAGGACTATCTGTTAACATATCAAAGTCCATAGGAATGCCAATAAATATCCCTGACTTCCATTTTAGCCATACACCTTACCCCTGACTTGAAATATGTGTTTCCCAAAAATGACACACCATTACTACTAAAGATCAGACGATCCCTGAAAGCCTGGAAATCCTACCATATTTCCTTTCTAGGCAGAATAACAGCAATCAAAATTATAGCACTCCCTAAATTACTATATCTATTTAGAGCGATCCCAACAAGAATAAATAAAATATATATTTCAAAATTCAAAAAGAGATATTAATAAATTCGTCTGAGCAGACTCCCATCCCCATTTTTCTTAGGCCCCTTTCACACATAGGGTCCATTCAGATCCACCTGTCAGTTTTTCAGGCAGATCTGAACGGATGCTCCATGTATTTCTATGGGGCAGCGGATATCAGCGGTGACATGTCCGCTGACATCCGATCCGATCCTGTCCGTCAAATCCAGATGGATGGAAACCCTATTTTCCATCCGTCTGGCTGATCGGATCGGATGAGAACAGACAGGCAGTCCGTTCTCATCTGATTCCCCCAAACCAAAGCAACCTAATTGGCAAAAATGTAGTGGTTGTAACTGAAGTGGAACTTTAGTCAGAAAATGAAGTTCCGCTAAAAAATGAAGTTCTGCTAGATCACTCCTGGCTGGTCCCTTTTCCAAGTATAGCAATGTATAACATTAAAAATAAATGCCTATACTGTTTAAAATCCAGTAATACACGGTCTCACCCTGCTCTGCTCATTTGCTCTCCAAAATCAGAGCCACTAAAGGCCGATCACCTAACAGCCTAAATATTTACTGCTGCTCAATGGCTCTTAGGCTTAAGGACAATGGCAGTCTCCGGCAAGAAGACACAGGAGCAATGCTGGAGGTAAATAATAATGTGGAATGTACAGTATGTTCCTCGCTAAAGAATGTTATTTTTTTTTTCTCAAGTTATGGGTAAAGTTCCACTTTAAGGGGAATGTGGTGGCGGACTTGTAATTGATGCCGCACTTGGCATTGGCAGACGGTAAGATCTGAGTGATTGAGATGGTAGCACATACATATCAGCATGGATGTCACACCACTTCCTTAAACTAAATCTCTCTAAAACTGAGCTGATAATATTCCCCCCTGCCTGTGCCATGACTTTTCCATCAAGATCAATAATGTAACCATCAATCCCTCCCCTCACGACAGGGTGCTAGGTGTAATCATTGACTCTGACCTGTCCTTTCAGCCCCAAATCCAATTATTGTCAAAAGCTTGTAGAATTCACCGCTGTAACATCTCTAAAATTCTCCCCTTTTTAACTAATGAAACGACCAAGCTACTCATTCACTCCCTTGTTATCTCTCGCCTTGACTATTGCATATCCCTTCTCATAGTCCTACCTCTCCATAGGCTATCTCCTCTTCAGTCTATCATGAATGCTGCTGCCAGACTCATCTACCTTACCAACCGCTCAGTGTCTGCTACCCCTCTCCACCAATCCCTAAACTGGCTTCTGATCGCCCAGCGCATTCAATTCAAAATTCTAACATCATCATACAACGTCATTCACAACTCTGCCCGAGCTACATCACTGCTCTTGTCTCCAAATATCACCCAAACCATTCTCTTCGCTCTTCTCAAGACCTACTGCTCTCTAGCTCCCTTGTCTCCTCCTCCCATGCTCATCTCCAGGACTTCTCCAGAGCCACTCCCATTCTCTAGAACGTTCCGCCTGCCTTTAGGCGATCCCTGAAATCTCATATCTTCAGGGAAGCCTATCACTCCTCCAATTAATTTTTATCACTTCCATCAGCTGATCCCCCCCACAGTTACGACCTTTTATACCACTTGACCCACCCTATTAGGATTGCAAGCTCATATGAGCAGGGACCTCCTAACTCTCTTGTATTTATTTCTATTGTAACTGTACTTTCTCCCTTTTATACTGTAAAGCACTGCATAAACCGTTGGCGCTATATAAATCTTGTATGATAAGAAATTCAGGGATGCCCAATCGGAAGCCCTCTGATGTTGCCTGCAACCTCCTGAAAGTTGGTCAGCAAGATCAGATCACAGGTTCCCGACCTTCTATCCCAAACCATCAGTGTTCTAATCAGACCATCAGTGTTCTAAATGGAGCCAATGCTAAAGGAAGCATGGCTGCGGGTGTCTTCCTGTATAGCACCAGCTCCTGTTACAGGAAGAGTGATACCAGCTGCAATTGTCTGGGACAGCAACAGTGGGCAATACCTTTAGCAGGAGAGATTCCAGAATGGAAGATTATTATTAAAGGTCAGTTTATATTATAAAATCATGTGTATATATGGGCACCTCTCTTCTGCAGTGGTTACTAGGCTGATTTCAAAATTATCTGCAGGTGCACCTGCCGGTTACCTGTTGTGAGCCATAGTCTTCTATTACCCTCGGTATTGGGGCGCTTTCTGAAAGTGCAACAAAACTCCTGAATGCAGGAATTTTGGTGCGCTTTCAGAAAGTGCACCACACCTGCAGGATATAATAGAAGACTATGCCAAATGCAGCTAACCCGCAGGAAAGCCACAGGTGCACTGCACAGTACCCATAGTGCGGGGAAACTGCAGTGCATCAGTGTGCAAGCAGCTTTTTGCCCCTTTCACACAACTGGTCCAATTGGGTCCACCTGTCCGTTTTTGCAGGTGGGCCCAATCGGACCCTCCATTCACCTCTATGGAGTGCCAGATGTAAACAGACTTATGTCTGCTTACACACACTTACCTCCAATCTGATCTGCTAAAAAAACAGAAGGGGATCCATCTACTTGTGCCTGGGCAGATCGGAGGGTCTATAGAGTAGAGCGGGCTGTGTCTGTCAACCACCAGCTCCGCTCGTGACCAGTTACCAAGTCACTTAAGTGGCCCACACTCTTCAAAAGGTTGGGCATGCCTGCACTAATCCCTGGAGCACAGAGATCAGGAGGTGAGGTGCTTGCTAAGGCAAAACTTAAAGATCATGAATCATGTAGCAGCAGTTGGGTGACAGAGTTGAAAACATGGAGGCAGAAATTAAAGTATCTCTAAACCTATTAACACTATACGTTTAGCTAGGAAGATAAATTCATTAACAGATCACACTAATTTTGTGCATAAGGCCCTGTTCACACCTGAGCGTTTTTCACCTAGTAAAACGCTCATCTCTGAAGTTCCAAAATGCCTAACAAGCAAAATCTTATTCATTTCAATGGCCCCTGTTAACATATGAGTGTTTTGTTGCTTGAAAAAAATGTCTCAAGCTCAAAAAAGTACATGAACTTCTCTTTTGGCAGATTACAAGCGTTTTTGGTCAGATGTCAATGCCTGCCTCCATACAACTGCAAAAAACCGCCGAAAAAAACACCCAAAAATGATACGCTCAGGTGTGAATGGAACCTAAATATCTTCTTTGGGCTGCTTTATCCAGCGGTCACATATTATATAATCTACTTACTCTGTACAGCTTTGAGAGAACAGTGGGCGAAGCAAGCATGAATCCAGTGACATAGGCTTATAATATTTTTGTTACTAATAATTGTAGACTACTATATTCTGTAGTAACGTTATGAAAAGTCACCCAAAAAAACGTTTAATTGTAAAGTTAAGTAAATAAAGATGCATTTGGGTAAGTGACACCAATCTTTCTTCTGTATTCCAACCTTCTTTTTTTACATTTTAGGTTATTACCATTTTCTCACTCTCCTATTTCATTTATATTCCTGATATATAAAAACGATAAAGCAAGTGTCCATCAAAATGTTACATAGTTAAAATACAGACAGTAAAATAATGTTATTTTATTATTGTTTAACAATATTTAGATAATGAAAACTATAGATATAGTGTATATTCAGTAGCCCCATCACTCAGATCTTTCCATACTCTGGTCTTCTTCAGTTTTCATGTATTTCTGTGTTTTCTGAAAATAAAACCACCATGTAATACAATAAAGAAAGATAGCCCTAGCGGAACTTTATATGAGGTGGATGCAATAGTCACTGGGAGTAAAAGAGTAAGTTTTATTATCAAATAAAAATATATATAATAAATATATGTACATGACCACAAACATAGTTACAAGACATATAGGGCATGTTGAATATAGTAGCAAGATAACAGCATGGTAGCATATTGAACATAATAAAAGCATATCAACATCAATATTACATGACGATAAATATTCTGTATTGCAAACTCTACGCGTTTCTTGGGTCCTTATGCCCACTCATCAGGAGTACAAGGATAGATCTGTCTGAAAATAATCAAAAAAGATGTCAGTGTCCACTATGTCTTATATTGGCCAGTAAATGTGGAGTTTCAAAAGATATGTGTCTGTCCCAAATGGGGAAACTGCACTTACTTCTGGCTAAATCAGACTGGTAAACGCTACCATGAAGTGGGGGTAAATTTGTCCGATCCGGGAGCTGAAGGGGCAAAGATATGCTGCAATCAAGCGGAGATCCAGGCTAGGAAACATATGTGGTGAAAAAGGCTGGATCAAAATGGATGACATGACACTGGCTGTGAACACACGAATATATAAATGAGTATATCAGTATATCATAAGTATATCAGTATATCATAATGTAGAGGTATGTACTGTATCCCAAGGTGATACCACAAAGGGAAGAGTATTTATGTATGGAAGTGTGTTCCAGCAAAACCAGTGTCAGAATCAAGAAGAGGAGAAAGCAAACAAAAAAGGGAAAAAAGGAGAGGAAGAAACTAGAGACCCAAGAAAAAGTGCTGGTATCTGTGCATCTGATGAACCGAAAAGATAGCAGAAGTGCTGTGGCACAAAACATAAAGTGAAGAAAGTGAGTAGACTAGTCTGGTTAGAAAGCATCAATAGGATTAAGACATGTTTGAAGTTGCACAAGGATAATAATGATACAAAGTAACAATGTTATGTAAATATATTCAGATTGAAACAAATAAAGAAACCATGAGACCCAGTTCACACTGGGGCGAGCTGTCAGGCTACCTGGTCGCCTGACAGGTCGTCTCGCATAGAGAAGCTGTGGACCCGTTCTAATAGGAGCGACACAAGTCGCTCCGACTTAGAAAAAGGGTCCGGAGCTTCTTTGGGGCGACCTGGAGCGACCTGCATTGCCTTCAATGTTATGAAGTCCGTGCCGGCCGCTCTGAGGTCGCGGTGCGAGCTGCGCAACGCGACCTGTGTGGTCGCCCCGGCAAGTCGGATCGCCCCAGTGTGAACGGGGTCTTAGGGTATTGACATCATGGAGTGATGCCTGTGCTTAAGCAAAAGTAACCAGAGAGAGTGAGATGTCCCTGAGTCGGGAGCTCAAGACAGGGCAATAGAAAAGATGGAGTGGAGGGGACAAAAAGTGCAATGACCAAAGATATAGCCAAGGGGAGAGAAGAAGAAAGGGAGAAAGTAAAATAGTAAGGAAATCAAGAAGCATGGAGGAGTCACCTTGGGATACAGTACATACCTCTACATTATGATATACTGATATACTCATGTGGTGAAAAAGGGTGGATCAATAGCCTGGCTCTCCGCTTGATTGCAGCATATCTTTGCCCCTTCAGCTAATTTACCCCCACTTCATGGTAGCGTTTACCAGTCTGATTTAGCCAGAAGTAAGTGCAGTTTCCCCATTTGGGACAGACACATATCTTTTGAAACTCCACATTTACTGGCCAATATAAGACATAGTGGATACTGACATGTTTTTTGATTATTTTCAGACAGATCTATCCTTGTACTCCTGATGAGTGGGCGTAAGGACCCACGGAATGCGTAGAGTTTCCAATACAGAATATTTATTGTCATGTAATATTGATGTTGATATGCTTTTATTATGTTCAATATGCTACCATGC
This sequence comes from Pelophylax lessonae, assembly GCF_965119305.1. Classification (NCBI taxonomy): domain Eukaryota; kingdom Metazoa; phylum Chordata; class Amphibia; order Anura; family Ranidae; genus Pelophylax; species Pelophylax lessonae. Next base: position 219,967,393 of record NC_138774.1, read on the forward strand.
TGTTATCTTGCTACTATATTCAACATGCCCTATATGTCTTGTAACTATGTTTGTGGTCATGTACATATATTTATTATATATATTTTTATTTGATAATACAACGTACTCTTTTACTCCCAGTGACTATTGCATCCACCTCATATAAAGTCCCGCTAGGGCTATCTTTCTTTTAGGGAAAAGAAACAAGGGCGCCAAGTCATAAAGGTAGATGAACAGCTGTGTAATTTAATATAGTAACTTACATGTTAAAAACAGGTATTCCAATGAAACAGCATGCATGGTGTAAAAGGACAGTCCCCACAGTAGATCCGATGGAAGATGCAAATGAAGGACAGTCACATCTGGGTCCTGTGTGGCGGGTCCTGTGTAGTGGTGAAGGAAGTCCTGAATACCGGCAATGCCGGGTGATGCTGCAAATGGCGTGGGCTCCCTGGCTGGGCAGCCTCACCGCTGTCTGCTGTACAGCAGGAAGGTAATAACCCGGAACCGGAAATAGAAGGACAAGTCTGTCGGTTCCTCCACGGAAGCCGACAGGAACGTACACTGAACCGAGAGTGGAGGGCGGGCTGCAACGTCGTTTCGGAGGACCTCCTCCTTCATCAGGCAAGCCCACCCCTCCACCATAGAAAGTATTTATAATCCTGAGAAGCAATTGCACTGCTGAGGATTGGACAAACCTCAGGTGTCACCAATAAAAAAGGGAGGGAAAATTAACAAAAAAAAAAAAGGAACAAAAGAGAGGGATTTAGGGATGGAGGTGTTTACAATTGCAAGTGTTAGACCATCCCCTCTTGATGTAATACAATAGGTATTTTTCCATAAGGAAAGGTTTTGTTATAAATTGCCAAATTACATTCTTTGTAATATGCAGAACATATACAGAAATGATCTTTTGGAAGGAACTATTTAAATCAGGTTTTGACTAATGCAAAAATAAAGTAACCTTTCAAACACAGTTGTACAGAATAATGGCAATTATGCTGTCTGAATAGCCAAGATTACCACTAATTTTGTCTGAAAATGACTGCCAGCATCACTGGCTGTTCTGTATATACTGCTCACATACTAATGCCAACAGTGACCTTCCACTATGAAAATTGCTCAGCAAGATGTGCATGATAAAAATAAATTACTGCCACACAAGTGACAACAAGTTTGCAATGACAAGTTTGCAAAAACTGTTGCCCATAGAAACCTATTTCATTCAGCAGAATAAACTTTGAGAAATGGCTCCAATTTTACTCTGGTTTTCCTTAAACGATAAGTTAATCTTTTTAAGAAAAAATATAGGATTTTTGTACTTACCATAAAATCCTTCTCTGAGTTCATTGACAGACACAGCTCCATATTCTTTACCATATGTTATGCTGCCCTCTATAGGAGTAGGACTAGGCAGACAACAAAAGCTTGGCTACCCCCCGTGGGCCGTCCTCAGCTGGCATAATCCCCTCTCTGCTTAGAGATACTCAGTTTTGTAAGAAGCAGTAACAGAAGTAGGGATCAACTATATAATTTTTTTCAGGGCTGATACTGATTTTCCGACCACCCTTCAGGCCGATTGCCGATATTAGGTGACAATATTCTACATATTTAAAGTTTTTATTTTTACATCGTCCTTTAAAAAAAATTTTTTGATCACTTTTATTGCTTTCACAAGGAATGTAAACATCCCTTGTGACCGTATTAGGCAGTGAAAGGTACTCTTTATGGATGGATCCGGTGTCTTAAAGACCCTAAACCCCTCCTCTGCATTTAACCACTTAAGCCCCGTAGGATTTGGCTGCTCAAAGACCAGGGCCTATTTTGCGATTCGGCACTGCGTGATTTTAACAGACAATTGCGCGGTCGTGCGACGCTGTACCCAAATGAAATTGACGTCCTTTTTTTCCCACAAGCAGAGCTTTCTTTTGGTGGTATTTGATCACCTGTGAGATTTTTGCTTTTTGCGCTATAAACAAAAAAAGAGCGTCAATTTTGAAAACATAACAATATTTTTCAAATTTTTTATATGAAATTCCCCCAAAAAATTTAAAAACAAAATTTTTTAACATTTTAGGCCAATTTGTTTTCTGCTACATATTTTTGGTAAAAAAAATCGGAATGGGCGTATTTTGATTGGTTTGCGCAAAAGTTATTGCATTTACTAACTATGGGAAAGATTTATGTCATTTTTATTGTTTTTTTTTTTTAACTAGTAATGGCGGCGAGCTGCGTTTTTTTTTTGCGGGACTGCGACATTGCGGCGGACAGATCGGACCCCTGTAAACAATATATATATATATATACAGCGCTATTTAGATTCAATAACCAATAAAGTGACAATGTGCATCATATAAATAAATATTCCTCTTAAGGTGCAATATATATAGTGTCCATAAAGTGCATTCCAAAGTAAAGTGCATGAAAAGTCCACTAAAACATGAGTCAACCCGTGAGCCAAAATCAATCAAGGTGCTTGATAGATGTCTCCATATATAAAGTGCCAGTGACACCACCACCGTTTAGCCACAAGATGGCCTCTCACCTCACTGAAGTATTAAACCAGCAGTAAATCCTCTTTAAGGATAAGCAAAGTGTAGAGGATGCCACTTCCTGGATCGATCTTTCACAATTTCATGGGTATGGTATGTGGGTAAAGATAATAAAGGATCTAAGTGTTCACTGCTATTATCCTTTTATTAGAATCAAAACTGAAAATACACTCACATGAATCTGCACAATAGGGCTTGTGCGGACCGTACACACCAAACAGTATTGCAGCTGTGGGGAGCCGTGCTGATGGGTCACCGCTCGTCCGTCCGAGTCTCCGCCCTCTATACGCGTGGCGTCTTAAGCTTTTGCGTCACAACTTCGTCAGTAGACCCATATATTTATTTATATGATGCACATTGTCACTTTATTGGTTATTGAATCTATATAGCGCTGTATATATATATATTGTGTGATGAAGTGGTGCGCTATATCTAGATAACTGTGCAATAATTTGCAACCAATAAATTATACACCTTCAAAATCAAACAAAGAATATGGGTGCAATGTGTACAATATACAATAGTGTATAAAGAAAAAAGTCCCAAGACACCAACGTGTCGATATTGAACAATCTTCAGTGATGTGATAAGTGACAGATGGTGTTGAAAACAAATGGTGACTTGAATTCCCTCCACCTGTTGGAATTCCTCCTTACCGGACGGAATAAAGTAAGTGCTCTCCTTAGCAAAATTAAACGATTCCAGTGCTCTAAAATCAAACAATGGTGATCCCCACCGTGCGTTCAAAGTGGCCCGCTGGGCTTCTTACCAGATGGATAGAGATAACATGCGTTGTTATACTCCTCTCAAACGAGTGTGTCTCTGTATCCAGTTGGTATTGACAGCCTCTGATGGATATGGATACCAGATACTGTTACGCACCTCTCAGGCGAATCAGACCTTGTATTCAGATGGCACTGACAGCCGCTTGTTCAAAGCGTTTGGAAAGATCGTTGCATTCCAGTATAACATGTAAAAAGAATACTGCTATAGTGCATTACCCTTATAGGTGTACTTTATTAAAAATATATTGCACTTACATGATATCAGAAAAAACTTCGCATTAGTATTATGGAGCGATGAGGGATTCCTGTATAGCTTGGGTCCGGCTGCAGCCCGGGTCCCGAGCGACGTGGTGACGGCACGCCTCCTGTCTGACGCGTTTCCGCCTATTGGCTATCTTCAGAGAAAGGTGGTTCTCGCGCGCCGTCACTTCCGTCCTATTTATTCTAAAGGAAGCCGCGTCACTTCCGGTGTCAGCAGAGGAGACGCCGGAAGTCGATCGCGGATCTTACGGCTTCAGTTTTCTAATGTATTGCACATAATAATGGTCCGATATCGGGGTGGCCTCCTATATCCAATTCAGATTAGGATAACATATTTTCGGCACTGCAATACTCTACAGCATCTCGTGCCCCTGCTTTTTCCTGTGTTGGCTCCTCCCCGTCGGCCGATCTCATTAATAAGTATTATACCGAATAAAAACCTTAAAGGGGTATATTCCTAAATTAGGTTAAAATGTCCCTAAAATAAAACTCTTAATTTAAAATTATTTTAAAATATAAAATTTATGTGCAATTCCGACAGTGACACCAGAAGTATTCTGTGGATACTTTTATGGTGACGCTAATCGAATTCCCATTAGGATGTATTAAAAAACTGAAACCTTGATTCCAGCATATGTAACATCTTAAATACAATCAATCTTAAAATTAGATCATATGTTCATATTAAAATTATACATCTGTTAAAAACATGAACCTACATGTAAATGTGTATTGAACATATATGAAGATGTACCATGCCCATGGGTGATATGAGGGAGTATATACTAGCTATATGTATGTTAACTATTGTTGATGTGAGAATTAATATCCCAGTCTATGTTGTGGCCTTTCGGTCTGTAACACTTCAGCTCATAAATCCAAAAGGTCTCACGTCTCGAAATAGACCTCTGTAGGTTGCTGCCTCTCCAGTGGGGGACATGTTTCTCTATCACTGTGATTTTTAGTTTCTTGGAATCCTTATTATGGCATGTGGCATAGTGTTGAGAAACACTGTGCCCTGGGAATCCATTATGGATATTAGTTAGATGTTCTCCAACGCGAATGCCAGCTGTTCTTATTGTTCTCCCTACATACTGTAGGTTGCACTCGCATTGGAGTAGGTAAATAACCCCTTTAGTGTCACATGTAATGAACTCTCTAATAGGGTATTCCTTCCCTGTTACAGAGGAACTGAATTTGTTTGTTCTCACAGTGGTGGCTTCTAAACATATGCGACACCTTTTGCAAGGATAGAAGCCCTTCATATTTGGAAATATCGCTGTTGTTAATGGCCTTTCTACTGGGTTCCTAGCTATCAGATCTTTCAGATTTGTCGCTTTTCTGAAGATTATCTTGGGTTGAGTCGGTATAACGGGTCCCAAGACTTTATCCTCTTGCAGGACACCCCAGTATTTCTTAAAAACATAATTGAGCCATTTATAATTGCAGGAAAATTTTGTAGTAAATGCGTACTCAAAGTGAGGGGAAGTGGATTTGGTTTTGCATTTTGGTTCCACAAGGTTCTTCTGTTCCATAGGGGTAACATTTACAATCTCTCTGTCCAATTTGGAGGTGTCATACCCTTTTTCAACGAACCTCTGCCTCAGAGTTCCTACTTGTTGCTGAAAATCTTCCTGTGCAGTACAATTCCTTCTGATCCTCCTAAACTGGCTTCTAGGCACCGAGCTAAGCCATTATGCCACACATCTAGTAAGTGTATCTTTCACACATATATATATATTGTTTACAGTTTCTTACTCCCGCAAGTGAGGGAGGTTTCATATAGCTGCTGTATACCCACATTTTTATTTTTATTTATTTATTGTCCCAATTTATTGGGTCTGAGCACTGCATCACTTTATATTTAATTGCGCTGATTTATCTTTTGCACAGATCGGACCCCTGACTATCATTTTTGACACTTTTGGGAGTACCAGTGCCATTACTACAGTAATCAGTGCTATATATATGCACTGTTACTGTAAAAATGACACTGGCAGGGAAGGCGTTAACTTTATTAGAGATCAAGGGGTTAAGTGTGTCCCTAGGGGCGTGCTTCTAACTGTAGAGGGGCGTGGCTTTTGATGTAACCACAGAGACATACGATCCTACATAGCAGGATCATATGATCTCTGCTGTTACATCAGGGAGAATGACAGGCGGCTTTGTTTACATTAGCCGCCTGCCTTTCTCCCTCTCCAGTGGGAGATTGCGAGTGGCCGGCGGACATCGGAGCCGCCGGTCACTCGCGCGGGGACCTCAGTGAACGAGCGGGAGCGCGCCTCCGGCGGCGCACGCTCACCCCCTACAGGCTCCTGGGCGAGCGACGTAGTACTACGTCACTTTGCCCAGGAGGGGCTGACCGCCGCAGTAAATGTACTTGCGGGGGACGGCAAGTGGTTAAAAGCATTCAAAACGCCAAGTTTGGCTGTTTTGAATGCTGTAATTTTTTTTTTTAAATCTGGCCCCTTTAAGGCTCCAGTACACGGAAGTGATGTCATAACATCACTTCTGGGTTTTTACATCGGAGACATGATCAGAGCCGAATGCGGCTTTATTCGGGTCTTCGGCCAGCCGGCGGAGGTGGCGGCTGGTTGTTCGGGTCTCCCGGTGGGGAAACGACACAACGTCTCCTCCCACTCCTTGTAATGGCAAATCGAGCGGCTACTCAGCCGCATCAGTTGCTATTACAATAAAGCCGACCGTCGGCTCTGATCAACGGTACAAGGGCCTACGATTATCAGGCCCACCGATAATCGGTCGATCCCTAAACAGAAGTATAAAAACTCCTTAGAGGAGTGGGTGCTGTGTCTGTCAATGAACTCTGAGTATAGGATTTTACGGTGAGTACAAAAATCCTATTTTCTCTTCCGTCCATTGACAGACACAGCTCCATATTCTTTACCATAGCGACATCCCAAACCAGTGCCAAACATGAGGGGTGGGAACAACAAACCCAAGGCTAAACACAAGCCAATCAAGGCAATAGTAGCTTAACTAGAACAGTAGCCCAACCTGAAATACACCCTCAAGAGGTAAAAACAGACCCTCTAAAATCACAGCCTGCAAAACTTTGCGCCCAAAGGAGGCAACCGCAGATTTCAAAACATCCACTTTGTAAAACTGTGAAAGAGTACGCACCGACAACCAAGTGGCCGCTGGGCAAACCTGCGCCACTGATGCCTGATGACGGATGGCCCAAGAAGCATTAAGTGCCCGAGTAGAATGTGCCGTCTTTTTTTTTTTTTTAATTTCATATTTTTTATTCATTTTCATAAAAGGAATAATAAATAACCAAGCATTAAAAACTCCAGGAAACGGTTACCGTTAACAGATATACAGCCATATATAAAAATTCGGAAAAAAAAAAAATTAAACACAGCAATCCCCCCTAAAACCAGAAAAGTAATTAATAATAAAAATGATTGTCTCATATGTGAATAAAGTGAGGATTATTATAATATTAATTACCTTAACATATAAAATAGGTGAAGTGACTCAATATATACCAATGTGATACGGCTAATCTTTACCGATAAAGATATAAGCAAATACAAAAAAAAAAAAAAGAATGAAAACTATCCATGAAAATCCTTTGTATTATAAAATATTCTAAAAATATTACGTGCAAACAAAAAAAAAAAAAGGGTAAAGGCTAACATCGTCAAACCCGATTAAATAGGCACTTATTTGTGCCAATTTCTACTTCTCGGAAAAAATGCTTGTTAATGTACTACTGGAAATGAAGGAAAGAAAAAAAAAATTAAATAAATAGGACAAGAAGGGTCGGAGTGGGGACACCACGGCCGCCCACTATAAAGATAAATAGCACTCCTCAGGGGATCGAATCAATTAATCTCTAACTGATAGGCATTAGTACCAGTAAAGTGCACCCAGGGCTTCCACCGGTCTCTAGTCTGTTCCTCCATGTTCTTTAAAGTGGCAGTCAACTCCTCCATCCTATAAATCTCATTAACTTTGGAAAACCACAGCTTACTTCCTCTGGCAGTTGAATTTGTCTCCACATGGCTGGGATACAGGCCTTTGCAGCATTGAGAAGTCGGAGTGTCAAAGACATCTTATATTTTCAAAGTGAGCACCCCGTGAGATGGAGAAGACATAACGCAGGATTATCTCCCACTTCAACCGCAGTCAGTTGTTTAATGACTGTAGCGACATTTGTCCAGAAAGGTCGCAAGGAGAGACAGGCCCAAAAACATGGAGCATTGAACCCTCCTCCGACCCAGAACGCCAACACTTATCCGAACAGCTCGCATCCATCTTATGCAATACCACAGAAACCATGTACCACCTAGTAAGTATTTTGTAACCTACCTCCTGATATTTACAGTCCATAGAGGATTTATGTACTAATATCAGAATCTTGTTCTTTTGCACGGACGTCAGAGAAATTGTAAGCTTCCACTCCCATTGAGATAGAAACGACAAATGTTGCCCCTCGGATTCATCCGCCAGCAACAGATAAAATAGAGACAGAGTGTGCTTAAGGGGATCCCCTACTCTGCACATAGCTTCAAATGGAGTTAGGGCTCGCAGTACATAGCCCCGCTGTCGAACGGAGAGAAGAAAATGTCGCAACTGGCAAATACTCAGATGGTCCAAAGCCGGTCCAGGCCATGCGGCAATCTCCCCATGAGTGGGCACAGATTGCCACACATCTAGTAAGTGTATCCTACTGATCTGGGCCAGATCGCGCATCCTGGCGCTCGTACACCCCAGCGGAAAATCCGGGTTGCCCAGTAGGGGCGTAAGAGAGGGGGCCGGCGGAGTCAACTAGCCAGCTTCACCAACCTCCAAGCCCACCCAACGCTTGGAAGACACATTACAATGCCAATCCAGAACTTGGACAAGATTCGAAGAGCGGTAATATCGAAGTATATCTGGGAGGCCCACTCGCCCTTTCGACTTCGGCAAAGACAAAGTCTGCAGCTGAATCCTGGGGGACCTGGAAGCCCAGATAAAAGAATGAAACAATGTCCGGGTCTGTTGGAAAAAAGATAGGGGGACAGCGATCGGCAAGGCCTGCAATATATAGAGGAGCCTGGGCAAGATATTCATCTTAAGCGCGCTGCAGCGCCCGAGCCAAGTTAAGGTCAGGGATTGCCAAGCACAGAGATCTGCCTTTATAATCCCTAACATGGGGATATAATTCTTCCTGAATAGATCTAAAAGATTGGCCGTAATATGAACCCCTAAATATGCCAACGAACCCACAGGCCAGTGTAACGGGAAAAAGGCACGTAAAGAGCACTCCTCTTGTGCCGAGGATGATACATTAAGCACCGCCGACTTCGCAAGATTGATCTTGTAATTAGATAGAGCACCATTGTCAGGAAAGGAATCAGCATTCAGCAACAATAGAACGCCGGAGGCAGAACAGGTGTGTCACCACGCCCATCTCCCCAGCCCTGGCCCTATAGAAGGCGCTCTCTGGCTGTGCTTCAGTGCTGGTTTATCATCAGCTCCTGTACCCGTGACCTGTCCGATTTCCTGTTGTTCCTGTTTGACCCGGCTTGCTCCTTTGACTTACCTGCATCTCTCCTTCGTTTGACCTCGGCTTGCCTGACCACTCTTTACTCTAAAAGACACCTCTGCTGGATCTCCTGTGTACCGACCTTGGCTTGGATCCCACTGACTCTCTCTCTTGTACGGCCCTCTGTACCTTCATCTCCTCGGACTGATTATCTGTGTATGACCCTCGGCCTGGCATTAACCTTTGTCTCTTTTCTCTGAGCATCTATAGATCTCCTGGAAGTGGTCCTGAATCACCATCCATCCATCCGGGATCCATCCGCATCCAGTGCTCCTTGGGACGTGTCATCTCTTGTTTCACCACCAGGGGTGATCCGCACCGAGCTGCAAGGGAAGCCCTCTCAGCACTTCGGCCTCCATCAAGGTAACTGACAACCATAAGTGTGGAGAGCAGCTAAGATGTTCGGGAGTGAAATAATTGGGTTGGTGACGAAGAACATAAGGTCATCCGCATAAGTGGCCACCCTATGTTGATCACCAGCAACCTGCAAGCCAGATATATCAGTTGACCGACGTATCGAGCATAGAAAAGGTTCCAGCGTTAGAATAAAAATAAGAGGCAATTGCGGGCACCCCTGACAGGTGCCGTTGGAAATTGAAAAGTAGTCTCACCGCCACTCATTAACCCATACAGCTGCTGACGGCCTGGAGTAGAGAGCCCGGATGCATTGCAACATCCGAGGTCCCAAGCCAATATGTGACATAAAACTCCAGGCCACTCTGTCAAAGGCCTTCTCCGCGTCGGTTGAAAATAACACCATCGGACTACGGGACACCCGTGCCGCATGAACCAGGTCAATGACCCGGTCGTGTTGTCCCTAGCTTCGCGGAGCAGCACAAAACCCACTTGGTCAAAATGTACCAGGTGGGAAATGTGGGGCAAAAGTAGATTCGCGAGTATCTTCGCGAACAGCTTGGTGTCAAAGTTAAGGAGGGAAATGGGCCGGTAACTGCCACATAGCAGAGGGTCCTTCCCCTCCTTAAAGATGAGGGCAATATAAGCCCTAGGAGAATCAATGGGCAGCGGCGCGCCGTCACGTACCGTGTTAAAATGAGCTAGGAGGGGCTTACCTAAACGTGCCATAAACTGCTGGTGATAAAGCAAGGTAAACCCGTCCGGGCCAGGGGCCTTATGGGGTTTAGATTGTGAGAGGGCAGAGGATAACTCCACAGCAGCAATCTCCCCCTCCAAAGCAGATGCCTGCTCTGCTGTGACGGAGGGCATTCCCGACTCCCGAAGATAAGCCTCTGACAATTCCCTCTCCTCTCGGGAGACACCATTCTGTCAGGGGTAGCTAGATTATAGAGAGAGTGATAAAATGAACGAAACTCGTCTGCAATAGCTGACGAGGTATGTACCTCCCGTTCGCCGATCGTCTGCATAGGAGAAATATATGTTCCCTTCCTCTGGCCAATTAAAGCCCGTGCCAACATTGCCCCCGGTTTATTTGAAAATTCCTAGTAATGTCTCCTAGCCCATGCCATACCCCTAACCATCTTCTAAAACAGGAGACGGTTTAGTTCTTCTCTGGCTCGGGTTAAAGGTGCAAGATTTTCTGCGGCTAAAGACTGCTTGTGTTGTTTACTAAGGGACTCTACCCGGGAGCAGAGAGCTGTCAGTCTACTCTCCTGCTCTTTTTTGCGTCGTGCTCCGATACGAATAAGAACCCCTCGGATGCCGCACTTGTGGGCCTCCCATATCACTAATGGTGACAAAGACACGTCCGCATTGTCCTCAAAAAAATTAGAAAGCAAAGTTTCTATCTCTGCCCTGACTTCGGGGAACTGGAGTAGCGATTAATTAAGCCGCCATGTACTGGGTCTGACTGGCCTGGGTTCCCATGCAATAATAACATGGGCAGGAACATGGTCTGACATAGAAAACGTATCAATGTGAGAAGAGATTACTAGAGGGACATCGGTTTGAGGAATCAAGATGCGATCTATTCGGGTGTAGACATTATGGGTCAGATAGTAATAAGTATAGTCTCGCTCACCTGGGTGCATCAGTCATCAGGGATCAGTCAAGTCAAGGAGGGAGAGCTCCCGCTGTAAACGGCACAGCCGTGTATGGGAGATAGATGAAGTTCCCCTTGAAGAGTCCAAAAGTGGTTCAGGTGCATAGTTAAAATCTACACCCATCACGAGGTGCCCCTCCCGAAAGCCCAGGACTACCGGGATCAATTGCTGCACAAAAGACAAATGATCTGAGTTAGGTAGATAGACATCTAATAGGGTTCAAGGACAAATGGGTGTGAAAGTGGGACTTTTAAGGTGCCAATGAATATATATGATGGAGAAAAAACGGAATTTTTGTAAAATCTTACCTGTAAAATTCCTTTCTCTGAGTCCTCCGACAGTCGCCGCCTCTTCATATTCGTCACATATGGGGTATTAGACTTTGCTCCGAAGGAGTAGCTAGGCAACAGAATATGTTAACAATAAAGCTTTAACATATCCCACCCTCAAGGGGTGGTCCCCTCAGTCAATACCCTCCTACTTCCTGCAACCATATCTCAGTTTTAGTGGAATAGCAGTAGAGTATACATACAAACCCCAAAAGAGGGGCGGGGGCGGCGACTGTCGGAGGACTCAGAGAAAGGAATTTTACAGGTAAGATTTTACAAAAATTCCGTTTTCTCTTACGTCCTCCGACAGTCGCCGCCTCTTCATATTCGTCACATATGGGGACGTCCCAAAGCAGTGCAAACATGAGGGGTGGGAAACGCATCCGCGCCGAAAGGCAACGCAGTCTCCACATCAAAGAAAGGAACCTTACCAAAGGAAGGAACTAGCTGGGCAACAGCAAAAATAAGTGCTCAACAGGAGCAACAACCCAGGAAAAGACAAAAAACCAGGGGATACAAAACTTATCCCAACAGCCAGGAGTCCCCAACAAGGGACCCTAGGGAACAGCCGCACTAAGAACCTTGCGGCCAAAGGAAGCATCCGCCGATGCCTGAACATCTACTTTGTAGAATTTTGTGAAAGTGTGCACGGTCGACCAAGTCGCCGCCTTACACGCCTGGGCTACAGAAGCCCCATGACGACAGGCCCAAGACGTACTCAGAGATCTAGTAGAGTGCGCCTTCACAGGCACAGGGGGAACCTTCCCCTGCAAGGCATAAGCCTGTTCAATGGTCTGCCTGATCCATTTGGCAATGGTAGAGGCGGAAGCCGCCATGCCCTTCCGAGGACCCTCTGGAAGAACAAACAAGGAGTCCGTCTTTCGAAAAGACTCAGTCGATTTAAGGTAAACCCTAATCGCTCGAACAACATCCAGAGAATGCAATCTCACCTCCTTAGGATGTTTAGGCTTCGTGCACAACGAAGGCAAAACAATATCCTCGTTAAGATGGAATTCCGAAACTCGTTTCGGCAGAAAAGAAGGATTAGGTCGCAAGACCACCTTATCCAAATGAACAACCAGGTACGGAGACTTGCAGGACAAAGCCGCCAGTTCCGACACTCTGCGAGCCGAAGTGATCGCCACCAAAAAGGCGACCTTTTTGGACAACATAGACAACGAGATCTCCCTGATCTGTTCAAAAGGAGCACGTTGTAACACAGACAGGACTAGATTCAAGTCCCAAGGGGGCAAGGGATCCCTCCTAGGAGGAACCAGATGCCGCACACCCTGAATAAAAGTGCCAACCAAGGAGTTGGAAGCTACGGGACGTTGAAACAGAACGGCCAGCGCAGACACCTGACCCTTTATCGTAGCCAGCGCCAAACGCTGATCGACACCCGTCTGAAGGAAAGACAGCACACGGGAAACCGAGTACGTGCGGGGTGAAAACCCCCTGGACTCACACCAGGCAAAATAGGCCTTCCAAGTACGGTAATAAACCTTTCCCGAGGAAGACTTCTTCGCGTTGATCAAGGTATGAACAACCTCTGGAGAGAGACCCTTCTCCTTCAGGACCTCGGTCTCAACAGCCAGGCCGTCAAAGCCAGCGACTGTAAAGCAGGATGGTAAATCGGTCCTTGAGACAGTAGATCGTCCCGAAGAGGCAGACGCCAGGGGGCGTCGACCGCCAGATTCACGAGGTCTGCGTACCAGGACCGGCGAGGCCAGTCCGGTGCCACAAGAATCACCGTGCTGCGTTCCGAGTGTAACCTGCGAAGGAACCGGGACAGCAACTGAATCGGTGGAAACGCGTACATCAGCCTGTACTGATGCCACGGGGCCACTAACGCGTCCGACGCGTCCGCCCGAGGGTCGCGCGTCCTTGCCACGAACCTCTTCACCTTGTAGTTGAGGCGAGACGCGAACAGGTCCACATCTGGAAGACCCCACTTCGCGCACAACATCTGGAAGACAGCCGGGTGGAGAGACCATTCCCCCTGATCCAGGGTCTGGCGACTCAGGTAGTCCGCCTGCCAGTTCTCCACTCCCGGAATGTGAACCGCCGTTATCGCCGGGACATGAGTCTCGGCCCAAGACAGAATGTCGGCCACTTCTCGAGCCGCTCGGGCACTCCTGGTGCCCCCTTGGTGGTTGATGTAGGCCACCGCCGTGGCATTGTCCGTCTGCACCCGAACCGGGCAGCCCTGCAGCCGGTCCGTCCAGCGATGAAGACAGAGCCTTATCGCACGCAATTCCAGAATGTTGATCGGGAGGGAAGACTCCCCCACCGACCAGGTCCCCTGGGCGGACAGAACGCCCAGAACACCACCCCAGCCCGACAGGCTGGCATCCGTGGTGATTATCGTCCACGAGATCGGACGAAACGACTTGCCCCCGGACACCAACGGGGACTGGAGCCACCACAGGAGGTTTTCCCTGGTGCGATGACTCAACGAGATCTGAAGATCCAGAGATTGAGGTCGCCCGTCCCACTTGGACAAGATCTCCGCTTGGAGACCCCGCGTGTGAAACTGCGCGAAAGGAATCGCCTCGAAAGCCGAGACCATCAATCCCAGACATCTCATACACGTCCGCAGAGACGAGTTCGGAACGTCCCTGAGGGACCTGACTTCCTCCTGAAGAGTCCTGAGTTTGTCTTCCGGCAGGAAGACCTTCGCCTGCACCGAGTCCAGTATCATTCCCAGATAGGGAAGACGAACCGACGGACTCAGAGTCGACTTTGGAACATTTAGCGTCCAACCGAACTCCTGCAGAGTTTGCATCGTGACAGACAGGTCCTTCTCCAGACCCTGACTGGTCGCAGACCGAATCAGAATGTCGTCCAGATACCCCAGGACAGAAATGCCCTGGGCTCTCAATAATGCCAGAACCGGTGCAAGCACCTTGGTGAAGACCCGCGGAGCCGAGGCGAGCCCAAAGGGCAACGCCACGAACTGGTAGTGATCCTCCGCAATGGCAAATCGAAGGTATCTCTGATGACCCTCGAATATGGGGATGTGAAGATACGCATCCTTCAAATCGATGGAGGCCATGAATTCCCCCGGAACCAGGGCAGCCACCACCGAGCGCAGGGATTCCATGCGGAACTTGCGAACCCGCACAGAGCGGTTCAGAGCTTTCAAGTCCAGAATTGGACGAACCTTGCCCTCCTTTCTGGGCACAGTGAACAGATTGGAATAAAAACCCCCGAAATCTGTCCCGATGAGGCACCGGAACCACCACTCCCTGAGCCCTCAGGTCCCGCACCGCCAGGCGCAGATCCCGCAGGCGCCCTGGAGACAGTTGTAGATTTGAGGGAAAAAATCTGCTCTCTGGCCGAGAGAGAAACTCGATCTTGTAACCAGATCGAACGATTTCCAGAACCCATCTGTCCCGCACACGGGCCAACCAGGGCTGAAGAAAACCGAGCAAGCGTCCCCCCACCCCAAAACTGGGTGAGGGCGCCCCTTCAGGCCGCATTGTTATGGGCCGCAGGTCCGGATTGGCCGGACTTCTGTTTTCCAGACCAGGGCTTCTTCTGAGAGCCCTGGCCCTTGAACGGTTTGCCCTTGTAGTGCGGCCGAAAGGCACGAAAGGACCCCTGAGGGGGCCGAAAATTAGCATGCTTCTTCCCAGAAGCCCCCTTAGCCTTGGGGAAATGGGGCAAGAGAGTGCTCTTACCCCCAGTAATCCCCTTAATCAACACATCCAGGGACTCCCCAAAAAGGCGAGACCCATCATAAGGCAGATTGGCTAAGGTTTTACGTGAAGATTGGTCCACCGACCAACATTTCAACCAAACCAGGCGGCGAGACAACACCGCCACGCTGTGCACACGCGCGGCCAACGGAATCAGGTCCAGGTCCGCATCACACAGATACATGACACCCTGGTGGATCTGATCCACCATATCCAGGGTCGCCGCTGAGGCCGAATCGGCCACTAGGACGCGCCTAAGCATCTGCGTCCAACTTGCGATCGCCTGGGCCGCCATGAGAGAAGCAAACAGAGCCTTAAGCATAGAACCCGTAACAGAATAAGTATGACGGGCAAGAGACTCCAGTCTCCTATCCGTGGCATCACGGAAAATAGGGGATCCCTCTGCCGGGATCGCAGTGGCTTTGTTCAAAACCGCAATAGCATGATCTACTGGCGGAGGCACACACCACCGTTCATCAGTGGCAGGCGAGAAAGGATAACGCAGCTTAAATTTACTTGGTACCGCAAAAGGCTTGCGCAAATCGCGCCATTGGTCCTTAACAGCGCGCTGAAAATCAGCATTGCAGGGAAAGACCTGCGGCGTCCTGCGTTTTCTCTGCGTCCCATAAGCCGCCAAGGCAGCTGGGGGACACACCTCGTCCTGCAAACGTAGCGTCTGCTTAATGGAAGCAATCAACTCATCCATGATTGCAAGCTCTTCAGGCGAGCCAGGGGGAGAATTATCAACCCCCTCAACTTCAGCCTCTACCTCAGACCCCACTAGATCCAGAGAGGAGCGGGACCCCGATAGGGGGGTCCCCGCCAGAACAGCCCCATCACCTTCACCCTCAGAATCAGAGGACAGAGCAACTCTGGGCCGTTTAGTAGATTGAGCAGCCACCAGCATTTGCACCTGTGCAGCAAGGCCAGCCACAATAGTGGCCAAATCCCCCCCTGGGGGGGAAACAGCGGTCCCCTGGCTTTCCACCAAGACTGTGGGAAATTTGCCCTCCTGAGAATCCATTGCCCCTGTATGCCAGACAACCAAGGGTTAACTGCCCCCTTACAGCAAGCGCGGCAAGCGCAGCCCACCGCACCACACTCAGGCACAATGAGACCCCCACAGGGAATATACAGACTGAATACAGGCAATGGAACACAGGAATAGAAGGATAAAACCTGAGGAGACTCCGCTGCTGCTGCTGCCTCGATCGGTGCTTCCAGGAGAGAGGAAGTGATGCTGCCAGGGCGCTCTATGTAAGCCTATGGAGGCTACAAGAAAATGGCCGCCGTGCATGTAAACCATGCGGCCGGAGCGGGCGCCGGTAAAATGGCGCCGTTTGGCGCCGAAATCGCCGCTCCACAGTGCATAAAATCACACACAATATCATCCCATAATATGGATATATGTTAGATCGCCGCAGCGATCGCTGTATATGCCCCAACATGCCATTAAAAACATGCCCCACAGCACACAGCTCCTCACACTGCCCAGCCTGACATACTCAGTGTCATACAGCTCCCCCCCCCCCTTGCAGCCCACAGCATGCAGCCGAGAGATAGGGAGACAAGCAGTGTGATTAAAGGCAGGTTACACAGTCCCAGACTGAGACCCCCCCAGACAGACAGGTCCCCACATAGATACACTTACCTCACATGGCGTGGGGAACCCGCACAGGCGAACAAGCCGCTGCACATGAGGCAGGGAGAGTCGCTACTCAAGACGCACACAATGGCGGTTCAGAAACCGCACAGCGTCCGGTGAGGTAGCCACCTCACCAATCATCCCTGCACCGAACAGGGATGGGTCGTTCACCGTGCCAGGAGCGTTACCTGGCTGAACGCTCGATGGCAGACTGGGAAGCCACTGACCCACGACCTGCGACCAGGGGGATCAGCCCGAGACCCAGTCCGCATGATCCTCTTCGTCCGAAGAACTAACTAATGCTGACAAAAATAACAGCTAAGTAAAGGTAGAGAGAAAACTCAAACAAAATATCAAAAAGAAGAAAGAGTCTGGGACAAAAAGTCCCAGCACAGAGAGAGCCAGCCACTCCTGACAAGCTAGACATTAAAACTGAGATATGGTTGCAGGAAGTAGGAGGGTATTGACTGAGGGGACCACCCCTTGAGGGTGGGATATGTTAAAGCTTTATTGTTAACATATTCTGTTGCCTAGCTACTCCTTCGGAGCAAAGTCTAATACCCCATATGT
Source organism: Pelophylax lessonae (assembly GCF_965119305.1). Taxonomy (NCBI): domain Eukaryota; kingdom Metazoa; phylum Chordata; class Amphibia; order Anura; family Ranidae; genus Pelophylax; species Pelophylax lessonae. The sequence continues at coordinate 219,984,787 of NC_138774.1, forward strand.
GACGAATATGAAGAGGCGGCGACTGTCGGAGGACGTAAGAGAAACTTCATTTTTCATAAAATACAAATATACTTTATTCAAACAGAAATTAGTTACAAGGACAATACTTTTAAAATATATGAAAGCACAAGAAAACACTTGAATATGTCTGCTCTACATGTTTCACCATCTTCAAAATGGCTTCTTCAGGAGTCTGACGGACATCTTTCACAAGTGAACATTCTATATATAAAGAAATATTATGAAAGCATCAAGGAAGCATATACATATGAATACATTCTGTCCAAAAAGACCATTACTGAATACAGCATCATGATATGATTCATGAAGTCTAGGGTCAGTAAATAAATGAAAAAAAATGAAACAAATTTTTATATATATATACCTTAAAGAGGACTTGAACCCCTAAATGCTGAGGAGAGCTGTAGATAGATTGGGCCACCCAGGAGGGATAAGGAGAATGTATTCATATGTATATGCTTCCTTGATACATTTTGGAAAGTGCATAGCCTGGCTGAACAGCGGGACGCCGGAGAAAATATATGCCGCGATGTCCAGTCTCCTACCAGTCTCCTGTGGTCCAGATAAAGGAACCATTCTCCTGGTCCAACGCCAGACGACTCCTGAGGTAATCCACCTGTCAATTTTCCATGCCAGAAATGTGCACGGCCGAGAGGGCAAGAACGAACTGTTCTGCCCCCCCTAGACACATCCAGGGCCACTAATACACTCTTTCTGCCACCCTGGTGAACACACAAGCAATGGCCGTGGCATTTTCCTACTGAATCTGCACCGGGAGTCCCCGGAGCTGCTCCATCCAATGATCCAGGCAAAGCCTGATCGCTCAAAGTTCCAAGACATTGATAGGCATCTTTAGCAAGGTTGGGGAGCGCAGCCACCAGACCAGAGAACACTTTGTCGCCCGACTCAGAAAAATCACCTTGTCCAGCGACTTGTGACACTTGTCCCATTTGATCAGAATCTCCTTTTGAAGGAGTCTCATGTAGAACTATGCGAATTGAACCGACTTGAAGGTGGACACCATCAGGCCCGACACTCGCATGCATGCCCGAAAGGACGACCCCATGTGGGCTGGCAACAGTTGGATCTCAGAATGTAACTCCTGTAACTTTTCCAGAGAAAGGAACCATCCAGCTAGAGCTGAAAACAGTCAGCTCCAGATAATCCAATCACCTGGTCAGAACCAGGGCAAACCCGAAAATACAGAAGTCACCCGATCGCCCGAAAAGTCTGCAGAGTAATTTCCACATCGGCTGTCAGAGCCGATGGAGACTCTGCTCCCAAGAGGAGGTCATCCTGGTACCCTAGCACAACAATCCCCCACTGACACAGCAACGCTAGGACTGGGGCCAACACTTTTGTGAACAACCGGAGGAGGAGCGGAGGCTAGACCAAAGGGTAACGCCACAAACTGATAGTGCTCCTTTCTCACTGCAAAGTGAAGGAAACGTTGATGCCTGGTGCAAATTGGAATGTTCAGGTAGGCATCTTTGATGTCTAAAATAAGCCAGGGAACCCCCTTGATGCAGGGACGCCACCACTGTCTGAAAGGACTCCATCCTGAATTATTGCACCCGCACAAAATGGTTCAAGGTCTGAGGTCCAGAATCGGACGAACTTGCCCTCCTTCCTGGGAACTACAACAGGGTATGACTAAAAACCCCCAAAAACGTTCCGACACCGGAAGCGGGAAGATCATGCCCTGGGACAACAAGTCCTGCCCTACCCATAACAGAGTTTGCAGTCATTCCGGGGGCATGTAGGAAAGGAAGGAACCTTTCCAGAGGACAAGAACGGAATTCTATCTTGGAACCGGATACAATCCCCTTGTGAACCCACTGGTCGCTGACTCGGGAGGTCCACGGCCCCGGAACCAAAGAAGACATTCCCCCACCCCAGATATGGATGGGGGTAAACCATGCCGAAGGGGTCTTGTCAGCAGGTCTGGAGAAGCCTGCTCACCGATTGACAAACCAAAGGGACGACAAAACTTCTTATGGGCTGAAAAGGAAGTCCCACGCTGCTGGCGAGGCTTCCCAGACTGTGGAAGGAGGGTACTCTTACCTCTAATGATGTCATCCAAAGTAGCCCCGAACAGGCGCTCGCCCTGAAAAGACAATTCAGTCAGGGCCTTCTAGGAGGTTTGATCTATACACCAACACTTTAGCCACAAAATACGCCTAAGCACCACTGCCGAGACAGATACCTTAGAGACCCACGGGAACCGCATCCAAAGATGTATCGCAGACAAACTGCAGACCCTGGACCAACCGATCCACCAGTTCACCATAGGCGGGGGAAACTGGTCAACCCCCATGACCAGATGCAAAACTGTCACCCATACCGTCAGTATCTGAGGCAACAGAACAGAGGCCAAAACAGTCCGCAATAAGGTACCAGCCATAGTAAACAGGTAACGGGCCTTAGAGATTCTACCTGCCTGTCAGCCAGATTCCTAAAAGCTGGGGATACTACCACTGGAAAAAAAGTTGCCTTAGTTAACCTGGAAATAGATGAACAAACCGCCGGTGGGACCGTCCACTTCCTCTGAAAGGACTCCTCAAAGGGATAACAGACAGCAAAGCGTCTTGGGATCAGCAAGGATCGTATTGGACACACCCAGTACCTATAGATACAATTGTTAAAATAAGCTTGATAAGAACTCCATAACCGCACGGGACGGCTTGTGAGTGACAAACGGAACAGATATGTCCGCAGCAGCCTCAGCTGCATCCTCCAACATAAATGGCTCCTGCACGGATGCAATCAGTGCATCTATCAGCGCCTTTGTGTGGCACATCAGCCAATCATCCTCACTGTCTGATGGGTCAGAAAAATGTGGTCTCAGACCCTGTAGAGTGGTCGCATCCGCAATGCACGAACCACATGCAGAATCTGATGAGACAGGAGGGCAGGGGTAGGCATATTTGCTAAGCCAACCCCCAATGCCATCCTTGACCCTCCCAGGGGGGGTCGGCAACTCAACAGGACCCTACAAGGGGTCCCCCGCCGCTTATGCAGGAAGACCTGCAGACAGGCTACCCCTACAGTGCCACTAGGAAAGGCGGATCCCCCACAGTACCAGGGCAGCTAAACCTGGAGGCTGGAGCACGATCTGCGGGGAACCCGCGACTATCCTGGAGAAAGGAGACGAGACGGATGTCCTGGGATAAAATGGCGGCCTCAGCCGCTGCAACTGGAGCTGCCCCAACCAGGATACAGCTAGAAGGCCGCAAAGCCGTGGCCTAAATTTTTCGGTCTGCCCGACCGTGTGGTACTCGGACCCGCGGATACAAGGCCACCTGCCCCCTAGGCCCACCAGCTGTCCAAAGGGGATCCAAAAAAGGCCACCCACTCCATAGCAAGCCCACCAAGGGTGACAGGTGGACAGCGCACCCGCAGGTACCAAGGCCCGGGGCACCCACAGCCTGGGCACCAGTCACCCCTCATGAGCACAGGCAGGCAAGCTAGCTCAATGCCACCCAGGGAGAGAGAAAGCCCAGAGGTACTGACCACCCCAGGGAGTACCCGCGTCCCCCATCGCATCCAGGGAAGTATAGGAGGGAGCCCTTACTTACCAATCCAGCGAAGCGTGCGGGTAACACTTCCAAGACAGGAACCTCCTTGCCACCGAAGTGGGGGAGCGGTAAGGCAGAAGAAATGCTGTGACTCAGGCCGAGACCTGGTTATATGCGACCTTGTGAGAGGTTTAACTCGCAGGCCAGCCCCTGTCCAGTGGGGCTATGTCGCGGCCGACCATGCGTGGAGCTAAGGTCTGCACGCGCTCACTGGCGGGGCTGGGGGGACCACTTGAACTTCAATAGTCCAGCCCACCGCTCCACCCAGCAAATGCTAGAAGATCTATACAGGAACAACCCAGGAAGAAATACAAAAACAGCAAAAAATAGATAAATATGCTAGGACCTAGGGCCCGTCAGGGAGACTGGGTCCTACTCCTGAACTAGGCAAACAAAAACAGGGAATCTCTAAGCAGAGAGGGAAATTATGCCAGCTGAGGACGGCCTACGGTGCCTAGCCAAGCTTTTGTGTTGTCTGACTAGTCCTACTCCTGGAGAGGGCAGCATAACCTATGGTAAAGAATATGGAGCTGTGTCTGTCACTTAACGGAAGAGAAAAATAATAGAACATATTTTTGCAGGAAGAAAAACTTGCATTTACTATTTTTTTCCACCGGAGCCTGCAAAGCATTGCACCTGCGATCAGTGAATCACAGGTGCAGTGTCAAGATCCTTGCAGACACTGCCTACAGCTTTGTGCCCATATCTCTGTCTGGGCTTTCAGCTACAGGAAGTGTCAATGGACAATTATTATGGCACTCGCAGTCCATTGAGAACTGCAAAGCCGTCTGCAATGGCAGATGGTACTTGCAGTTTATTAATTCACAGATCTCTGAATGAATGACATGGTGTGCTGGCAAAGCCCCACCGATTTTAAATGTGGCAGCAGTTGTGGGGGAGAAGAACCCCCACACACTATCACAAGGGGGCCTCTAGGGTGGTTCTTAGGAACACGTTACCTATTGCACTTTAAATGCAGGCGTAACATGCAATATGTTCCCAAAGATGAACTTAGCCTTTAATGTGCCCTTATCCCCTTGCCGACCGTATCACTTAAATATACAGCGGCAAGGCGGTTCTGGGGCGGTGCAGGCAGGGCTGGCCCAAGACATTATGCTGCCTGGGTCCAAGAATATAATGCTGCCCCCATCTCCCCCAAAAAAATAAAAATACGCCCACCTAAAGGCCCCCACATCCATTATTTTATATCATAATAATTAAAACTAAGCATTTTTCCAGGTTTAAATCTGTGTGGGTGTGGGAGTGCATGTAAATTGCACGTGTTCCCATATCCACATGTAACTGCACAAGAAATGTGCTGCTTTAAGAAAACACATGGGAGTGCCTCTAACTCTTAATGGCACTCCCAATGTGATGCGGTTTCCCAGGCATGGAACGCATGGTGACAAAGCACATGTGGTTTCTGTGCGCTTGCGTCTTAAAAAAGGTTCAGGGAACCTTTTTTCTGCATGAAATCCAGGTAAAGTAGCCCATTCACATCATGGGCTGCTATGCCCCTGCAAACGCAGCATGCAGAACTATGAAGCTGTGAACCTAGGCTTGGACCTTGTGCTGTTGCCGTGGGCAAAAGCTTAACTTGTATCTCAATATTTGCAAAACTACCACATTCGTTTGGATGGGATTCTTTTTAGCCAATGCTCAGCACTTGATAAGGGACTTGGTGAAGGTGCATTTTGGTGCGCCACAATCCTCCGGCCACCCCCCTACCCTCCACAATGTGAATCCATTATGTATGAACAGATTCTTCCTAGTCGCTTTGTATACTGAACACATATAACACCGTCATTGTACCACAAAATACTCCTAATTACTGTACCACAACTAACAGCCTCACAGACATAAATAAATCTTTTTAAATGTTTCCATTACATATGCTTTTATACACACAAAAAGAATATAATTTTGTCTGTCAAAGTGGACCATGAGGAAGAACTTCATTAAAACCAGTAACTGTTGAGACAATGGACACCTTGTGTCTCAGGACTATGTAATGTACAACATAATGTATAGAGTGCAGGGGCCAGGAATCACATCATAGTCCCAGAATTTCCCCTTAAGGCTCATTCAGACCAATTCTCCATATTGAGCTGCTGTCTGTTGTGTATACATCCACCTTGGAGCTGCATGCAAGCAGTATATAGAAGTGGATGCAGACGCAGTGGCTGCATGGACAAAGTTGCACGTCAAAATTTGTCATGTGGGTAGGAGTGGATATATAAATCTAAAGCAGCTACTGCGTTTGCATCCACTTTTATGGGCTGCCTGCATGCAGCTCCAAGATGGACACACAGCAGACAGCAGCTCTGTGTGGAGAATGAGACTCAATATCTGTTAGAATGAGCCCTTTCAACAGAATCTGCAGAGTTCCCCTTTAAACTGTAAGGGGGAACTCTGATAAAAGGGGGCCCTGGACAACCTGATTTAGAGGGGAGCCTTGGCAACTCTGATGTAAGAGGGCTCTGATGACAGAACCCCCTTACATCAGAGTTCCTCTTTACACAAGAGTTAGCAGAGTTCCCCCTTAAATAAGTGTCCTCCTTACTCCCCCCCTTTACCTTAGGGTTCCTAGTTGCACTTCCCTCCCAAATCGTTGTCCATTCCAGGAATGCAGCCTGTAGGGCACTGCCAGCTTACTCTGGCTCAGGCAAGCTGTTGGACCTTCCTCCTCCTCCTGCCTGTCTTCTTCAAACTATTAGAAACAGGCGCCAAGCGATTGATGTCACGTGCACCCTCCCATACCTTCCATGCTACCTGAGTCAGGCAGCGTTTAGCTGTCTAACAATTGGCCAGTTCTAGAACTACACATGTGCAGAGCTGGAAAATGTACAGGTGTTCTTCTCCTGTCTACAGACATTTAGGTTGGGTTAACATAGCTGGGGTTTGGGACACGGCATGAAATTACATGCGGTGTTTGTATAGTGTGATTTGAGCCATTCGTTTGTATGGCACCAAATCTGCACCAAAAAAAAGGTGCAGGACCCTTTTTTCCTGCACTGGAATCAGATTGCATGAGTGCTCACATCTATGCAATCCAACTCTGTCAATCGCACTGCCCTTTGCAGATCGTTTTGGGGTGTCATTAACTTAAAATTTACACCCCATGCAGTTTGCATGAATGCCGTGTGATTTCAATGTGGTGAGGGAAATGCACAGGATTCACTGCATTTCCCACACCGCATATATGTGAACCTAGCTTCATGGACAGGAAAAAAGCGCCCTTTTCTTTTTTTACAAATTATTCATCTGGGTTTAGCAACCCAGACTGTGACTGTCCCTATATTTCCTGCTCTAACTTCTCAATCTCCCTGCCCTGTTCCTATCTTCCTTGCTCTGTCCACATCTCACCAATCACCATGTCTTCTGTTTCCTCCCCATCTCCTTTGCGCTGTCCCCATGTACTCTTCTCTGCCTACCCCCATTTGTCTGTGTCCCGTTCTCTGTCCTCATTATATCCTATTTTTTTCATCTTTCCTGTGAGATCCATAATGTACAGTCACTGGGCTGTATAATGAGAACTATCTAAGCACTCTGTCCTACCTTTCACTGTGGTTGTTAGATCCCTCCATACCATTCCCGCTCCTATTCCTACTGGCTCCTCCCCCTGGTATCGGCTCCTCCCCATCATGTCACACACGCCTCCAGCTCAGCTGCGATTATCTCCAGGCTGGAATGGTGCATCCCCAGGCTCTGCTACCACCCAGGTGGGAGGGAATTGCTTTTCATTGCGGGCACTGCAGGGAGAGAAATGGATGGTGGAGGTGGTTCAGGTGTTCAGAAAGAAAGCGGGCACTGGAAGAGAGGAGTAGGGTCGGAACTCGGGGGGAGCAGCCAAAAGTCACTATAGGGAGGCAGCAACTTGTGCTGGCAGACACCGTGCACTATACCTGACCTGAGCTGGGTAAAGCTGCATGTGAGCAGGGCCGGTGCCAGCATAAATGTACAATGTACACAGGAGCAGGAGGTGACTAGTATGCCTGAAGGCACTGAGGCAGACATGGTTGTATTTTGTGTACTGCTATGCCCGGCCAGCAGCCGCAACACTGAGCAACACATGCCGGCAATTTTGTAAGATTCTTCTTACAATGCATTTCCGGGACATAGAGGTGGCAGTGTTGCCGCTGAGCCGTGGCCGCCCCTGTTCACAGTGCCGCCTGGGTCCAATGGACCCAGTGGGATCCATGGTAGGGCCAGCCCTGGGTGCAGGCCCATTCAGTTAGATAAGGCACATTTGGTGGGCAGTACAGGAGGGATAATTCTTGCCTTACTGCGATGCAAACCATTGCGGCAAAGAGATGTGTACACCCCTATTTGCTACGTCTTCAGCTTAAGGGGGAGCTTAACCATGTGTTTTTTATCACCCCCCCACAAGTGTAAAGTAAAGCCTAGAACACACTGCTAGTTTTCTTTCGTTCAACCCAGTGGGCTGAACGAAAAAAAAAAAAAACCTGACAGCTTAGGTCGGAGCCACGGTACTAACAACGATGTTAGGATGTTAGTACAGCAATCTCCCCTGCTTTTCTATTGTGTTCTGACAAGGGGACGGGGACGCCCTCGCAAGAACACTGGCCATTTGCTGAGAGAGCTGATCGGGAGCCAGCTGGCAGACCTTTTAGGCTTCTGTCGGACTCATTGAAGTACACACAGGCATAGTGTCAGACGGTTTCTACAGATGCTGCCCAACATTAAGATCGACATGAGACTTTAGCCTAAATTTCTAGTCAATTACCAGAAATGATAACATTTCTTTAATATTCCCTGAGGAGGCAATTCATACTTGTTGTAAATGAGGAATTCTACTAACTTCTTCCCCCAAACCTTTTCCAAAAGATACCATAGGACTAGATTTAAATAAATACCACAATATACAGCTGTATCTCAGTTATAGTTAACTATGTTGTGGATCATAATATGTGATGAAAAAAAAGACCAGATCTTACGGACACTGCTCCACTTTCCACTCCCCACAATTTTAAACTTTTTAAAGTTGTTCACTAAATGTTTTGGCAATAGTTCAAGCCCTTATACACTTATACATTTTTTCTTTTTACTTCACAAGGGCATTTTGTCTATTTGTACTTTACTTACAGTATATGACATATTATTTGTACCTTTAACCACTTGCCTACTGGGCACTTATACCCCCTTCCTGCCCAGGCCATTTTTCAGCTTTCAGCGCTCTCACACTTTGAATGACAATTGCGCGGTCATGCTACACTGTACCCATATGAAATTTTTATCATTTTTTTCACAGAAATAGAGCTTTCTTTTGGTGGTATTTAATCACCTCTGGCTTTTTTATTTCTTACAAAAAAAAAGACAGAAAATTTTGAAAAAAAAAAAAGTTTTTCTTATTTTCTGTGAGTAAATTTTGAAAATAAATAAATTTTTCTCCTTCACTGATGTGCGCTGATGAGGCGGCACTGATGGGCACTGAGAGGCTGCACTGATGGGCACTGATGAGGCGGCACTTATGGGCACTGATGAGGAGGTACTAATATGCCGCACTGATGAGCACTGATAGGCGGCACTGATGAGCACTGATAGGTGGCACTGCTGGGCACTGAGAGGTGGCACTGCTGGGCACTGAGAGGTGGCACTGCTGGGCACTGAGAGGCGGCACTGACGGGCGGCACTGATGGGTGGCACTGATGGACACTGAAGGGTGGCACTGATGGACACTGAAGGGTGGCACTGATGGATACTGACGGGTGGCACTGATGGGCAGCACCATCAGTGCCCACACGCAGTGCCCATAGTGCTGCTAGTCAGTGCCCATCAGTGCCTAGATGAGCAGGCACTGATGGGCACTGACTGGCAGCACTATGGGCACTGACTGTGGGCACTGATGGGGGGCACTGTGGGCAGTTGTGGCATTTTTTTCCCCCTCTTCTGTAATCAGGTCACTGGTGATCAGTGCCCTGATTACATTCCTTTGTGTCCCCTTACCGGTGATCTGCTCTCCTCTTCCTCACACTGCAGTCTCCATGTGAGGAAGAGAGCTGGCGATGAGAGATGATCTCATATGTTTACATATGAGATCATCTCTCATTGCACAGTCCGATCACGTGGTAAATGGCCGCTGTGATTGGCCATTCACCACGATCTGTGATTGGCTGTGTCCAAGGGACACGGCCGACACAGATTTTCCCCAATGCGCTCGCGGGAGCACGCGGGGAGCCTGTTACTGGGAGGCCGTTTAAAGATGGCCTCCCGGAAATTTGAGTCCGCGCTGTAGCCGTACTTCGGCTATAGCGCGGGCCGGAAGTGGTTAAGTCAAACTTTAAGCACCATTTCTTCTCGGTTACGTTAGGCTACTCCAAGCATCCTCAGGAATCCTACATGGCTCCTAAAAGCAACTTCTTTAAATGTAAAAGGCCTGAATAGACCATTTAAATGTTCCATTCTATAAAGAGAAGCAAACACACAGAAATGTGACATTATATGCATCCAGAAGACCCATCTTTGCAAAATCAATCCTAACCCAGTCAAGCATTGCAATTCCTCCCACTGCTAGTCTGCATGTTATACCAAAGCTCACCGATCACTTTTTACAGAGCGTGATAATGGAGGCAGGTATAGGATTCTAGGTGAGAGAATTAACAATCAATCACACTACAATATAATTCTAGTATTACAATAGTAAAAAAAAAAAATATATATATATATATATATATATATATATATATATATATATATATATTTATTTATTTATTTTTAATTTAGCTGTATATTTCTTGTTACTACCATAACTTACCACCAAAGAACAACCCAAAATAAATGATCCTACTGACAATCGCAGCAATACCATATACTGGTGCATCTAAAAAAAATTTGAATATCAAAAAGTTAAAATTATTTCAGTAATTTAAATTTAAAATTGAAACTTATATTATATAGATTCATTACACACAGTGATATATTTCAAGCATTTCTTTCTTTTAATTTTGAGGATTATGGCTTACAGCTAGTGAAAACCAAAAATTCTGTATCTCAGAAAATCAGAATATTGTGAAAAAATTTAATTTTGTAGACTCATGTTGTCACACTCTAATCAGCTAATAATAAGATCAGGAGAAAGCTTAATACCTTTTGAAAAAACTGGATTTTTGACTTACCGTAAAATCCTTTTCTCTTAAAGCGGAGTTCCACCCGAAATTTATACTTACCTCCATCTTCTCGCTCCGGGTCACCTGAAAAACAAATGGATAATCGCAATTTTTTTTTTTCACTTACCTTTTAGAGAAAATATACTCACCTTACTTCCTTCTTTCTCCCCTCGGCGGCCACGGCGATTCGTCACTTCCTGGCTTTTGCAATGATTCCTGGGAGCCGAACGTCATCGCTCCCAGGAATCATTGCTCCTGCACCGGCCCCGACGTCAGTTCCGGGGCGCGCGCGTCATTCCCTTCTAAACAGCTTCTGGGCATGCCCAGAAGCTGTGGAGGGATGACGCGCGCGACCCGGAAGTGACGTCGGGGCCGGTGCAGTGCATCGTGGGACCAAAGAAGAGGGAAGAGGACCGAAGAGGACACGGAAAAGGATTGCGCTGGCTTCAAGCTGCCCACACCTGAGATGGCAGCGCTGGACAAGACAATTTCAAGGTAAGTATTTCTCCTGAAAGGTAAGTGCAACCCGGGACAGATCAGAGGCTAGCCATTGTGGAATGTGCTAGCCCTGACTGTCCCGGGGGTATTTTTATAAAAAAATGTATAACGAGGGTGGAACTCCGCTTTAAGTTCATTGACGGACACAGTTCTTTCTGATTCATATCAGTAGGGTAATACTGCCCCCTACAGGAGTAGGACACTAGGCAGAAAAAAGTTCTGGCTACGCCTATGGGCAGTCCCGGAGGGTACACCCTCTCTCTTCCTGCATAGGATGCCAGTTTTGTATCAAAGCAGTGTCAGAAAAGTAACACCAACCCAACTCAACATGGAGGGGCGGGTACTGCGTCCGTCAATGAACTTAAAGAGGAGTTCCGGCCTCAAAATCGAAAAAATCTATTTTGGGCCATCAGCTTGCTAAGGGTCACCTGAAAAAGAAATGGATGCTCCCGATTTTTTTTTTTTTTTGTTCACTTACCTTGATATTGAAGAAAATATACTCACCTTCCTTCCACTTCCTCTCTCTGCGGCCGCAGCCTGTGCCATCACTTCCGGCTTGCAATGACTCCTGGGAGCTGATCATCGCTCCCAGGAGTCAATGCGCCTGCACCGGCTTTGCTCGTCACTTACGGTGCAGACGCGGCGTTTCCTGCTAAACAGCTTCTGAGCATGCCGCACCTGCACCGGAAGTGACGAGCGGGGCCGGTGCAGGGTATTCTGGGACTCCGACGTCACCGAAGAGGATGCAGAAGAGGACGCGCTGGCTTCAGCTGCCCACACCTAAGATGGCAGCGTTGGAGAAGAAATTTTAAAGGTAAGTATTTCTTCTAAAAGGTAAGTGCGACCTAGGACAGTTCAGAGGCTATCCATTGTGGAATGTACTTGCCCTGACTGTCCCAGGGGTATTTTTATATAAAATTCACCCCCGAGGCCAGAACTCTGCTTTAAGAGAAAAGGATTTTACGGTAAGTCAAAAATCCAGTTTTCTTTATCGTTCATTGACAGACACAGTTCTCTCTGATTCATATCAGTAGGGAAGTCCCAAAACAGTGCCATAAGATGAGGGGTGGGAACAGCAGAAAAGAACAGGCAATATAGGACCCATCAGCACAAAAGATGAGGCCCACCTAAAAACAACAGTAAACACCCTCAAGGAAGGCCAAAAGCCCTCCAAACAGCAGCCAGCAAAAAACCTTGTGGCCGAAAAGAGGCATCTGCAGATGCCAGCACATCCACCTTATAAAACGTGGTAAAGGTGTGAACAGACTACCAGGTAGCCGACTTACAACCAGGAGCACAGATGCCCACAAGGCGAAAAGTCCAAGAAGCACTAGGCGCCCAAGGAGAACGCGCCGAAACAGGGAAAGGTAGGACCTGACCCCTAATTGAATAAACCTGCACCACCGTCTATCCGATACATCCGGGAACAGACGCAGCAGAAGCAGGCAGTCCCATTCACAGGCCATCCGGAAGTACAAAGAGCGAGCCTGATGCATGAAAAGACTCAGTAGTCGCCAAGTACACCTGGAGTGCCCGCACTCTAAATAGAGTAAGCAATGCAAATTCCATAGGATGTGAGGGCTCAGGACACAAGATGGGAATACAATGTCCCCGTGCAAGTGAACACCAGAAACTACCTTTGGAGGGAAGGACAGATCCGGACGAAGTACCACTTGGCCCCATAATCAACATATAGGGAGAAAGACAGGACAATGTCGCCAGTGCCAACACCTGCACGCAGAGTGACAGCAACCAAGAAGGCCACCTTCTGTAATAAGGTAGGCAGGGGATACCCTTGAATACTCGCAAACAGAGGGTCTAAAAGAACCGACTGCACCAAATCACGGTCCCCAGTGGGTAACGGAGGTCGCACCGGAAGCACCAAGTGTCGCACCCCCTGGAAGAAGTCACGCACCAGGGCACAGGCGGCCAACAGCCTTCGGAAGAAATTCGCCAAAACCGAAACCCGACCCTTGACAGTACTCAAGGCCAACTTGTGATCAACTCCCCATTGAAGGAAGTCAAGACCTGGGCCACTGAGTAAAAGCGAGGGGGAGCCCAGGCAATATACGACTGTTTCGTATGATGAACAAAAATCACCCTAGAAGTCGCTTCCCACGATTCAAGCAGGGTGGGAATCACTGAAGCAGCCAAACCCCCGTCCATCAGCACCTGGCATTCAACAGCCAAGTCGGCAAAGTCAGCAACCGCAAAGTCGGATGGGAGATGGGCCCTGGAGACAATAACTCCTCCCTGAGAGGAATTCACCAAGGAGCGTCTGCGGCCAGCCTGACCAGACCGGCGTACCAAGCTCAGCGAGGCCCGTCCAGAGCCACGAGAAAGACCGGAATCCCTTCCACCTTGATCCTGTGAAAAATTATTGGCAGCAACTTGGGAGGAGGAAAGGCAGACCGCAACTGAGACTGACCTTGGCCCATCCGTGAGCACGCACACACGCGACCATGCCGGCGGCAGCCGTGCGCAGGTGACCATGCTAAACTCCACGGCATCGTTCAAGTTGAACCTAGCGAATGTTCTTGCCCATGACAAAACCCATGGTGCCACCATTGCACCCGCCAGAAGGTCCTGGGAGCGGGCCACAAACCGCAGCACTATCCTGTAGATGCGACGCCAACAGGCCCACGTCTAGAGTGCCCTCAACAAAGGTGCAACTGCAGAAACACCTCCAGATGAAGGGACCATTCCCCTGCATTCAAGGCTGTCCACTGAGGAAATCCACCCACCAAGGTTTCCACACCTGAAAAGGGAACAGCAGAAGAGCTGAAACAAGGCACACTGCCCAATGAAGAATTGACACATCCAAGGCCGCAAGGACACCCTTGGTGTCCCCTTGGAGAATGACATAAGCCACGGTCATTGTGTAGTCGATTGAACGTGCACCGGGCAGCTGCAAGTGCCCGATCCAGTGAACCAGGCAAAGCTGGATCGCTCTCAGCCTGACCGAGGGCAAGTCCAAAATCAGGCCCAGATAGTTCAGTCTCATGGAAGGGACCATGGATGACTTCTGAACGTTCAGAACCCACCTGAACTCCTCCAGAGTTCTCGTGGTGGCTTCCAAATCCGTTTGTCATCACCGTAGGAGACTCCACACGGAGAAGCAGATCGGCCAGGAAGCCGATAGAGATCCTTCCACGCGGAAAAAATTGAGAACCCGTAGATGTCCCGAAGATAACAGGATGTGAAGGTAGGCAGCTTCATGTCTATGGAGGCCAGGAATCCCCCTGATGCAGGGAAGCCACCGCCGTGCGAACTGATACCAACTTGAATTTTTGATTTGCACGGAACCATCAAAGGACCAGTTGGTCCAGCTTGTTGAACCAGAGCCTGAAGTGCCCCACAGAGCGCCAGTAAGCGATCCGGGGACAGCCGTACATTGGAAGGGAAAAAAACCTTACCGGAAATAAACGGATCGGGACTCGATCTTGCAACTGGACCACATGACCTCCTGAACCCAGCAGCCTGGGGTCCGAGCCAGCCGCAGGTCCTCGACCAGCAAGGACCCCCCCCCACCCCCTAGGTGGGTGAGGAAGCACCTTCAGGCTGAGTAGGCCTGAAGGCCACAGGTCTGGAAAAAACCCGATCTCATGTTCTCCAGACCAGGGTCGTTTGGAACCACACGCGGAAGTCCGGAAGGACTTCGCCAAATGGACCGTCCCTGAGGGACGAAGAAACTGTTTGCGAGCCGAAAGGGAAGAACCCTGACTGCGGCGAAGGCCCTTACCCTTGTTAGCCTGTGGAAGAAAACACTCTTCCCCCCGTGAGACCCTTATATAATGTCATCCAGGGCAGCGCCAACAGGCGATCCCCCTGAACAGGGAGATCCATTAAGACTGTCGTAGAAGTTTGATCCGAAGACCAACACTACGGTCAAGTAGACGCTGGACAACCACCGCCGAAAGCAACAAGGTGACCCATTTAAGGGAGCCTCGATGAGCGTGACATCGCAAACAAATTGCAGCCCCTGCACCAGCAGGTCCAACAGCTCCCCCAGGGCAAGAGGGACATGCCCCAAACCAAGTCACGGTGGTGGAACTCCGCCCATCAGGCAGAGTCTGCGTGGCAAGGGAAAACATAAACACTGTTCCCAGTGCAGACTACGCCAGGGAGTTCAGATCGCAGGCCACAGCCCACGCCATCCTATCCCCCAAGTCCTTACAGGACCGGAGATGCCTCCACTGGAACAACAGTAGTCCCAATCAGCTAGAGAGTGTATGTCCACCAAAGGCAGAACAGTCCTCTGTACCAGAGACTCCCCAAAAGGGCAACGTCTAACGGCCGCTTAGACACCCCAGGGGAACGTCTCAGGACGGTCCCCTCCTACATGAGCAGCCAGCAAAAAGAGCAGCTCCAGATGGAATATGAGCCACCTGCGCCCCAGCCGCAGCCACCGCTGTGACCCCGAAATCACAGGGTGTCACGCACCTGGAAAAAAACAGCCAGTGCATCCACCAGTGCTTGTCGTGGCAGGGGAGGTAGAAATGTCATCTTCATCATCCGAGGAGACAGGGTGCGAGGTAACTAACCCCGCAGAGAGGCCCCACATCTGCGGCAGCTGAGCCAGACTCAGACTCTGAGACATCAAATGAGGCATGGGTAGGCGGAGAAACGTCTCAGTGCACCTACCACTTCTCACCCGGGCCCAAATGTTTCCCGAACTGCCGAAAAGGCATCGGCGGACAGTGGAGATCCGGGAGGCCCTGCAGCCTCCGTGAGGGGGTCAGGTGGGAACAAATGGCCTGCAGGCAGACAGAGGCTACAACAAAATGGCGGCTCCGTGAAACGCGGTAATCTGGGCCCACAGGGGGACCCCCCAAACGCCCATCCACAGCAGAAAACCCAACCAAGTGCCCCCCTGCAGGATCGGTCGAGCGCCGCGGACAGCGCACTCCGCGGCCCCCAATACAGCCTGCACACTAGGCCCCCGCCTCAGGTAGGCCCAAACAGTCCCCCACGTGGGAGGGGGTAGGGGGGTGTCTACATAAAAAAATTACTTCTATGCCAGGACCAGAGATCCCAGCTAGGAACTAGGTCTTTAATCCTGACTAGGCAGATAAAAACTGGCATCCTATGCAGGAAGAGAGAGGGTGTACCCTCCGGGACTGCCCATAGGCGTAGCCAGAACTTTTTTCTGCCTAGTGTCCTACTCCTGTAGGGGGCAGTATTACCCTACTGATATAAATCAGAGAGAACTGCGTCAGTCAATGAATGATAGAGAAATAGTAAGTTGAAAATTTGCGCAGAAGCAATGTGCATCCCAGATACAGAAGATTCTTACCAAAATGGTGGACCCTGTTAGCCCGCCATTCCTTGGGAAATGGGAGGTGGAACTCAATGTAAAATGGAATGAGGATGAAAAGGAGAAAATAATGGAGTTTAGCAGACGGAACAGCAATAGATATAAAAAATGAGGGAAATGAACTATACTGTATGTGTTATAAGGATGGTATGGAACACCTAGTAGAGCAAATAAATATCAACCTACAAAAATGCCACTATGTTGGAGGGGATGTGGGATAAGGGGAAATATGTCACATATTTGGCGGGAGTGTCCAATCATATAAATTCTGGGAGGAAATAGAACTCATTCAGGAAATAAACGTGAAATAAAATATCCAAAACCCCTACAATCTATTTCATAATAGTAAACTTACAGTAAAACAATATAAATGACAGTGATACTCCACTTAATAAACGCCGCAAAACATCTAATTCCAAAGTTCTGGCCTATACCAGAAAGCCCAACGATAAGAGATTGGGTTAGGAAGGTAGATAACATCTATTAGAAGAACTGTATTACACGGGAGAAAATAAATTAGAAAAATTCTTGAAAATCTGGAAAGAGTTTAAAGGTAAAGAGGTTTGGGAGGTGTGTAAAAAGGGGAATAGAAGGAGTATGGAGAGTATAGAAGGGAGCAGAATTTAAGAATAAGACAGAGGGAGTAGGAAGAAGCAGGTAGGTTGGGGGGGGGGGGGGTGGTATTCGTTATACTTGTAAGAATTAATTTTTTTTGTTGGTTATATTTTTTTTTCTGAAATTTTTAATTTCAGACTTAAAGTGTGTAATCAGTGTAATGTGAAAATAACATTTATATAAAAACATAAATCGCAGCTTTGAGAAGATAGTGAAGCAAAAGACCATTCAAGAATGTGGGGGAGATTCACAAGGAGTGGACTACGGCTTGAGCCAGTGCTTCAAGAGCCACCACGCACAGACGTATCCAGGACCTGGGCTACAACTGTTCCTTGTGTCAAGCCATTCCTGAACCAGAGACAACATCAGAAGCGTCTTACCTGGGCTAAGGAGAAAAAAGGACTGGACTGCTGCTCAGTGGTCCAAAGTCTTCTTTTCAGATTAAAGTTAATTTTGCATTTCATGTGGAAATCAAGGTCCCAGAGTCTGGAAGAAGGGTGGAGAGGCACAGAATCCAAGTTGCATGAGGTCAAGTGTAAAGTTTCCAGTCAGTGATGATTTGGGGAGTCATGTTATCTGCTGGTAGAGAAAGAAAAAAGAAGAAAAAAGAAGGAAAAAGAAGAAAAAAGAAGAAAGAAGAAAAAGAAAAAAGAAGAAAAAAAGAAGAAGAAGGAGGAGGGAGAGAGAGAGGGATGGGTGAAAGAGAGGGAGAGAGAGGGAGGGGGGGGGAAAGAGAGAGAGGGGGGACAGAGAGAGAGGGGGAGAGAGAGGAAGGGGGGCAGAGAGAGAGAGAGGAGAGTGTGAGAGGGGAGAGAGGGGAGAGAGAGAGAGAGAGAGAGAGAGGGTAAAGAGAGAGAGAAAGGGTGGAGAGAGAGAGAGAGGGGGGAGAGGGAGAGAGAGGGGGGAGAGAGAGAGAATGTATCTTTCCTCCCTATTCACAGAGAGAGAGAGAGAGAGAGAGAGAGAGAGAGAGAGAGAGAGAGAGAAACAGTGACTGATCGCTGTGATAGCCAATCAGAAGCAATCATAGAAATCAGGTGACCTGGACAAGACAAAGACAGATACGCAAGAAAGCCCAGTCCAGTGGGTCCACATAAGTGTGTACTGTCAACTTGAAGGGGTTAAAGATAACACCCTAGATTTCACTAACAAATGAAGAAGACGTACTTACACTCTCTATCTTACTAAGAACCTCATAATTCTATGATGCATGGAGGAGCCTACATGGGTCTGAACGGGACATTACAATTTTACTCTCAAACCCATCATGTATAAAATAGTGGCTTGATATGTTCCTTGTGGACCAACGTATTCTGCAACAGATAATAAGGGTCACTATCTGATCTCCCTTTTCTAGGAGATCGCCTGTTTGGAGCGACCCTGGATGACAACATTAAGGGTCTCAGAGGGGAAGAGTACCTTCCTTCCGCAGGCTAGTAAGGGTAAGGATCCTCGTTGTAGACATGGCCTGTCCTTCATGGCTCACAAGAAGTTTTTTAGTTCCTCAGGGTCGGCCGACAAGGGTTCAAAGCCTCCTCGGGAGGATGCAAGTGACCTTGGTCTGGCAAGTCGAGAGCGGGATTCTCCAGACCCACAAACGAGGCTACTTCAGCATAAAGGTGCCTCCTCACCCGTACTTGGGGTGGGGGGATGTCTTCGCTGTTTCCTGGACCCGTGAACTTCCTTTGGTGCAAGACAAGTGGGTCCACAAAGTCATACGGTCCAGCTACAAGATCGAGTTTCGATCTTACTCTCCGAAAAGGGCAATCAGATGGAAACGGACTGCCTGTCCATTTCCATCCGAACCACCAGATGGATGGAGAATAGGTCCCCAATCCGTCTGTTTTTGGTGGACAGGATCGGATGGTGGCGGGTGTCAGCGGACATGTATCTGCTGCTCCATAGAAAAGACCAGAGTGGCTGATCAGGTCTGCCTGAAAAATTGCACTTGTTCTTCTTTTACAGAGAGTAATCAAGGCCTACACTCTGCATTCTTCTCATGTGAGGGCAAACCTGTAACCGTTCTCATCCTGATCCTCAATGATCCGTCCTCTCATTTTTTTTTAATTCTAACTTTAAGACCTAAATGATTGTTTAAAAACAGACCTACAAATTTCCAAAAATCTTTCTGGTTAATCGATGGACTTTTATACCAAGCTGCTGTTGGCTTCAGGAACATCCTGCACTTGTATATTCCAGGCTGAACCGATAATCACACAAAGGCAGATATAAACCGAATGATACAGGAAAAAAATAACCTAATATGCAACTAATATCCTAACTTTCTGTTCCAACATTTCCAACAGCTGACTTTACAGAGCACCGCCGACAATAACTTCTTACTCTGTGCCTTCAAATGACAGATTCAGCTGATTGCAGTAAGGGTGACGCAAATAATCGCACAGCTCCTACATTACACTGTGAATGTTGTGGGAGTAGCTTATCATCCAGTGGCTGGCTAATGTAGTTCATTAAACCTAAGACTGTCTACTAGATTATAGCAACAAATCTGTTGCATATGCGATTGGCCAAACTGGTTTCTTGTTGTTGGGAGTCAGCCGGAAGCATGCTGCAAATGTGAACTAAGTATGTAATTGTTTTGTACAATAAAATTACCTGCAGCTAAAAATTTCCTTTTGTCAAGTTTTTTTCTTTTCTTCTCTTCGCACTTATTCACAGTGACACTGAGACCTGTACTTTAGAAGCCCGGTTCACAGAAGAATGTGGTGCTGGAAACCGGTGATCTGTGCGCATTTCCTGCACTGCGTTCAAATCGCATTGCCCTTGACAGAGTTGTATAAAGTACTCGAAACCCATACTTGAGTAAAAGTACAAGTGCTCAATCAAAAAGTGACTTGAGTAGAAGTGGAAGTGCTCGATCAAAAAGTGACTTGAGTAGAAGTACTAAAGTATTCAACATTTTTTGTACTTAAGTATTGCAAGTAGTTTTTTTAAAACTTTTGCTACTCAAGTACTGAAAGTAAAAGTACCAGTAGTTTTGAAAAAAAATTGCTACTCAAGTACTGAAAGTAAAAGTACAAGTACTGGGTTATTTAGTTATTAAAGAAAGAAGTCAAAAGTTTGAACATCATATTGTTTTTTATTATTTCAAATGCAGCTTTTATTTATACATACAGTAGCTTTTATTTTCGTATGCGCTGATAATACACATGTTATGAGCTTCATGAAACCTGTCATCTACTATTCTGGCAGTGGTAATTTTTATAATAGTAACGAGTAACTATGCAGCACAAAAAAAAAAAAATCGGAGTAGAAGTATTGAAATCATTGAAAAAATTTAGTGAAGTAAAAGTGGAAGTAGGAGAAAAAAATTCTACTCCAGGAAAGTACAGATACCGCCTTTCGGTACTTAAGTACAGTAGTGAAGTAGTTCTACTTAGTTACTATACATCTCTGGCCCTTGATATCTTCAGCAGGTGTCAGTCTAATTTTAATAACACCCCAAACGCAGTGTGTTTGCCTGCACTGAATCGCATAGTACAAAACTACCATGCAATCCAGTTGCAGTGCATTTCCAAAAGTAGTGCATGCATTGGTTTTATGGGATTTGGGCCCGTTCATAAAGAATAGGCTCAAATTGCATCACACTGAATCACATGTGAAGTGCACATTCCTGTGCGATTCAGTGTGAACCTAGGCTAAATGGGACATTTTGTTTTTTACCTGAGAGTGCCGCATGTAAGTCTATGGGGACAGAGTGGCTGCACAGACAGAGTTGCTTGTCTTAGTTTGACAGGGGTGTGGGTGAGAACCCCCAAAATGTATACTGTCTGGGTTTGGGGCCGCACACCCACAACTGCACATCTGTCAGAAATGGGATAAGTGGCTGTGTCCCCATAGACTTCAAGAAAAAAATAAAAAAAAATCAGGGAATGGTGCAGGCAGTGAAGCATGAGAACCCAGTAGAAATTCCATAATGGTCCTAGACAGGTACATCAGGGGGTTATGTTCCACTGGCTCCAAAATATCAGTGCAGCACCTCAGGAGAATGAATAATTCGCTAGAGTAGCAAACAGAGCAAAACTCTGTTTCCAGGTCATCCGGACAGGCACACGCAAAATCACAACTTTGGGCAGAGCACAGGTGGGAACAGCCGTCATTAATAACCGCACAAAGATTGCTACCTGCAAAAGTACACAGAGTTCCAGATATAGGATGAGATGTTCTCTAATTTGTCATGTGAAAATCTCAGGAAATAAATACCAACCCAATATACCAGATACAAAAAAAGGAATGACAAATCCCCAATATTTATTATGATTGATATTATTATTACCTGACTGCCACATACAACATACATTGATACAACAATGATGTCTGTCAACCCCTCCATATTGCCCAATATGGGTTCCTGACTCCTCCCAGGGTAATTGTCCACCCTCTGAATAGGCTTGGTTTGCCAATCAGTCCAATATATCCAGCGACCTTCCTGTTAAAAATAAGATCATTGGCCCAGTAATTCCATTGGCAAATCAATTTTTCTTATACTGTACATTGTGTTGGCCTAAAGATTATCACAGTGTCCCTTCATCCAATCAGAGGTCTTTAACTTGTAATTTGGTTCAACAATCCATTCACTATTATCAATTCACAATTCTTTAACCCCTTGGAGCCTAAGCCTTTTTCTGGCATTTGTTGTTTACAAGTTAACTACTTAAGTCCCGGAAGATTTTACCCCCTTCCTGACCAGGGCCTATTTTGCGATTCGGCACTGCGTGCCTTTAACGGACAATTGCGCGGACGTGCGACGCTGTACCCAAACAAATTTGACGTCCTTTTTTTCCCACAAACAGAGCTTTCTTTTGGTGGTATTTGATCACCTGTGCGATTTTTTGATCATGCGCTATAAACAAAAAAAGAGCGTAAATTTTGCAAAAATAACAATATTTTTCACATTTTTTTATATGAAATTCCCCCCCCAAAAAAAAATTTAAAAATCAAAATCTTTTTAACATTTTCGGCTAATTTGTTTTATGCTACATATGTTTGGTAAAAAAAAAAATGGCAAAAAGTGTATTTTGATTGGTTTGCGCAAAAGTTATCGCGTTTACTAACAAAGGGAAAGATTTTTGTCATTTTTGGTGTTTTTTTTTTTAACGAGTAATGGCGGCGATCTGCGATTTTTTTTGCGGGACTGCGACATTGCGGCGGACAGATCGGACCCTTGACTGACATTTTTGACACTTTTGGGGTTACCAGTGACATTACTGCAGTAATCAGTGCTATACATATGCACTGTTACTGTAAAAATGACACTGGCAGGGAAGGGGTTAACTGTATTGGAGAGGGAGGGGTTAAGTGTGTCCTAGGGGTGTGTTTCTAACTGTGATGGGACATGGCTACTAGTGTAATAACAGAGATTACCGGTCTTTCTCCCTTCCCGGCGAAAGATCGCGAGTGACCGGCGGACATCGGGTCCGCCGGTCACACGCACTGACTTCTTAGGGAACGAGCCGGGCTATTGGCTCACAAGCCGGTGACAGGCTAGTGACGTACCGGTACGTCACTTTGCCTGGCCGGGGCTGACCGTCGCAGTATATGTACTTGCGGTGGTCGGCAAGTGGTTAAAAATCAGTATTTTTTGCTAGAAAATGACTTATAACCGCCAGACATTAGATCTATATACATACAGGATCTCACAAAAGTAAGTAACCCCTCACATTTTTGTAAATATTTTATAATATCTTTTCATGTGACATCACTGAAGAAATGACACTTTGCTACAATGTAAAGTAGTGAGTGTACAGCTTGTAAAACAGTGTAAATTTGCTGTCCCCTCAAAATAACTCAACACACAGCCATTAATGTCTAAACTGCTGTCAATAAATTGGGCCAATTTAGCCATTTTCCCTCCCCGGTGTCATATGACTTGTTAGTGTTACAAGGTGTGAATGTGAAATTTTATGAACTTCTCTATACCACAGTTAACCACTTTAAGACCAGAAAGGATTTGTCCCCTTCCTGACCAGGCCCTATTTTGCGATTCGGCACTAGGTTACTTTAACGGACAATTGCGCGGACGTGCAACGCAGTGTACCCAAATTTTTTCCCAGAAATAGAGCTTTCTTTTGGTGGTATTTAATCACCTGTGCGATTTTTATTTTTTGCGCTATAAACAAAAAAAGAGCGACAGTCGCCGCCTCTTCATATTCATCACAATGGGGTAATTGACCTTTGCTCCGTAGGAGTAGCTAGGCAACAGAATATGTCAATATTAAAGCTTTTAGCATATCCCACCCCCAGGGGGTGGTCCCCTCAGTCAATACCCTCCTGCTTCCTGTATCCATACCTCAGTTTCAGTAGTATAGCAGTAGAGTACATAACAAACCCCAAAAGAGGGGCGGGGGCGGGGACTGTCGGAGGACTCAGAGAAAGGAATTTTACAGGTAAGATTTTACAAAAATTCCGTTTTCTCTTACGTCCCCTGACAGTCGCCGCCTCTTCCTATTCGTCACAATGGGGACATCCCAAAGCAGTGCAAACATGAGGGGTGGGAAACGCAGCCGCGCCTAAGGCATCGCAGTATCCCCAGCAGAAAAAAAGGAACCTTACCAAAGGAAGGAAACCAGCTGGGCAGCATGAAAAAAACTTGCTCAACAGGAGCAACAACCCAGGAAAAACAAATAACCTCGGGACAAAAACACATCCCAAAATAGCCAAGGTCCCAAAAATAAGGGACCCTAAGGCACTGCCGCACTAAGAACCTTGCGGCCGATGCCTGAACATCCACTTTGTAGAACTTTGAGAAGGTGTGAACGGACGACCAAGTCGCCGCCTTACACACCTGAGCCACAGAAGCCCGATGATGACAGGCCCAAGACGTACTCAGAGACCTGGTAGAGTGCGCCTTCACAGGCATAGGGGGAACTTTTCCCTGCAAAACATATGCCTGTTCAACAGTCTGTCTGATCCATTTGGCGATGGTAGAAGCCGACGCCGCCATGCCCTTCCGAGGCCCCTCTGGAAGGACAAATAGAGAATCCATCTTGCGAAAAGATTTAGTCGACGACAGGTAAACCCTGATCGCCCGAACAACATCCAAGGAGTGTAAATCCACCTCCTTTGGATGTTTAGGCTTCGCGCAAAGCGAAGGCAAGACAATGTCCTCATTGAGATGAATTTCCGAGATCCTCTTCGGGAGAAAAGAAGGGTTAGGTCGCAAGACCACCTTATCCAAGTGAATCACCAAATACGGAGACCTGCAGGACAAGGCTGCCAGCTCCGACACTCTGCGAGCCGAAGTGATCGCCACCAAAAAATCGACCTTCTTGGACAACAGAGGCAACGAGATCTCCCTGATCTTTTCAAAGGGAGCATGTTGCAACACGGACAGAACGAGGTTCAAGTCCCATGGAGGCAAAGGCTCCCTCCTAGGAGGGACCAGGTGTCGTACCCCTTGAACAAAGGTGCTAACCAAAGAATTAGACGCCACAGGGCATTGAAAGAGAACGGCCAGCGCAGAAATCTGACCCTTAATCTTGGCCAACGCCAAACGCTGGTCCACACCCGTTTGAAGGAAAGACAACACCCTAGACACCGAGTATGAGCGAGGGGAAAACCCCCTGGACTCACACCAGGCAAAATAGGCCTTCCAAGTACGGTAGTAAACCTTCCCCGAAGAGGTCTTTCTAGCGTTGATCAAAGTGTGAATGACCTCAGGGGAGAGACCCCTATCCCTCAGGACCTTGGTTTCAACAGCCAGGCCGTCAAAGCCAGCGACTGTAAAGCAGGATGGAATATCGGTCCTTGAGACAGAAGATCTTCTCGAAGAGGCAGACGCCATGGAGCGTCGACTGCCAGATTCACGAGGCCAGTCTGGCGCCACCAGAACCACCGTGAGCGGTTCCGAGGACAACCTGCGAAGGAACCTGGATAGTAGTTGAATCAGTGGGAATGCATACATCAGTCGATACTGATGCCACGGAGCCACTAACGCGTCCGACGCGTCTGCCCGAGGACCGCGCGTCCTTGCCACGAACCTTCCCACCTTGTTGTTCAGACGAGACGCGAACAGGTCCACATCTGGAAGACCCCACTTCGCGCACAACATCTGGAAGACATCCGGGTGGAGTGACCATTCCCCTTGGTCCAGGGTCTGGCGACTCAGATAATCCGCCTGCCAGTTCTCCACCCCCGGAATGTGAACTGCCGTGATCGCCGGGACGCGCGTCTCGGCCCAAGACAGAATGTCGGCCACCTCCCGAGCCGCTCGGGCACTCCTGGTGCCCCCTTGGTGGTTGATGTAGGCCACCGCTGTGGCATTGTCCGTCTGCACCCGAACCGGACGGCCCTGAAGCCTGTCCGTCCAACGTCGAAGGCAGAGATTTATCGCCCGCAATTCCAGAATGTTGATCGGAAGGGAGGATTCCCCCTCCGACCAAGTACCCTGGGCGGATAGAACGCCCAGAACACCACCCCAGCCCGACAGGCTGGCATCCGTGGTGATCACCGTCCACGAAAGAGGGCGAAAAGACTTGCCCCCGACACCGCCGGGGACTGTAGCCACCACAGAAGATCCCTTCTGGTGCGAGGACTCAACGAGATCTGAAGATCCAGAGATTGTGGTCGCCCTTCCCACCTGGACAGGATCTCCGCTTGGAGACCCCTCGTGTGAAACTGGGCGAAGGGAATCGCCTCGAAAGCCGAGACCATCAATCCCAGACACCTCATGCCCGTCCGGAGGGACGAGCTCGGAAAGTCCCTGAGGGACTTGACTTCTTCCTGAAGTGTCCTGAGCTTGTCTTCCGGCAGGAAGACCTTCGCCTGAACAGAGTCCAGGACCATTCCCAGGTAGGGAAGACGAACCGACGGGCACAGCGTTGATTTTGGAAAGTTTATCGTCCAACAAAATTCCTGTAGAGTTTGCATCGTGACGGACAGGTCTGTCACCAGACCCTGACTGGTCGCAGACCGAACCAGAATGTCGTCCAGATACCCCAGGACCGAGATGCCCTGGGCTCTCAATAAAGCCAGAACCGGTGCAAGCACCTTGGTGAGCACCCGCGGAGCCGAAGCGAGACCAAAAGGCAGCGCCACGAATTGGTAATGATCCTCCGCAATGGCGAATCGAAGGTACCTCTGGTGACCCTCGAAAATGGGGATGTGAAGGTACGCATCCTTCAAATCGATGGATGCCATGAATTCTCCCGGAACTAGAGCAGCCACCACCGAGCGCAGGGATTCCATGCGGAACTTGCGAACCCGCACAAAACGGTTCAGAGCTTTTAAGTCCAGAATCGGACGTACCTTGCCCTCCTTTCTGGGCACAGTGAACAGATTGGAATAGAACCCCCGAAATCTGTCCCGATGAGGCACCGGAACCACCACCCCCTGAGCCCGCAGGTCCCGCACCGCCAGGTGCAGATCCCGCAAACGCTCTGGAGACAGCTGAAGATTTGAGGGAAAAAATCTGCTCGCCGGCCGAGAGAGAAACTCGATCTTGTAACCGGACCGAACGATCTCCTGAACCCACCTGTCCTGAACACGGGCCAGCCAGGGTTGAAGAAAACCGAGCAAACGTCCCCCCACCCCAGAACTGGGTGAGGGCGCCCCTTCAGGCTGCATTGTTATGGGCAGCGGACCCGGACTGGCCGGACTTCTGCTTACCTGTCCACGGCTTCTTTTGGGAGCCTTGACCTTTGAAGGGTTTGCCCTTATAGTGCGACCGAAGGCACGAAAGGACCCCTGAGAGGGTCTAAAGGAAGCATGCTTCTTACCTTGAGCAACCTTAGCCTTGTGAGACTGGGGCAAGAGCGTGCTCTTACCCCCAGTGATCCCCTTTATCAGCGTATCCAAGGAGTCGCCAAAAAGGCGAGATCCCGTATAAGGTAGATTAGCTAAAGTTTTGCGAGAAGATTGGTCCACAGACCAACATTTCAGCCAAATCAAGCGGCGAGTCAACACCGCCACGCTGTGCACACGTGCAGCCAAAGGGACTATATCTAAGTCCGCATCACACAAATACATGACACCCTGATGAATTTGATCCACCATAGCCAACGTTGTCGGCGGGGCAGAACCAGCCACCAGGACGCGCCTGAGCACCTGCGTCCAATCCGCGACAGCCTGAGCTGCCATAAGGGAAGCAAAAATAGCTTCTAGCATGGAACCGGTAACCGAGTAAGTATGGCGGGCAAGAGACTCCAGTCTCCTGTCCGTGGGATCCCGGAACACCGGGGTATCCTCCGCCGGAATCGCAGTAGATTTATTCAAAACTGCCACCGCGTGATCCACCGGAGGCGGCACACACCAACGTTCATCAGTGGCGGGTGTGAAGGGATAACGCAGCTTGAACCTACTTGGCACAGCAAAAGGCTTCTTTATATTGCGCCATTGTTCACTAACAGCGCGCTGAAAATCCTCAGTGCAAGGAAAAACCTGCGATGATTTGCGCCTCCGCTGCGTCCCATAAGAGGCCAGGAGGACATGGTTCATCCTGCAAATGCAGTGTATGTTTGATAGAAGCAACCAATTCATCCATGATTGCAAGCTCTTCAGACGAGCCAGGGGGGGAATCATCAACCCCTTCAACCTCTGCCTCCCCTTCCGACCCTACAAGGTCCAGGGACGAACGGGACCCCGATAAGGGGACCCCAGCCATAGCAGCCCCATCACCATCGCCCTCTGAATCAGAGGAAATTGAAACTCTGGGCCGTTTTGTGGATTGAGCAGCCACAAGCATCTGCACCTGAGCAGCTAGGTTAGCCACAATGGTAGCCAAATCGCCCCCCTCGGGGGAAGCAGCAGACCCTTGGCCCCCCACTAAGGTGGGAAGAAATTTGCTTTCCTGAGAATCCATGCCTCAAAAGTTTGCAGGAAAAAAAAGGGGTACTGCCCCTTTAAGATCGCGGCGAGCGTAGCCCACCGCACACACAGCACACACCGACCCCCACAGGGAGAATTACAAAACTTAGGCAAGGAATACAGGAATAAGGAAGATAAACCTGGAAGGACCACTCAGGCTGCTGCACCGATCGCTGTCCTCAGGGTAAGGAAGTGATGCAATACAGACCGCTCCTATAAAGCCTATGGAAGACTCCACAAACATGGCCGCCGGTGGGGGACTGCAAAGGCAGAGCATGCAGCGCTGACATGTGGCCTGAGCGATCGCCGCCAAAATGGCGGCGCTTGGCGCCAAAAACGCCGCTCTCATCATACAGTAATGGCCATCATACGCCTGCAGTAAGAAAAAAAATGGCGGACCGCAGCAGCGGCCGCCGCATGTATGCACAAACATGTCTCAGTTCATGCCCTACAGCATACAGCATGTCACACAGAAAAGCACACAGCCTGTAACACAGAACAGTGCAGGATAGCCCCCCTCCTTGCAACCCACAGAAAGCAGCAAACCAGACAGGGAGCCCAATAGTGTGTACAGAAAAGCAGGGTTACACAGTCCCAGACTGACACCCACTAAACAGACAGGTCCCCACACAGAGTACACTTACCTTCTGAACGGCGTGGGGAGCCCGCACAAGCGATCAAGCCGCTGCACAGAGGACAGGGAGAGTCGCAGCCAGGACGCAGTAGAACTGCGGTGCGAAACCGCATGGCGTCCAGTGAGGTAGCCACCTCACCACAGCATCCCTGCAGCGAACAGGGATGGGTCGTTCACACATGCCAGGAAAAAACCTGACTGAACGCTCGATGGCAGGCTGGGAAGCCACTGGCCCACAACCTGCGGCCAGGGGGGCCAGCCCGAGACCCAGCCCGCACGATCCTCTTCATCAGAAGAACTAACTAATGCTGAAAAAATTAACAGCTAAGTAAAGAGAGAGAAAAACACTCAAAATCAAAAAGAAGATAAAGGCTGAGACAAAAAGCCCCAGCACAGAAACAGCCTGCTACTCCTGATAGCTAGACAATGAAACTGAGGTATGGATACAGGAAGCAGGAGGGTATTGACTGAGGGGACCACCCCCTGGGGGTGGGATATGCTAAAAGCTTTAATATTGACATATTCTGTTGCCTAGCTACTCCTACGGAGCAAAGGTCAATTACCCCATTGTGACGAATATGAAGAGGCGGCGACTGTCGGGAGGACGTAATTTTGAAAAAAAAAAAAACAATATTTTTCACATTCTGCTATATGACATTCTCAAAAAAAAAATTTAAAAAATCAAAATTTTTTAACATTTTAGGCCAATTTGTTTTCTGCTACATATATTTAGTAAAAAAAATCGCAATAAGCGTATTTTGATTGGTTTGTGCAAAAGTTATCGCGTTTACTAACTACGGGAAAGATTTATGTCATTTTTTTTTTTTACTAGTAATGGCGGCAATCTGCGATTTTTTGCAGGACTGCGACATTGCGGCGGACAGATCGGACCCATGACTGATATTTTTGACACTTTTGGGGGACCAGTGACATTGCTACTACAGTAAAACTGAGATGGGCGGTTGGTAATTGGTTAAAAAAGATTTAACACTGTACAATTTATCTGAATCACAGGTGGTGGTAAATATTTTGTTTTTCCAATTCCATTTTCTCTGTATAATGCATGATATGATTAGTTTAGCTTAGATACATAACAATAAGTCCTAATACAACAGAAATGGGTGTCATTTGGTTTTAAAATTGTAGTTGAAGCGGAGTTCCACCCTTAAAAGTCACTTTTCCCCATCTGCTTGCTCTGTTTTACCTGAAAAATAAATGGATAATCACGATTTTTTTTTCTTTACTTACCTTGCTTTAGAAGAAAATATACTTACCTTACTTCCTCTTCTTCCCTCTGCGGCCGCGGCCCGTGCCGTCACTTCCTGCTTGCATTGATTCCTGGGAGCTGAACGTCATCGCTCCCAGGAATCAATGCGCCTGCACCGGCCCCGCTCGTCATGTCTGGTGAAGGCGCGTCATTCCCCGCTAAACGGCTTCTGGGCATGCCTAGAAGCTGTGCAGGAATGACGCGCCTGCACCGGACATGACGAGCGGGGCCGCAGCAGACGCATTCTGGGATGAAGAGGACGCCGAAGAGGACGCGCTGGCTTCCGCTGCCCACACCTGAGATGGCAGCGCTGGACAAGACATTTTCAAGGTAAGTATTTCTTCTAAAAGGTAAGTGCAACCTGGGACAGCTCAGAGGCTATCCATTGTGGAATGTGACTGTCCCGGGGGTATTTTTAGTGAAAAAAACTTTCCGAGGGTGGAACTCCCCTTTAAGTGTGGCAGAGAAAGACAGACAAGTGGATCTGAAGTATTTTGCTTGATAAACTATTTTTTTTTTTTACCAACTAGCCGACTGCTCACAGTAATCCTACTGCGGCAGTGCGGCTCTCCTGGGTCCGGCAACGTAGACCTACGTCGCTCACGTTCACGGCTCCAGGGTGCGATCCCGATCCTGGTCTCATTCAGCTCAGAGCTGATCAGTCACCAGATGCAGACCAATGATTTTTGGTCTGGATCTGGTGATCGGTTCTGGCCAATGGCATCATGTCCCCTGCCTGTGTAATGTAAACACAGGCAGGGGAAGTGATGTAATTTTCCCTCCTGGAGCCCTTTTGGTTCCAGGAGAAGAAGAAGAAGCATCTAAAATGTAAATTCCACAACACTACACTGACACTACCACACATAGGTACACTTTTAACCCCTTGATCACCCCCCCAAACCCCTCACGTAAGCAATATTTATTGTGACATAAGCAATTATTTATGTGCACATTAGCACGTATGTCATAATTATATTTATTGTTGGTATTTATGTTGGCACCAGTTACCATTATACACCTTCCCACCACATTATTGGGTTGAGTGGGCTAGTCCCCAAACCCATTTATAGGTAGCAGTGACACTCAGTTTGTTATTTATTTCATTCTGATTTATTTTGATCACAGGCAGCGCCATTTCTCACCTGCACATAGCACTTTTTCAATTGGGATACCACCACCCGGTGGTAGTTTTTAGTTAGGGCAGCAGCCTTATTATTTATTTATTCACCACTTAGCTTGGTCCATAGAGTGGGAAACCCCCATATTTCTTGGTAATTAAAATCTGCCTACAAGCCCTCCCACTGATCAAAGGAAGTACTTGTCATTGGCTAGTGCTGGGGCCCAGAGTCCTGCATTGGAGCTCTCAAAAGAATTGTAAACCAACAGTGAAGGGGTGGAAATCCCCAAATTATATCCCAAATTAGGGTGGCACTGTCCCTTTAGGAGAAGCAGAGCAAGACTCTGGCCAAAGGCCTCTCACTAGTATGCAGTCTGCTGTAAAGCCTGCTCCCTTTCTCTGGCGTACGGAACCCTGGACATTCAAGGGCTGCGTCTGTGGCAATGGCGGCAACTCTGGACTCTGCAGTGACGAACTGTTACAAAGGCAGTGGTGCTTGCTTGGTCCCTCTGATGGTAGTGGCCTCTGAGCAACAGCACAGTGCCACCCTGATATAAGTATGAGTTCTTGCCCTTCATGTGAGACCCCCCAAGCCCAGGCTTCTTCTTTTTGCTCCTCCATCTGGCACAACTTCCTCCTGGGACTTGTAGTACCACCAAGTCTGTCAGTGTAAAGTCTCCAAATGGGGACTACATCCACCCCCCACAAATCCCTGCAGTTCCCAGCAGCTCCCTGGGTGGGCTTTCTCTCCCCAGAATATTGTGCAGCCAATCCTTGCCCTTCTGCTGTCTGAGTGAGTGGTAGGTGGGACCGCCATCCAGCAGCCGCAGAGTCCTCTTTCTCCTCTTATCTAGACCAGTAGCTCTGGCAGGGAGAAGAAGAGAGTCTGTAGGGTAAGCTGTGTGTGATAAACCCATCATGCAGAGGGACAAAACAGCACCACTGCCAAGGCTGCAAAAGCAGTTATGTATTCAAAATGCAGTACATGTATTTAACCATTTCAAAACCAGGCCATTTTCTGACACTTGATGCTTACAAGTTAAAATCAGTATTTTTGCTAGAAATACAATATATTTTAAAAGATACTAAACCGTAAAGTTAGCCCAATTTTTTTGTTTAATCTGAAAGATGTTACGCTGAGTAAATGGATACCTAACATGTCATGCTTTGAAATTGTGCAAACTCGTGGAATGGTGACAAACTACGGTACTTAAAAATCTCCAAAGGCAACAATTTAAAATGTTTTACAGGTTACTTGTTTAGAGTTACAGAGAAGGTCTAGTGCTAGAATTATTGCTCTCGCTCTAACCATCTCGGTGATACCTCACATGTGTGGTTTGAACACTGTTTACATTTGCGGGTGCGACTTATGTATGCGTTTACTGTGGCGCGTGAGCACGGAGGGATGGCTGCTTTATTATTATTTTTTAGGAAGAGATGTCTAAAATTATCCCGCGTCCTGGAAATAATATATAAAAATGTTGAAGATGTGCAGAAGAAATTATATTATACCTATGTTTAAAAAGAGGAAATAGAGAGTTTGCTGCCACCTCTGAATTTCCCAATAAGGGAATCTGGATAATGTATAGAAGGAGATGTGAGGTAGGCGCTCCTCTAAGAGTATATGAAATATTGTATAAAGTGCTAAAGCAAGATGAGATACAATGAGCAATATAAATAATGAATCATATATGATGAGAAAGTGCTCTTGTGCTTATTATGATTACAACCAAGTGCTAGGGCTGTGATTCCCTTCCCAACCACTGGAGGGAGTGACGTGTAGAAGAATAAATTATATAGGGATGATATAAATAAGGTGATTAACCACTTTACCACCGGAGGATTTTGCTGTCTTACGGCCAGGCCACTTTTTGCGATTCGGCGCTGTGCGACTTTAACTGACAATTGCGCGGTCGTGCGACGCTGTACCCAAACTAAATTTATGTCCTTTTTTTCCCACAAACAGAGCTTTCTTTTGGTGGTATTTGATCACCTGTGCGATATTTACTTTTTGCGCTATAAACAAAAAAAGAGCGTTTATTTTGAAAAAATAACAATATTTTTCACATTTTTTTATATGAAATTCCCCCCCCCAAAAAAATGTAAAAATCTAAAATGTAAATTTTTTTTAATTTTTGGCCAATTTGTTTTCTGCTACCTATGTTTGGTAAAAAAAATCACAATAAGCGTATTTTGATTGGATTGCACAAAAGTTATTGCGTTTACTAACAAAGGGAAAGATTTCTGTCATTTTTGGTGTTTTTTTTTTTTTTTACGCGTAATGGCGGTGATCTGCGATTTTTTTTGCGGGACTGCGACATTGCGGCAGACAGATCGGACCCTTGACTGACATTTTTGACACTTTTGGGGGTACCAGTGACATTACTACAGTAATCAGTGCTATACATATGCACTGTTACTGTAAAAATGACACTGGCAGGGAAGGGGTTAATTTTATTGGAGAGGGAGGGGTTAATGTATGCCTGGTGCTTACTGACGTGTGAGGGGGGGAGGTGACTGTGTGACACAAGGACAGATCGAGGGTTCAACTATGCTGAACCCTGCAATCTGACCCTGCCTGTCACTTCAGAGATCTGCCCGCTGTGTTTACACACAGCAGCGGATCTCCATACTCGATCCCCGACGATCGGGTAAGAGCAGTGGCGATTGCCGCCGCTCCTCCCCTGGCCCGACTCCCGCTGTGACTGAAAACAGTGGGAGCGAGCCTCCGGCGGCGCTCGCGCGCCGCCCACAAGTGGCGGAGTCCAGCGGCGTAGGTCTACGTCGCTGGACGGGAACGAGCCACTTTGCTGCAGTAGCAGCAAAGTGAGCGGAGGTAAAGTGGTTAATTAATAGGTGATCTTATAAAAGTGCCAATAATGTGATTATATTGAATTGAAGTGCTCTATATTCAACTTTCAAAGGAGTAAATCACAACGTGCCTTATATAAATATGACAATAATTAAAACACTAATGGTGACAAAAAATAAAAATGTGCTGGTTCAAAGTTGGTGCTAGTGCTGTAGCAGTCCACAGTCCATAAATACAGTGCTATCCTGTGTTGGTTGCAGCTCCCTCCAAATAGCTCAAAGTTCCTGTGCTTCCCACCCCGTCGTTGCGTCACTTCCGCTAGAGGTGGTTGAGGGCCGTGGAACGCACGGACCCGGATATCTGCTGCTATACCGTAATACTGCTGCTAAACTGTGAGTGGATATTTGTTTTAAGTTAAATAAATACTTTTACATACTACACTATGGAGGTATTTCACTACTTTCTCCATATGTGAGCGATGGTACCGTAGGAAGCCGATAGGAGAGCTGCGAAGACCAGGGAAACATCCTTACTGCAATTAAGGCTACATACCCCTGCAGGGGTAAGGATTTGTGGTGAGTGCATAACCATAAGGGGAACAGCACCTGCACGAGCCTTGATGCACTAAGGAAGAAGGAAGCACTGTCACTTTAGGCTTTGGATATTTTTACAGCACAGGGAACGCTCCCCATCACCAACTTTGAACCAGCACATTTTTATTTTTTGTCACCATTAGTGTTTTAATTATTGTCATATTTATATAAGGCACGTTGTGATGTACTCGTTTGAAAGTTGGATATAGAGCATTTCAATTCAATATAATCACATTATTTTCACTTTTATAAGATCACCTATTAATTAATCACCTTATTGATATCATCCCTATACAATTTATTCTTCTACACGTCACTCCCTCCAGTGGTTGGGATGGGAATCACAACCTTAGCACTTGGTTGTAATCATAATAAGTACTTTCTCATCATATATATATATATATATATATATATATATATATATATATATATATATATATATATTTTTTTTTTTTTTAAATGTTTTTATTTTTATTTCATTGATTTTTTACACTGTCCCTTAAAGTTTTTTTTTAAATCACTTTTATTTCTGTCACAAGGAATGTAAATGCCCCAGGTGACAGCAATAGTCATGTCAGGTATTTTTTAGGGATCTGGGTTCCCTTGTTTGGGGCAGGATCACATGTTTCCAGCCCAATAGAAATCAATGGGAGCGCCTGAAAAACGCAGGTAACACGTGTTTTTGTGCCTAACAGCCAGTCTCCTCCTCCTAGTAACCTCCTTCCAACTGAAGGAAACAAAAACCCTTACACCTGAACATGCATGGAAAACACATGTAAACACAAGTGAAGAAGCCGACACTCACGTGTGCACCGAGCTTTAGCACTGGAATGAGCGATTTCCGAAAAAGGATGCAATGAGGCTTTATTACCTTGGTTTCATGTTCTGTTCTATCACTTAGCTTCATTTTTTATTTATTAGAAGGTAATCGGTGTACATGAGTTGAAGAAGATTTATTTTGGAGAAAGAAAGACAGTGAAGAGCGTAGAATTTGGCTCTTAGCACGCAGTACAATCTAGGAGTAGTGTGTACTTCTCTGTGTTTTAGTGTGCCCTGAGGAAGAGGGAGGGGGGGGGGTCTAAGCAAGAGAGGGGGGTGAGGAAAGGGGTGTCTAAGGAAGAGGGGGGGGTCTGAGCAAGAGAGGGAGGGTGAAAGGGGGGTTCTGAGGAAGAGAGGGGTGTCTGGGGGGGTCTAAGCAAGAGAGAGGGTGAGGAAAGGGGTGTCTAAGGAAGAGGGGGGGTCTGAGCAAGAGAGGGAGGGTGAAAGGGGGGTTCTGAGGAAGAGAGGGGGTGTCTGGGGGGTGTAAGGAAAACAGGGTAGGTGGGTGAGGGGGGGGGGTCTGAGGAGGAAATGTCTAAGGAAGGGAATGGGTGTTTAAGGAAGGGGGAAAGAGGAGAGGGGGGTCTAAGAAAGAAGGGGGCTGAGGTAGAGAGGGGGGGCCTCTGGGGGTGGGGGGGTCAAAGGAAGAATGGAGGGTAAGGAGCGGGTGGTTGGGGGGGTGTAGGGAAAACGGAGTAGGTGGGTAAGGGGGGGGTCTGAGGAGGAGAGGGGGATCTGAGGAAGAGAAGGGGTGTCTAAGGAAAAGGGGGTGAGGAGAGGGGCCTAAGGAAGAAGGGATATAAGGAGGAGAGGGGGGCCTGAGGAAGAGAGGGGGTGTCTGGAGGGTGCCGAAGGAAGAAGGGGAGGGGGTGTTTAGGGGGGGGGGTTCTAGAGAAAAAAGGGTAGGTGGGGTCTGAGGAAATGTCTAAGGAAGGGGGGCCTAAGAAAGAAGGGGGCTGAGGAAGGGAGGGGTGTCTGGGGGGGGCAAAGGAACAAGGAAAGGTAAGGAGGGGGAGGGGGTGTTTGGGGGGGGTCTAGGGAAAACGGAGTAGGTGAGTCTGAGGAGGAGAGGAGGGTGTCTAGGAGGAGGGGGAGCTCTGAGGAAGGGGGGGGGGTCTAGGAAGGAGATGAGGGGGTGAAGAAGAGAGGGGGCTCTGAGGAGGAGGGAGGGAGGGAAGGTCTGAGACTGAGTTCTCACCCCTCTTCCCCCTTGTATTTACACACAACACAGGAAGCATCTTCTTTCTTCCTCCCTCCAGTCATGTGACAAGGTAATAGAGAACGGGAGCCTTCTCTCACTGCAGAGCAGCGCTCTCTATTGCCACCTGCAGGCTGGAGGGAGGAGAAAGTCTAATCCTCTCTCTAGCTCTACGTCGGTATTCCTGTTAGTGTGCATAGGGGAGGAGTGGCCTCACAGCCAGCGCGCGGAGGTGGGCGAGCGCTTCCTCTGATTGGTGGAGGGGGCGGGCGGTGATGTCATGACAACGCGAAGGCGGAGCCTCGTCATTTTTCCTGTAGGTTGCCAAGGAGACGGAGTGTTTATATCGCTGCCGTCTCAGCGCCCTACAGCGGATTTATATGAGATTACAGCCACAGCTTTTTCATCGATAACCTCTCGTCTGTATCCAGGAGAGACAGTAAGTATCATTAGTTGTCATGTCACCTTACCAGTGAGGTCGGGTCCAGTGTCTGGATGTGTGGGGGGTGGGGGGGATGATAGAGACCTGGACCCGGCTTGTGCTGTGAATGATCTGTCAGTGTTTTCTCTCCTCTCCAGGGGCGTACCAAGGGGTTGGCCATACAGGTGCCTGCCAGGGGCGCAGGCCGAGGGGGGGGGGGGGGCGCAAAAACATTGTCAGTGTTAGCGGTGATTGTTGTGCCCTCCCCTCAGCTTCTCCGGTACAGAGAGCCGCTGTGTGTCCCCCGGGGAGCTGTGCTCCCCCCCCCCCCTCTGTAGTGTGCAGCCTGTATGCCCCCCCCCTCCGGTCAGCTGATTTCCAGTCTTCACCATGACAGGTTATAATGTGTGGGGTCACCTGTGTCACCCCTTCTCTTTCTCTCTGTCACCCCCCTCTCTTTCTCTCTGTCAACCCCCCCCAATCTTTCTGTTCCCCCCTCTCTCTCTCTCTGTCAACCCCCCCCCCAATCTTTCTGTTCCCCCCCTCTCTCTCTCTGTCACCCCCCTCTCTTTCTCTCTGTCAACCGCCCCCCCCCAATCTTTCTGTTCCCCCACCTCTCTCTCTCTCTGTCACCCCCCTCTCTCTCTCTGTCACCCCCCCTCTCTCTCTCTGTCAAACACTCTCTCTTTTTCTCGGGGTGGGGGGGGGGCGCTGATACAGCTCCTCACCAAGGGCGCTGCAGACGCTAGGTACGCCTCTGCTCCTCTCCTCCCTTCTGGCTGGAGGGAAGAGAAGTCATTTTTCACACTCAGGATTAGAACTGCCGTTAGAAATCACAGGAACCCCGAACAGCCTTCCTGACAGGGCCCCCCCCCTCTTCCCAGTTCAAATCTTATCCCACCTCCCAACTTACATCCCATCGCAATTCCTCCTCCTAGCAGAAATCTACGACCCCCCCCCCCCCAAATTCCCCATCACAGTGCAAATTTCCCCCAATCCCTCCTCCCAGCACAAATCCCCCCCCCCCATCCCTCCCAACACAAATCCCCCCCCCCCAATCCCTCCTCCCAGCACCGAGTCACATTGTCAGATTGCTTCTCCTGCCACTGACTGCGATTATTAGCGTTTTAATTCAAATATATTGCTATTATACTATTATTGTATATATTACTATTATTACTATCACTAATTTTTAGTTATTTTCAGGTACACCGACATCGGTCAACATCAGTATGCCGCGACCTTCACGACGCCGATCCCGTAGAAGGCAATCCCGTCAGGAGGGCAGAGAGAATCCAGTCGCCCGCAGGAGGAGAGGACAACTTCAGAGGAGACGGGAGGACGCAGCTAACAGCAGCCGTTCTACCAGAGACACCAACAGAAATGCTGAACACCACCCAGCGCCACAGAGACCACCGGCCGTGGAGCAGCCTACCTGTTCCATCTGCCTGAGTGAGTATGTTGCAGAGGACACAAGAACATTGCAATGTTCTCATTGTTTCCATTCTGTTTGTATCAACAGATGGCTTCAGCAAAATTCTACCTGTCCCTTGTGCCGGGCAATCATCCCTCATCAACCTGATGAAGACCATATTGTAGTTCGGATTATCCTGGTTGATGAAGAAGAACTTCTGAACAGTTTCCTGGTGACTGATGAAGAAGGAGGAATCTACCTTATCACTTACACTTATCATGTAAGTTGAGTATAACACCTTTCTCTTTCACATGCCTGTAAAACATCATGGGGTAATGTAAACCAATGCTACTATTATAGTAGTATATACTACTATACTTGTATACCAGCCACAGAAAAGGAGTCCATTTATCCTGATGAAGCCTCTAGCTCTCAGGTAAACACTCCAGACAACTACTACTGAAAGGAGTCCATTTATCCTGATGGAGCCTCTACCTCTCAGGTAAACACTCCAGACAACTACTACTGAAAGGAGTCCATTTATCCTGATGGAGCCTCTAGCTCTCAGGTAAACACTCCAGACAACTACTACTGAAAGGAGTCCATTTATCCTGATGAAGCCTCTAGCTCTCAGGTAAACACTCCAGACAACTACTACTGAAAGGAGTCCATTTATCCTGATGGAGCCTCTAGCTCTCAGGTAAACACTCCAGACAACTACTGCTGAAAGGAGTCCATTTATCCTGATGGAGCCTCTAGCTCTCAGGTAATCACTCCAGACAACTACTACTGAAAGGAGTCCATTTATCCTGATGGAGCCTCTAGCTCTCAGGTAAACACTCCAGACAACTACTACTGAAAGGAGTCCCTTCATCCTGAAGAAGCTTCTAGCTCTCAGGTGAACCCTCCAGAGAACATATAATTTTATTTATTTTTTTTAAACCAGAATTTAGTGTCACTTTTTTAACATCTTACAAAGGAGCGTGATTGGCCGGCTATAAGGGGAGGAGGAGGCCGCTATTTTTTTATTTTTATTTTTTGCAACACCAAACAACCTTTATTTTTACGACTCTGTTATCTATTGTTCATTAAATCATTTCTTACTTTGTTTTTTCTACTTCCTTGTACTGTAATATCCTCCATGAGCTACCACACCTCTTCTTTTCCCCTTCATTTCTGCTTGTTTAGAACCAGCAGTGCACGTTAGTTGCAGTGATGTGCACTGCTCCTTGTACAATACAAAGCACATAGCCTACAGTCCACGGGCCACAGCCCATAACCCAGAGATTTTGGAAATTTAGAGGAGTCTGAACACATACCTGAATTCAATATTTTTTTAAACCAGAGTTTAGTGTCACTTCTTCAACATCTAACAAAAAGGGAATGTGATTGGCCAGCTATTAGTGGATGAGGAGGAGGCCGGGTTTTTGTTTTTGTGACACT
The DNA here is from genome assembly GCF_965119305.1 of Pelophylax lessonae. Taxonomy (NCBI): domain Eukaryota; kingdom Metazoa; phylum Chordata; class Amphibia; order Anura; family Ranidae; genus Pelophylax; species Pelophylax lessonae. The sequence continues at coordinate 220,024,485 of NC_138774.1, forward strand.
AAATAATATAAATTTTATTAATCCATACAAATCCATTGTATGGATGGGTAATTTATTTTTATTCAAAAAAATGATTATCTGTGTGTTTGATTAATTGTCACATTCTCTGTTAACTCCTGAACCTCTTCCCCCTCACTTCTGTTTGTTTGCAAAAAAAATAAAAAATACAAAAAAAAATTAGTAAACGTAGATAAGCTAGTGATATGATAAAATAGTATGTATGCTTTGTTTTAAAAAAAAAAAAAAAACTATATATATGATAGATTTTTTAGATAAAATAGATATTATAGTCAAGGTACTTGTAAATTATTTGTCATGAAGTTGTTTCTTAACCACTTCTGGACTGGAAGGTTTTACCCCCTTAATGACTAAGCCATTTTTTGTGATACAGCGTTACTGACAATTGCGCGGTCGTGCGACACTGTATCCAAATAAAATTGATGCACTTTTTTCCCACAAATAGAGCTTTCTTTTGGTGGTATTTGATCACCTGTGCGATTTTTATTTTTTGCGCTATAAACAAAAAAGAGCAACGATTCTGAAAAAAAACTATTTCTTTTTCGTTCATTGATGGACACAGCTCTTCATCTTCTTGACCGTAGGGTTATTCTGCCCTCTACAGCAGTAGGACACTAGGCAGAGAAAAAGCTTGAACGCGCCTATGGGGCAGTCCCTGGGGGTATACTCCCACTTCCCGCTATAGGTATTCAGTTTTTTTCTGCCTAGTCAGGAGTAAGGACCTAGTTCCTTGCTGGAATCTCTGGTCCTGGCAATTTTTTCTTTTACATGGAATTTTTTCCTCTTTTTATTATTTTGTTCCTGTGTGAGCTACAATCAAATACTGGAGTGGGCGACAAACTGGATAATCTAGATCCTTAAGATCCCTCTAGCCCACTGGACGGGGGCTAGCCTGCGAGCTAAACGTCTTGCGAGGGCGCATACGAACTGGCTTCGGCCTGAGTTGCAGCATTTCCTCCTGGCGGTGCCCACCCTGCTCCTGGTGTGGTAAGTAGCCCCTGGAGAGTTTTGGGGTGGATGTGGCCCCTCCCTTGGATGGTCGGACCCCCAAGTTCCCATCCCCCCCCCCCCCCAGCCCCACTAAAATTTCGGTCAGTGTGGGTCTTTGGGCCCCCCTCCCCTCTCTGGGGGAGGTTATGAGCTGGTTGTTGCCACATGCTCTTAAGGTGGGCTGGTTGAAGTTGCTGCTGACTTGTTTTCCTGGGGGGTTCCCTGCCACCCTCTGGGCTCCCCGCGGCGGTTGTTGGGCTGGGGAAGTGGTTGTTTTAACATCCGCGTGTACGCGACTTTCGCGGCCGGATCCGCCCAAAAATTTAGGCCACGGCTTTGTGGCCTACTCGCTAGAAACTATGTGAGGCGGCCCCTGTGAGGGTGGCTGATGCCACTGGCTCCCATTTGGGAATCTGCCCTCCCCTCCGTTGCCGGTAGGCGGTCTGCTCCGCTGGGGCTCGCGTCCTGGCAGCTGGGCACCTTCAAAAATGTAGGCAATGGCTTGCGGCCTACTATAAGGTGACCAGGGACATCTCTTTTTTTTTATACTGATAATGGTGGCAATCAGCGACTTATAGCAGGACTGCGATATTGCAGCAGACACATTTGTGTTTTTAGGGACCAGTGACACTAATACAGTGATCAAATATGCACGGTCACTATGCTAATGACATATGATCCTCCACAGAGCGACCACTCTGTAGCAGTAAATCTGCTATGGGGCGGTCGGAATCTGGTTAAGATCATCAACATTATGTTAACACACAGGCAGGGGGTGCTCTATCATGGCTCTGGCTGGCTCTGTCAGTGTGTCACATGACATTGCTGCTGGGTGCTGATTTTGTTAAATTATGACCAATAAGCAGCCTTGTCATGTGACACACTGGGACAGAGCCAGCCAGCCAGAGCCATGATAGAGCTCCCCCTGCCAGTGAGTTATGATACCATCCATGATGCCAGAGACAGGGACAGTGCAATGTAGTCTTTTCACTGACACCCCCAAAGCACACCTGTGTTGAAGCATTGAAGGTACTGGCAGTCCCACGATCGGATCTGCTTATCCTCTGTTCCTGCTGCTGGAAACTGTCAGCTGAGCTCAGCTGCCTCTCTCTGCCTGTCACCGCCACCGATGCCCTCCTCACAGCTTCTCAAGTCTAGCTCTCCGGGCCCCCGCTACTGCTGGGCGAGGAGCGGAGCTGAGGGGAGGAAGATCACTCTGCCAGGGAAGGCAAGGAGATAGGCAGGCAGGCTGGCCGGGACTTGAGCCAAGGCAGAGGAACATGCGAGGGGGAACATTGCACCTGAAACTGAAGAATTTGTCCCTCCGCTCCGGCTAGCACATGATCCTCGGAGAGGGACACGGATCATGGAAAAAATACACCCCCCCCCCCCCTGGGCTAGTAGGAGCGGCGGCACAGAGGTGTAAAATTCAAAATCTTTTTTTTAATTCTGCACTGACTGTCTTTGAAATCGCCCGGTCCCCTGTTCAAATCCAATCCGGGGACCGCCTCATCTACTGCCTCTAAGCTCACAGAAACCAATTATAAACTACTAACCCGCTGGCATCATACACCAGCTAAGCTTTACAAGATTTTTTCTACTTGTTCCAACCTGTGTTGACGTGGGTGTGGTAAACCTGCCACCCACGCTCACATATGGTGGTTGTGTCCGGTTATTAAACCATATTGGACGGAGGTTTTGAACTTGATTGAGAAAATACAGGGTTCCCCCGTAGAAAGGGATCCCTGGACGGTACTGTTTCACTGTACGGAGTCGCCAGCACGTCTTTATCGTAACTCCATCACCCCCCACCTTTTGAATGCTGCTAAATCTTTGATTCCCAGATATTGGAAAAGCTCGACCATTCCCTCCATTTCACAATGGCTTCAGTTGGTTGACTATCTCTGCCACATGGAGGACATGACCTTAGAATACAGAAACCAATCTGAAAGAGCCCATAAGATATGGGCCTGCTGGCTCTCCTTTACGTATTCTTCTACTTATGCTGCATTGGTGTCATGAAAACAAATAGTACACTGTATATTGTCTTCTTATGCTTTATGTTCAGGTACCAGTCATAAGAGCCAGCCTCCCCCCCCCCCTTTTCTTTGTCCTGTCACCTTTTTTCTCTTTTTTTTTTTTTTTTTTTTTCTTTCCTTTTTTCCATTCTCTTCTTCGATTTTTACTCCTTTTAAGATATGCTTTTTTATCCATCAGTTCTGATGGGAAGCAAAATCTGCTCATCATTTATGGTTCTGGTGTTATACATGATGTTTAACTTTCTGTATGTCAATAGCTTTTTGTGGATGATTTCCACACGGTTTCTAACACATTCACAGTTGTTTATGTATGTCTATGCCTTTATACTGTTTTGATATGGACACCGTTTTGTAACCTATGGCATATTTTTCTCAATTAAAAACTTATTGAACAAAATAAAAATCCAATCTGGGGACAAAACCAGGGACAGACTTGATCTGGGGACTGTCCCCAGAAGCCGGGGATCTCTGTTTACCATGTGGTCGAGTCAGGTGCTGCCATTGGGGGGGTGGGGGCGGCCTCAGTGTGTGTAGCTGAAGCCCCCACTCTCCTTTTTGGTGCCTGCCAGGCTGAGGATCTGTGTAATTGCCAGCTGGGCCTCCACAAAAATTTCAGGCTGCGGTGTGCAGCCTGCTAGGCCATGTGGTCAGCTTGGCACCTCTCTTGGAAGGGGTAGTGCTGTGAGGGCGCTTCATTTTTTTAATGACAGCATTGCCGCCTTTATTGTGTGGGACACCTGCCCTGTTCTGTGAGGGTACTCTGCCTGCACTTCCGCATCATGGGGGCTATATCATATTATGTCCTCTATGAGGGCTCAAAGGCTGACGCCCCCCTTGTTTCTTGCTGGGTCCGATAGGTGGTCCATTGTGTGCCCTTGACTGGCGTCCCCTTTGCGGGATCCTTTGACTCCCTTGAGTATGTTTTTCAGGGTGAGCTTAGTATATAGCGACCCTACTTGTTCTGCATCCACGCACCCTGAGTGCTCAGATAGTGAGGATGATTCCTATGTTCCTCTAGCCGCGCTTATATAGGTGCTGGTGGATGCACTGTTTGTGTCAGTGCGTGAAACTTTAAAAATGGAGGTTGCGGCCAATGCTGCGTTTGAGGCATCGGTTCCTTTTGGCAACCACCAGCCCTCCAAAGTGGCAAGGGTGTTCCTCTTTCCGCTGATCTCCACAACATTGTCACAAAACAGTGGAGTTTTCCAAAATGTAGTGGTTGCCAAGCATTTTTGCTTGCGGTATCTTTATGAGAATTAACTGCGTTACCGGTGGACAGTTCCATCTGTAGTGGACTCACCGGTTTCCAGGTCAAATAAAGATATCTTAATTCCGGTTGAGGAGTCCCCTGCCTTTACAGGTCCAGCTAATAAGAGGGCAGAAGCTCTTGCCCGCCATATGTGGCTGACTGGCTGTGGCTGGTTCGGCGATTAGGCCGGTAATTACTATTGCCCTGGTGTCGCAAACTCTGACCGAGTGGGCTAAGCTTTTACACCGGGACCTGGATAAGAAGCAGCTCCCCCCTGCCTTGGTGGAGCTGGCGGATCAGTTGGTCCAAGGGATGCTGCTCCCCTGCTTTCTAGACCGTCTGTCTCAGCAGTGGTCCTGCAGTGCATTATCTGGCTGAAATGCTGGTCTGCGGCCCAGGCTTCTAAGAAGGCCTTGTCTGATTTTCCTTTCGTGGCGAATCACCTTTTTGGAGCTTCCTCTGATGACATCATCAAGGGCCTCACAGGGAGAAAGAGAACTCTTCTTCCTCAGGCTTCCAGGGGTGAAGAGTCCCTTCGCAGACGGGACCCTCCCTTTCGGCTCATAAGCAACTTTTTTGTCCCTCAGGGTCTCCAGACAAGGGACCTAAACCCTTTCAGGCCTCTGCTAGCGGTTCCAAAAAGTCTTGGTCATGCAAACCACGAGCAGGTGCTGCCAGACCTGCAGAAAAAATTCCTCCGCATGAAGGGGTGCACTCACCCATATCTGGGGTGGGGGACGTCTTTGCTGTTTTCCGGGTCCGTGAACCTTCCTAAACCAGGCCAAATTTGTGGTCATTCGCTCCCGCTACAAGATCGAATGTCGATCATATCACCCGGAAAGGTCCTTCCCTTCCAACCTGCACCCATCACTAGATCGCTTAAAGGATCTATATGGGGCGGTGCAAGATTTGTTACTTCAAGGGGTGATTGTTCTGGTTCCAAAGTCAGAAAGTTTTCAAGGCTTTTTTACTCAAACCTGTTTACAGTTCCCAGGAAGGAGGGCAAGGTACGCCCAATACTGAACCTCAAGGCGATAAACCGCTTTGTGTGGGTACAAAAGTTCTGCATGGAGTCCATGTGCACGGTGGTGGCCTCCCTACATCAGGGGGATTTCCTCGCCTCTATCGACATCAAAGATGCCTACCTTCACATCCCAATATGTGTTGCCCATCAGCGTTTCCTCTGCTTTGTCATGGGCGAGGAGCATTATTATCGATTTGTGGCATTACCCTTTGGTCTCCCTTCTGCTCCTCGGGTCTTTACGAAAGTGTTGGCCCCAGTTCTAGCATTTCTGCATCAGCGGGGGATCGTGGTACTGGGGTACCTAGATGATCTGCTTTTACGAGCATCTGCTTTAACGAGCAGAGTCGTCGTCCCCCTTGTTGGACAACTTGGAGATTATTCTGCAAACGCTGAGGGAGTTCAGTTGGGTTCTGAATCTTCAGAAGTCTGCCCTGGTTCCGTCCAACAAGCCTAGTCTATCTGGGTCTGACTCCAGACTCATCCTCAGCCAGAGTGTTTCTTCCTCTGGAGGAATTTTAAAAGTTGCAAGAGGCAAATTTAGCTTTTGCTGACTAGCAGACGGTCATCTCTTTGGACTTGCATGCACCTGTCTGGGTGGGGAGGCATCCTCTGCACAGTTTGTGCTCAGGAGGTCTGGTCTCAGGAAGAAAACTTTGTTTGGATCATTAGACAAGTCGTCTCCAGGGGTGTCCGGTGTGGATTCAATCAGATATTGCCATGGCCATGGTCTATGTCAATCACCAAGGGGGCACAAGAAGTTTCCTGGCGGCTCGGACGTAGTCGGCATAGGTGGGCAGAAAGATTAGTTCCAGCCCTCTCTGCTGTGCACATTCCAGGGGTGGAAAATTGGAAAGCGGACTATCTCCGTCGACAGGCGTTAGACCAAAGAGAATGGTCTCTTCATCCGGAGGTGTTTCATCAGTTGTGTCTCCAGTAGGGTACTCCAGAGGTTGATCTGTTGGCCTCTCGCCTCTCAGGATCCTCTAGCCATCGCTACAGACACTTTAGTCGCTTCTTGGAGTCAGTATCGTCTGATTTACTTATTGCCTCCTCTCCAGCTTCTGCCGAGACTACTATGGAGGATCGAAACAAAAGGGATTCCGGTCATCCTAGTGGCTCCAGACTGGCCTTGCCGGTCTTGGTACGCCGATCTGGTATGGCTGGTCGCCGATGCTCCTTGGAGACTCCTTCTCAGGGAAGATCTGCTATCCCAAGGGCAAATCTTCCATCTTGCTTTACAGTTGCTGGCTTTTACGGCTTGGCTGTTGAAAACCAGGTGCTGAAGGACAGAGGGTTGTCTGGCTCCGTGATTCTTACGTTGTTAAAAGCTCGAAAATCTACTTCTAGGAAGATTTACCATCGTACGTGGAAGACGTACATTGCGTGGTGTGAATCCCTCTGGGTTCACCCTCGTTCCTTTTTGTTGGCTCGATCTTGGCTTTCCTACAACAAGGGGTTGAGCAGTGCCTGGCCTTGAGTACCATCAAGGGCTAGGTCTCAGCGTTGGCAGTTTTCTTTCAATGCCCATTGGCCACACACTCCTTGGTGCGTACTTTTCTTAAGGGCATGGGACACTTGGTTCCTCCAGTGCATTTTCCATTGCCGTCGTAGGACCTCAATTTGGTGTTGTCAGTTCTCCAGAAGCCTCCCCTTGAAAATATTCCCGGAGATTCCCAGTGGCGGCCCGTCCATTACGGGCGCAAGGGCGCAGCCCCCCCATCCATGCATCCGGCCCCCTAATTTACATGCAGGGTGGCGGGTGCATGGATTCCAATGGGGTTTTTTTTTTTTAAGCACCTGATTAGAGCCAGAGGCTCTAATAGGCTTGAAAAAAGGGTGGGCTCGGGGCGCAGAGCACTGCGCCCTGAGCCCACCCAGTTATATTAAAATATCGAATGAATATTCACTATTATCACACTGATTCTCCTCCCACCCAATCAGGAAGCGGGTCGTGAGTCCCCTTTCCCGATTGGCTGAAAAGAGAAGCGAAGAGAGGAAAGAGAAAAAAAGAGGAAAGAGACGCATGGCCAGAGGAGACTGACAGCCACTCGGGGAAGGAGGCGGTAAGGAAGCTGGCTGTCCAGCTGGCCAGCCAGCCGTCCGCCGTCCCAGGGGGGGGGGGTGGTGTAATAGACTGGCGGCAGTCCTGCAGAGGGGGGGGTTGGTTTTTCCGCCCCCCCCCTAAAATTGTCATGCACGAGCCGCCACGGGAGTCGGGTAAGTATTTAGGGATGGGGAGTCGAGGTAAGTATTTAGGGATGGAGAGTCGAGGTAAGTATTTGTGGATGGGGAGTCGGGGTAAGTAATTGTGGATGGGGAGTCGGGGTAAGTATTGGTGGATGGGGAGTCGGGTAAGTATTGGTGGATGGGGAGTCGGGTAAGTATTGGTGGATGGGGAGTCGGGGTAAGTATTGATGGATGGGGAGTCGGGGTAAGTATTGGTGGATGGGTAGTCGGGGTAAGTATTGGTGGATGGGGAGTCGGGGTAAGTATTGGTGGATGGGGAGTCGGGGTAAGTATTGGTGTATGTGGAGTCGGGGTAATGCCCCGTACACACGTGCAGATTATCTGAAGACTTTTGTCTGTAGACTTACCAAAACCATATAATATGAGGTGAAACCTAAACACTTTCAATTTGTATGCAATCCGGCAGGCCCTTGCACTACATAGAAAAGGTAAATCTGAAGACAAAAGTCTTCAGATAATCTGCACTTGTGTACGGGGCATAAGTATTGGTGGATGGGGAGTCGGGGTAAGTATTGGTGGATGGGGAGTCGGGGTAAGTATTGGTGGATGGGGAGTCGGGGTAAGTATTGGTGTATGTGGAGTCGGGGTAAGTATTGGTGTATGTGGAGTCGGGGTAAGTATTGGTGTATGTGGAGTCGGGTAAGTATTGGTGGATGGGGAGTCGGGTAAGTATTTAGGAATGGGGAGCCAGGCAGTGGCGGCCATCCATTAGGGGCACAGGGGTGCCGCCCCCCCCCCCCATCCATGCATTCGGCCCCCTTATCTACATTCAGGGCGCCGGATGCATGGATTCCAATAGGGTTTTTTTTTTTTTTTAAGCACCTGATTAGAGCCAGAGGCTGTCATAGGCTCCAAAAAATGGTGGGCTCGGGGGGCAGAGCACTGCGCCCTGAGCCTACCCAGTTATATGAAAATATCGAATGAATATTCGCTATTATCACACTGATTCTCCTTCCAGCCAATCAGGAAGCGGGTCATGAGTCCCCTTTCCTGATTGGCTGAAAAGAGAAGCGATTTTACTGGCCATTGGCCAGGAAGAGGGAGGAGACGTATGGCCAGAGGAGACTCACAGCCATTTGGAGAAGGAGGAGGTAAGGAAGCTGGCTGTCTGGCTGGCCAGTTGTCCGTCTGTCCCAAGGGAGAGGGGGGGTGGTGTAATAGACTGCTGGCCGGCCATCCCACAGAAGTGGGGTGTTGGTTTTGCCACTCCCCCCCCTCAAATAGTCATGCATCAGCCGCCACTGGAGTCAGGTAAGTAGTTAGGGATGGGGAGTCATGAAAGTAGTTAGGGATGGAGAGTCGGGTAAGTATATGGGGATGGGGAGTCGGGTAAGTATATGGGGATGGGGAGTCAGGCAGTGGCAGCCCATCCATTCAGGGCGCCGGATACATGGATTCCAATAGGGTTTTTTTTTTTTTTTTAAGCACCTGATTAGAGCCAGAGGCTCTAATAGGCTTCAAAAAATGGTGGGCTCGGGGCGCAGAGCACTGCCCCCTGAGCCTACCCAGTTATATGAAAATATCGAATTAATATTCTTTATTATCACACTGATTCTCCTCCCAGCCAATCAGGAAGCGGGTCGTGAGTCCCCTTTCCTGATTGGCTGAAAAGAGAAGTGATTTTCCTGGCCATTGGCCAGGAAGAGGGAAGAGACGCATGGCTAGAGGAGACTCGCAGCCACTCGGGGAAAGGAGGAACATGCGAGCGGGAGCATTGCGCCTGAAACTGAAGAATTTGTCCCTCCGCTCCGACCAGCACATGATCCTCAAAGAGGGACACGGATCATCGAAAAAATACACCCCCCTGAGCTAGTAGCAGCGGCGGCACAGAGGTGTGTAATTCAGAATCTTTTAATTCTGCACTGACTGTCTTTGAAAAGTTAAAACTGATTTTCTATTTGTGCCCATTAACTGGAAGAAAAATGAACGAACGGACCAAATGAAATGACAGATTTTCGAATGATTTTTCGGCTAGTGTATTACCAGCATAAGTTAAAAAAAAAAATAAAAATGCTCATTTTGTGCTCTTCAGCAGATCGCAGGACTCCTGCAGACTGTCAGTGTAAGTTGTCTGCTTGTACATCGCATGGCCAGGCAGTTTCACACTTGCAGGATGAAGTACAAGCCGACATTCGCAAACGATGTCAGTACTTTTAGTTCATTCATTCACAAAACTCAGAGAACAAATGACGCAGCCACATGCTTTTCAAAAAGTGACAGCTGGTATGGGGAGCACTCCAGATTTTTTGCCAACAGTACAACGTACACACGTGTCATTTCTTCTACCGCTCCGTAAAGACTGAGTCAGCTGGCCCACAACCTAGGCGAGTGTAAGTTAGAACATGCTCGAGTGCGCACAGCTTTGTGACTCACCACCATAGTGCTATGCCACTGATTTTCCAGGAATTAAATTGTCACACCTGTAATTTTCAATGTCCTCCTGAAGATGCTAGATGCCTGGCTGTTGTGTAAACCTTATGGCTTTAATACACCCAGGGTTTTTTTTTTTTATTAAAACTAGGAGAGTTCAAAATCTGTCACAACTCTGCATAAAAACTCAGCTTCCACATTTTATTGCCAAAGCTTAATTGAACAAGCTGAAGTTAGAAGCTGATTGGCTACCATGTACAGCTACACCAGATTCTGACTGCACCAGCTTTAGTAAATCTACCCTTTAGTGTCAGTAATCTAATACAAGCATGCAGAAAGTGAAGGCAGAACTGTCATAGCATGCATGTCCCAGGTCCGTGGGCTCAGAAAGTAATAAAGTCTTTAGCTCTACATTGGAGGTGGGCAAGACCTTTTCAGAGAGAAGTTGGCAATGGCTGCCAATCTATTCTCTCAGCAAACATTTCCTTTAAATGAAGGGGAATATAAATGTTTGGCTGTGAATGGTACATTATTGGGACCTAAACCCAATTTCTGGCTTTTACTTTAAAGACCAGCTCCAATCAAAACTTGTGTTCTATTTAGCATGGGTAATATGCAACTGTGTATGTACAAGCTTCTGTCTCTGCATATTGTTGGGATTGAAGGACACACAGATACCATGCCCTTAGTTTTTCTGATACTCTGGCTACCATCTTACCATGAGTTCTGCTTTTCCCCTCTATTCAATGGGTCCCATGTTTTTTTCTGGGACAGGGAGGTCAACTGGTTTGCTAGATGTCTAAATGGACCATCTACATAATGTAAAGGGTTTTCCTGGGTCAGTAACCCACTATATCAGCCAGGCAGTATTTTGAGCAGATCAAAAGCAGCAGCATGCACAGTTTGGTCCCTTTCCAAGGGGCACTTCTTGGAAGCGTGATCCGCTTGCTCAGCAGAGGATCTCTCCACGGAGCAGGTCTGGGTCTGCTTTGCAGGCTGTGTATCTGGTTGTTGTCATGACACATGACGTCACAAAGGGGTGTGGTCTCCAGGTGTTGTCACTTGATGGCCACACCCCATGGCAATTTAAGAACTGGCAGGCAACGGTGCTGCCAACATCAGGAAACCATGCGTCGGAGGAGGACCGTTTTGTTTTTTTTTTTTTTTGTTTTTTTAGAGGGTCAGCAGTGGAGGGAGAAGACATCACCAGAGGGAGAAGACATAACCGGAGGCAGAAGACTAGAGGAAGAAGATATCACCGAAGGGAGAAGACATCAGTGGAGTGAAATGACTTGAGGAAGAAGACATCAGCGGAGGGAGAAGACCGGAAATAGAAGACATCGGTGGTGGTACCGGAGAAAGAATACATGTTGCAGCTACGATGGGGGACATTCTTAATTTTTATTAAAAGAACTTTTAATAAACAGTCAATTTAACAGTCAAAAACTGTCTTTTTTTTTTTTGTAACACTACACTGCTTCTTTTGGGTGAATGGGCAGGGGTACAATGTACCCCATACTCAATCTCATAGAGGGGCAGGATCCAGATTCTGATAAGCCCCTTGCCCGCAGACCCCCACATCCACTGCCATATTGAGGGCATGTGGCCTGGTATGGTCCAGGAGGGGGGGGGGGGGTGCTCGCCCAATCCCCCCCTTCCTGACCTGCCAGGCTGCATGCTCGGAAAAGGGTCTGGTATAGACTTTTAGGGGGGCCCTACACTGTTTTTTTGTGGGATTTCCCCTCAAATCTATGGGGGGAGCCAACACGTTTTTTTTTGTTTTTTTTTAATTTTGGGGTGGGGTTCCCCTTCAAGATCCTCAGAGCACGAGTGCCACAAGTTGGATCAGTTAAGATGATGATCCAACGTGGATACGACTTGCATTCAAATCGACAGGCTGAAATCTTGCCCAAGTTGGACCAAAGTAGTGCAGGAAGGCACCTTTAGGGAACCATTGATTTCGACATGTCATGTGACTTGTGCTCCCGAAGTCAAAGCGCATGTCAGACCAGTGTGAACCGGCCCCTAATCTCTGAGGGCTCTTGTCCAGTTCTGTTAATTAGAAGCGCAGTCGTATTCGGACACCTATCTGCATGATACAGCAAACCAAATAATCGAAATCCAGATGCAAGGTGTATGCAGATGTGGACTGTTAAAAAAAAAAAAATTTAAAGGAACACTTTTTAATCAGAGTATACCATAAGTAAATTAAACTCCTGGGATATTGATTTGGTCTTTTAAGTAGCAGAGGGGGTTGTTAATTAGTTTCAGCTACTTTGGTGTTAATGAAATTAACAACGGGTGCACTATATGGGTAACAATGGGACAACCTCCAACACAGGAATGGTTTTACAGGTGGAGGCCACTTAAATTTTGTTTCCCTACTCCTCTTTTCTGACTGTTTTTTCACTAGTTTTGCATTTGGCTACGGTCAGTGTCACTACTGGTAGCGTGAGGCCATACCTGGACCCTATAGAGGTTGCACAGGCAGCCCAACTCCTCTAGGGTGGCACATTAATGCGTGCCATTGCCAGAAGGTATGCTGTGTCTCCCAGCACAGTCTCCAGAGCATGCAGAGATTTCAGGAGACAGGCAGTTACTCTAGGAGAGTTGGGCAGGGCCGTAGAAGGTTCTTACCCATCAGCAGGACCGGTCTCTGCTCCTTTATGCAAGGAGGAACAGGATGAACACTGCCAGAGCCCTACAAAATTACCTCCAGCAGGCCACTGGTGTGAATGTCTCTGACAAAACAATCAGAAATAGACTTCATGAGGGTGGCCTAAGGGCCCAACGTCCTCTAGTGGGCCCAGTGCTCACTGCCCTGGCACAATGGAACTGGACTGTCATTTAACATTGAACACCAGAATTGGCTGGTCCGCCACTGGCGGACCTGTGCTTTTCAAAGATGAGAGCAGGTTCACCTGAGCACATGTGACAGACAAGAAAGGATCTGGAGAAGCCTTGGAGAATGTTATGCTACCTGTAACATCGTTCAGCATGACCGGTTTGGTGGTGGTTCAGTGATGATCTGGGGAGGCATATCCATGGAGGGACGCACAGACCTCTACAGGCTAGACAATATCACCCTGACTGCCATTAGGTATCAGGATGAAATCCTCCTGGTGCATGACAATGCTCGGCCTCATGTGGAGAGAGTATGCAGCCAGTTCCTATTGGATGAAGGAATTGATACCATTGAATGGCCCCCACGCTCGCCTGATCTAAATCCAATAGAACACTTTTGGGACATTTTGTTTTGGTCCATCCAACACCGCCAGGTTGCACCTCAGTCTGCTCAGGAGCTCAGTGAGGCCCTTGCCCAGATCTGGGAGGAAATACCCCAGGACACCATTCGCTGTCTCATTTGGAGCATGCCCCGACGTTGTCAGGCATGCATACAAGCACATGGGGGGCCATACAAGCTACTGGGTACCACTCTGAGTTGCTGCAATGAAATTTCAGAAAAATGGACTAGCTTGCTGCATCATTTTTATACTTTGATTTTCGGGATGTCTTTAAATTCAGCCCTCTGTAGGTTGATAATTTTCATTTCCATCAAAAGTTGTGGCATACTTTAGCCAGTCCATATCAGTATAGATACGCAGCATGATATTTTTCCCCATTAAGATCTGATGTGTTTTCGGGGGCCCATGCGCGGCATGTACCGGAGCGGACGCAGCGGCTAGGAGCTCCGTCCTACAGCGGGCTTTCATCCACCTCTACAGGGCAATAATCCGGCACTACTAGCTCAAAACGTAACCCCCCTGTTCAGCTGACACTGTGCATGCCTACCTCTCTCCCTCTCCTGCAGCCTCTCCAGCTACACTTCACCTCTCTTCAGGACTCTCTGCTCCAGCACCAGCTACTGGAACTTCACAAACCTGTGAGTATTACCAGGGGCGGACTGACAACTCATGGGGCCCCCGGGCAATAGGAGATCATGGGGCCCCCTGTATCCCCATCCACACTCAAGCCACACCCACACCCCAGCCTGTCCGTACACATCCCCAGCCTGTCAACATACCACCCCAGCCAGTCCGTATACATCCCCAGCCTGTCCGTATACATCCCCAGCCTGTCCGTATACATCACCAGCCTGTCCGCATACCACCCCAGCCTGTCCGTATACTGTACATCCCCAGCCTGTCCGTATACATCCCCAGCCTGCCCGCATACCACCATAGCCTGTCCGCATACCACCCCAGCCTGTCCGTATACATTCCCAGCCTGTCCGTATACCACCCCAGTCTGTCCGTATACCACCCCAGCCTGTCCGTATACATCCCCAGCCTGTCGGCATACCACCCCAGCCTGTCTGTATACATCCCCAGCCTGTCCGTATACATCCCCAGCCTGTCCGTATACCACCCCAGCCTGTCCGTATACATCCCCAGCCTGTCCGCATACCTCCCCAGCCTGTCTGTATACCACCCCAGCCTGTCCGTATACATCCCCAGCCTGTCCGTATACATCCCCAGCCTGTCCGTATACCACCCCAGCCTGTCCGCATACCACCCCAGCCTGTCTGTATACATCCCCAGCCTGTCTGTATACATCCCCAGCCTGTCCGTATACATCCCCAGCCTGTCTGTATACCTACCTAGCTTGTCTGTATACCTGCAGACCACAGCTGGCGTGAGGAAGCCAGCCGGTGTTGCCATTATTTGTCTTCAGTCTGGGCCCAGAAGAGCAGGTGCAGGCCTAGGGACCACGGCTGAAGAAATAGGTAGAGGGGCGCCACAAAAAATCTTCACCCCTGTCACCGTATACATGGGCAGGGAAAAGGGGTGGAGTCAGGGGCAGAGCCAATGGGGGGCGGCAAAATGTGGTTTCGCCTAGGGTGTCAAGAATCCTTGCACCAGCCCTGGCTGTGTCCTCAATCTTCTTTCTTTCTTTCTTTCTTATTTTCGCTCCAAGGTGAAAGATTAGAGGTCTGTTTAGAACCCTGGTATATCAAAAAAGCCTCCCAACTGGGCTCCTAAAAAAAGTTGTATAAAGTAATAAAAATAAAATTGTAAAACAAAATAATAAAATAAATTGGTAAAAAAATGAACAAAAATAAAAGACTACTGACCCCTTCCATTGCCCTACTGGCACCTTCCACTGCCCTTCTGACACCGTCCACTGCCCTACTGACAACGTCCACTGCCCTACTGACACCGTCCACTGCTCTACTGACACCGTCCACTGCTCTTCTGACACCGTCCACTGCCCTATTGACACCGTCCAGTGCTCTACTGACACCGTCCACTGCCCTACTGACACCGTCCACTGCCCTACTGACACCGTCCACTGCTCTTCTGACACCCTCCACTGCCCTACTGACACCATCCAGTGCTCTACTGACACCGTCCACTGTCCTACTGACACCATCCACTGCCCTACTGACACCATCCACTGCCCTACTGACACCTTCCACTGCCCTACTGACACCATCCACTGCTCTACTGACACCTTCCACTGCTTTACTAACACCGTCCACTGCCCTACTGACTCCATCCACTGCCCTACTGACACTGTCCACTGCTCTTCTGACAACCTCCACTGCCCTACTGACACCATCCAGTGCTCTACTGACACCGTCCACTGCCCTACTGACACCATCCACTGCCCTACTGACACCATCCACTGCCCTACTGACACCTTCCACTGCCCTACTGACACCATCCACTGCTCTACTGACACCTTCCACTGCTTTACTAACACCGTCCACTGCCCTACTGACTCCATCCACTGCCCTACTGACACCATCCACTGCCCTACTGACACCGTCCACTGCCCTACTGACACCGTCCACTGCCCTACTGACACTATCCACTGCCCTACTGACACCGTCCACTGCTCTACTGACACCGTCCACTGCTCTACTGACACTGTCCACTGCTCTACTGACACTGTCCACTGCTCTACTGACACCGTCCACTGCTCTTCTGACACCGTCCACTGCCCTACTGACACCGTCCAGTGCTCTACTGACACCGTCCACTGCCCTACTGACACCATCCACTGCCCTACTGACACCGTCCACTGCTCTTCTGACTACCTCCACTGCCCTACTGACACCATCCAGTGCTCTACTGACACCGTCCATTGCCCTACTGACACCATCCACTGCCCTACTGACACCATCCACTGCCCTACTGACACCTTCCACTGCCCTACTGACACCATCCACTGCTCTACTGAACCCTTCCACTGCTTTACTAACACTGTCCACTGCCCTACTGACTCCATCCACTGCCCTACTGACACTGTCCACTGCTCTTCTGACAACCTCCACTGCCCTACTGACACCATCCAGTGCTCTACTGACACCGTCCACTGCCCTTCTGACACCATCCACTGCCCTACTGACACCATCCACTGCCCTACTGACAACTTCCACTGCCCTACTGACACCATCAACTGCTCTACTGACACCTTCCACTGCTTTACTAACACCGTCCACTGCCCTACTGACTCCATCCACTGCCCTACTGACACCATCCACTGCCCTACTGACACTGTCCACTGCCCTACTGACACCGTCCACTGCCCTACTGACACTATCCACTGCTCTACTGACACTATCCACTGCCCTACTGACACCATCCACTGCTCTACTGACACCGTCCACTGCTCTACTGACACTATCCACTGCTCTACTGACACTGTCCACTGCTCTACTGACACTGTCCACTGCTCTACTGACACCGTCCACTGTTCTACTGACACCTTCCACTGCCCTACTGACACCGTCCACTGCCCTACTGACACAATCCACTGCTCTGCTGACACTGTCCGTACACTGCTCTACTGATACTATCCACTGTTCTACTGACACCGTCCACAATTCTACTGACACCATCCACTGCTCAACTGACACCGTCCACTGCTCAACTGACACCATCCACTGCTCTACTGACACCATCCTCTGCCCTACTGACACCGTCCGTACACTGTTTTACTGATACCATCCACTTCTCTACTGACACCATCCACTGTCCTACTGACACCATCCACTGCTCGGTTGACACCGTCCCCTGCCTTACTGACACCATCCACTGCTCTGCTGGCACAGTCCACTGCTCAACTGACACCATCCACTGCTCTGCTGACACCGTCCTCTGCTCTACTGACACCGTCCATCCACTGTTCTACTGACACCGTCCACTGTTCTACTGACACCATCCACTGCTCAACTGACACCGTCCACTGCTCAACTTACACCATCCACTGCTCTACTGACACCATCCTCTGCCCTACTGACACCGTCCGTACACTGCTTTACTGATACCATCCACTTCTCTACTGACACCATCCACTGTCCTACTGACACCATCCATTGCTCGGTTGACACCGTCCCCTGCCGTACTGACACCATCCACTGCTCTGCTGGCACAGTCCACTGCTCTACTGACACCATCCACTGCTCTGCTGACACCGTCCTCTGCTCTACTGACACCGTCCATCCACTGCTCTACTGATACCATCCACTGCTCTACTAACTCTGTCTTCTGCTCTACTGACACTGTCCACTGCTCTACTGACACTGTCCACTGCTCTACTGACACCTTCCACTGCCCTACTGACACGATCCATTGCCCTACTGACTGACACTACCAGGGTTGCAAAGGTCGCATATGCGACCAGGCTCTGGTGTGTTTTGCTACTGTGGGGGGACCAAAACAGCAGGAAGGAGATCCGCTACAGAACATGTGAAAAGGTCCTGCTGTTGATTTGTAATAAAGAAACCTGAAATGGGAGCAAATGGCCTCAGGGATCAGTGGAAAGGGCCCAGCCTGGGGGTCAGGGGGGCCCCATGGGTTCTTGCACTGGGGCCCTGAAAGTTCTAGTTACGCCTCTGTCAGCAAGCATATGGCAAGTCAGCTTTTTATGCTCAGTGTAAGAAAATCAATGAGCAGAGGCAAGAATTTCACTTTACATATGCTTTAATGCAAAAACAGAGGATAGCAGCAGTGCAGCATTTCCTTGCAGCAGATAAGCAATGGTTAACACTCAGGGCTCTTCCACAGACGTCAGCAAGTCAGAGCAGTCATACAGAGAGCAGAAAGCTTTACCGACTTTCAATTCTACTTCCAGCTTGCTGGTCCATCAAATCTGAAATACTGTCTCTGCACTCCCACATCAGATGTTGTTTTTACTCTCCCATAGCTCAAAGTGTAACACAACCTCGGAGCACAGAGCTGCTGTGTGTTCCTCTGCCCTGTGCCTGCTCCAGCTCACACCAAATAGTCTATCCGTGTTATACTCGGCTTCACTACCATGCTGACAGCTTCCCTGAATATAGAAAGATGGCGAGCATCATGGGGCCCCCTACTGGCCCCGGGCAGTGCCCTAAATGCCCGTATGGTCAGTCCGCCCCTGAGTATTACCCTCTCACTAAATTGGATCTTGACCTTAGTTTTGAATCCTTATGCTCCAAACCTTTAACTAAGATCCAAACTGAAATCCAGAAATCCACAGCCACCCTCTCCCAAGAAATTGCTGCCCTTGGTTCCCACACTGACTTACTTGAAAACAAACACGGTGAACTTGCCATCGCATACAATGATGTCTCCAGGGAGCATGAGGCTTTGTCCTCTGCATTTGTCCAGTTACAGTCGCATGTGGAGGACTTAGATAACAGAAAAAGAAGGAATAACCTCAGGATTAGGGGAGCCCCTGAAACAATCACTGACCTTACTGCATTTTCCACAAAATTTTTTCTGAGTTTTCTCCCTGACCAAGAAGCACATGCATTTATTTGTGACATAATTCAGAGCATTACTTGCAAACCCCCCCCCCCCCCCCCCGCCCAACAAACCTCAGACAGATATAGTACTGTGTATGAAGGATTTTCTCATAAAAGAAGATATACAAGCCACTTTAGATAGGAGGAAAATAAAGGAAATTACAACTGCTCTCTCCTCTGCCAGAATCAGATACCACTGGGGTTTCCCCTTTAAACTGATTGTCCCTCATAATGGCACTACTTACATCGCCTCTTCAATTCCTGAAGGTCAGGACATTTTGATAAAATTAGGCCTCCTGGACCCAGGTGCTATACCACGGACGGACCCCTTCTACACCTCGCCCCATCCCCATATGGAATATGCCTACTCCCCCACAGGGACAGATGCAGATTTAGGCATGATGCTGGACCCCCTCCGCCAGATTGAAATTCCTTTTTTTTTCTCGCTTTACACTGAATCATTTTAATTCAATCCTGGTCTAATGTCACCTTTTTTCTCCCTTTGAATTTATGCACCCATATGAACAAGCCATGTTAACGTTTATCATTATCGGATGAGTATTGGATGTCAATACATCATATATGTTATGCATGGCCCACTCCTCTCAAAATTTTTTTATGATGTTCCCATGTATTAAAATGCCATTGGGCCTCCCTCACTCTGAAGTCCATCACCATCCAGCCATGGAGCCCTCTCCTTAGCTTTAATCCAGTTGCCTCAGAATTTCCATTTGAATTATTTTTCTTTCCATATTTCAAGGTTTTCTGGCTCATGAAAGCCGTTGGGACAGCTATTTGATGAAATCTAGTGATTTTCTGGTGAACTTCAACCCTTCTGCTCATCACAGGTTTACTTATAACTTTGTTTCTCAGGAATTGTAGCCTAACAACTTTTTTTGTTAGACTCTCTGAGGACATCTTGTGCCTTTTTGAGAGTGTTACATCCAATTATCCAATGTGGATTTCAACTTTTCCCTAACACTATAATTATTTAGATGCCTCAACGTTTTTTTGCTACTTTTTATTTTTGCCATTATCCTATTGCATCAATTACTCAATAATATTGTAATAGCCCTAATTAGAGCAAAGTTCCTATCATAAGAATTTCTTACTTATTGTTTTTTCATCTCATATTTGCTTGTTCTAATGTATTCGTCAGGTATGCACGGTTAAACCTAGTTTTTACATGGCGGCTGCCTGTTTACATGCCAACATGATTTTCCCCCACTCGGCTCTGACCCCTCCAGGACATATACCAAGCGGAGATGTTATGAGTAAGTCTCTCCTCTCCTCTCCTCTCCCTCTAGGGTTATTCGATTGGTATGGTATGCTATGCTTGGTATGGTTGTACTCGTTGAGGTTGAGCAGAGTTGGAGATATTTTATACTCCATGTAAAGCTCTATTGTTGTCTGAAGATGACTTTTCCCTCAGACCCCAATCTTAATTTACACACATACTATTCTTGTGTAAAGTTCAGCTATTATACAAAATACTACAAATTATTTTTCATTAACGGTTTGTTGGTATGTTGTCAATTATGTTATTCAGGAATATATCGCTTTATGGTTTTTCATGCTTAACATGTTTAAACATTTAGAAATATTGAAAGATCATATTCAACTATGCACTCCCCGTTTATGGCAGGTAGTTTCCATTCACATTTTGAATTTGCCCTCTAAACACCTTATTTCATCATGGCAGTAATTATATTGTAACATAATGTCCAAGGTTTTAACTCCCCCAATAAGAGGAACAAGGATTTTTTTCAATATAACAAATTGAACGCTAAAATCCTACTATTACAGGAGACCCATTTTCTTAAGGACAAACATCCCACTTACTTTCATAAATCCTATAATCAATCCTTTTACACCAGTTCAACTTCCAAAACCAAGGGTGTTGCAATTTTGTTACACCGCACTTTCCCTATAGAGGTTCAACAGGTGTACAGGGATGAGGACAGTCATTTTATTATTATTATTAAAGGCCTCCTAGCTGGACGCGAATTGACAATAGGTAATGTTTACACCCACGCCCAATCTTCTTTTTTCACCAACTTTTTTTATCTTCTTGAGCGTTACCACTCGTCAAATATAATCTTGGGCGGAGACTTTAACTCGGTCTTTCATCCCAACTGGGACCGTAGTAAATATTGTGTTCACTCCAACGCTTTCTCCAAAACCACCAATTATCACCTGAACACGTTGCAATTATTTGACACTTAGAGATCTTTGAATGTGGGGGCTCGTGAGTACACTTTTTACTCACATCCCCACGATTCATACTCCCGTATTGATTTTATTTTTTGTACACCTATTATTTTAGCGAACTCCATTAGTGCCTCTATATCCCCCTACTCATGGTCTGATCACCATATTAACTCCTTCTCCACCACGTTCATAGGTCTTTCTCCTACTCCTTATTCTTGGAGACTTAATGAAGCCCTAATATCTGATCCTGCACATCAGTTAGATGTAGCCTCAACCATAGAAGAATATTTTACTCTATATGATAACCCAGAAACCTCAAGCTCTACACTATGGATAGCCCACAAAGCAATCCTCAGGGGTAAACTGATTAGATTGGCAGTTACCCATAACAAACCAAGATGGGAAAAAGATTTTAACTATCACAAAAGTCCCCCAAAAAATCTACAAAACACATATGAACACACACAACCCCTTAATCGCGGAAAAAATAACAGCCAAGAGAACAGAGTTGGATTCTCTCCTAAACTATAAAGCTGAAAAAACAATTAGGTGACAAGTGTGAGGGCGCTGATAAATTATGTAAAATAAAGTGTATCCGATAGATGAAGAACTGAATTACACATAAAATGCAACTACAAACACTGATCACAATATATACAAATATATTATAAAGGTGATATAGTGCTAAAGTGACTGTGCTGTGACCGTGCTACATATATATATAATATATATAATAGGTAGATAAAACCAAAAATAGATGTGCAATATCAGTGCAAATATCAACTTAAAAAACAATTTCATGGACTGGTTTAAAATATGAGTGAAGTATTAGTGACACTTGTGATCAAAATTTGTGACTCAAAAGTGACTGGAAACAGTGAATCACTTAAATAGTGACTTCTTAAGGTGCAGGGTATGCCCCTATTAGTATTTCAGTCCATATGGTGATTAAAGAAGTGAACAAATATATTTCTTCAGAAGTGAGATAAAAGCATCAGGTGTTCCCAGCGCGTGATCCAGTGAGCAAGGTGTTTAATATTTATATGCTCACCAGAGGTAAGTGGGTCACACAGACCCTGCAGGCTTTGGGTACATATAAGTATGGTCACTCTTATTCCTCCTTCCTCAATGGATTTCAATGGGTCATGTGATTGGGATTCTCTTAGGGCTTCAAGGGGTTAATGGATCGCTTACTTTCTCCAGCAGCAACAATCCCATATAAGGTCTCTATATGTATATCTCAGTATAGGGGATATAGGAGACAGGAAGCCAGAATAGTGTAATACCATTTTATAAAACTAAAGATAAAATAAAGATGGGTGATTACTTCGTACGGTGCTTTCCAAGCACCGATAAGAAGGCTCTTAATTGCTGTATGAAAAGCCGATGGGCCTGTCGACCGGCAGGATCACTTCAGGGCTTAAAAGTAGTATAGCGGTGATGGCGTGCGTTTCGTCGTGCGTTCCACCGCCAGGAAATGACGTATTTGGGATCAAAAGTTCAGGCTTAGACCACAATGCATTTCGCAGTACGTAAGTGCTCATTTCTATGCAAAACAATGTACCGCTTTTAGCACAGAAATCTGTACGTAATCAGACCGCCAGGGAGGTTAAGAAAAATTCTGCACCAGGCCCAGACGGATTCAGCTCCTTTTACTATAAACAATTTTCCCCTCAACTTACGCCTAAATTGATGACTCTATACGATGATATCCTGAAGGGAGGCACATTCCCGGAGGAAATGTTGCTCGCAAACATGTCCCTGATCCCTAAACCCGATAAAGATCACACCCTTCCTCAAAATTATAGATCCATCTCAATAATCAACAATGACCACAACATTTTCAGTAGGCTATTAGCTAACAGACTCTCTTCAGTAATTTCTTCCCTAATCTCCCAGTTTCAATCTGGTTTCATTCCAGGTCGTCAAATTACGGATAATATACGCCTTCCCACAGATTTAATACAAGACGCTAATGCAAAATCAAACTCCCTTTTATTACTAAGCCTTGATATAAATAAGGCTTTTGATAGCATCTCCTAGGATTATCTTGACAAGATTCTCCCCAGATATGGATTGACAGGAGATTATCTTCATGGTTTTCATGCTTTATATAACAACCCAGACCAGAATAAGATTACCAGGTTATAACTCAGCATAGGTACAAGACAGGGTTGCCACTCCCCCCCCTCCTTTTTGCATTGGCAATTGAACCACTAGCTACAGCCAATATAAATAATCCAGATATCAAGAGATACACTTCCGCAAATAACACATACAAATTAAACATGTATGCAGATGATATGCTTTTATTCTTTACACAACCTCTCACCTCCCTCCCAAACTTATTGAATACTCTTCAGAATTTTTCATCCGCTTCAGGACTATCTGTTAACATATCAAAGTCCATAGGAATGCCAATAAATATCCCTGACTTCCATTTTAGCCATACACCTTACCCCTGACTTGAAATATGTGTTTCCCAAAAATGACACACCATTACTACTAAAGATCAGACGATCCCTGAAAGCCTGGAAATCCTACCATATTTCCTTTCTAGGCAGAATAACAGCAATCAAAATGATAGTACTCCCTAAATTACTATATCTATTTAGAGCGATCCCAACAAGAATAAATAAAATATATATTTCAAAATTCAAAAAGAGATATTAATAAATTCGTCTGAGCAGACTCCCATCCCCATTTTTCTTAGGCCCCTTTCACACATAGGGTCCATTCAGATCCACCTGTCAGTTTTTCAGGCAGATCTGAACGGATGCTCCATGTATTTCTATGGGGCAGCGGATATCAGCGGTGACATGTCCGCTGACATCCGATCCGATCCTGTCCGTCAAATCCAGATGGATGGAAACCCTATTTTCCATCCGTCTGGCTGATCGGATCGGATGAGAACAGACAGGCAGTCCGTTCTCATCCGATTCCCCCAAACCAAAGCAACCTAATTGGCAAAAATGTAGTGGTTGTAACTGAAGTGGAACTTTAGTCAGAAAATGAAGTTCCGCTAAAAAATGAAGTTCTGCTAGATCACTCCTGGCTGGTCCCTTTTCCAAGTATAGCAATGTATAACATTAAAAATAAATGCCTATACTGTTTAAAATCCAGTAATACACGGTCTCACCCTGCTCTGCTCATTTGCTCTCCAAAATCAGAGCCACTAAAGGCCGATCACCTAACAGCCTAAATATTTACTGCTGCTCAATGGCTCTTAGGCTTAAGGACAATGGCAGTCTCCGGCAAGAAGACACAGGAGCAATGCTGGAGGTAAATAATAATGTGGAATGTACAGTATGTTCCTCGCTAAAGAATGTTATTTTTTTTTTCTCAAGTTATGGGTAAAGTTCCACTTTAAGGGGAATGTGGTGGCATTTTTGTAATTGATGCCGCACTTGGCATTGGCAGACGGTAAGATCTGAGTGACTGAGATGGTAGCACATACATATCAGCATGGATGTCACACCACTTCCTTAAACTAAATCTCTCTAAAACTGAGCTGATAATATTCCCCCCTGCCTGTGCCATGACTTTTCCATCAAGATCAATAATGTAACCATCAATCCCTCCCCTCACGACAGGGTGCTAGGTGTAATCATTGACTCTGACCTGTCCTTTCAGCCCCAAATCCAATTATTGTCAAAAGCTTGTAGAATTCACCGCTGTAACATCTCTAAAATTCTCCCCTTTTTAACTAATGAAACGACCAAGCTACTCATTCACTCCCTTGTTATCTCTCGCCTTGACTATTGCATATCCCTTCTCATAGTCCTACCTCTCCATAGGCTATCTCCTCTTCAGTCTATCATGAATGCTGCTGCCAGACTCATCTACCTTACCAACCGCTCAGTGTCTGCTACCCATCTCCACCAATCCCTAAACTGGCTTCTGATCGCCCAGCGCATTCAATTCAAAATTCTAACATCATCATACAACGTCATTCACAACTCTGCCCGAGCTACATCACTGCTCTTGTCTCCAAATATCACCCAAACCATTCTCTTCGCTCTTCTCAAGACCTACTGCTCTCTAGCTCCCTTGTCTCCTCCTCCCATGCTCATCTCCAGGACTTCTCCAGAGCCACTCCCATTCTCTAGAACGTTCCGCCTGCCTTTAGGCGATCCCTGAAATCTCATATCTTCAGGGAAGCCTATCACTCCTCCAATTAATTTTTATCACTTCCATCAGCTGATCCCCCCCACAGTTACGACCTTTTATACCACTTGACCCACCCTATTAGGATTGCAAGCTCATATGAGCAGGGACCTCCTAACTCTCTTGTATTTATTTCTATTGTAACTGTACTTTCTCCCTTTTATACTGTAAAGCACTGCATAAACCGTTGGCGCTATATAAATCTTGTATGATAAGAAATTCAGGGATGCCCAATCGGAAGCCCTCTGATGTTGCCTGCAACCTCCTGAAAGTTGGTCAGCAAGATCAGATCACAGGTTCCCGACCTTCTATCCCAAACCATCAGTGTTCTAATCAGACCATCAGTGTTCTAAATGGAGCCAATGCTAAAGAAAGCATGGCTGTGGGTGGCTTCCTGTATAGCACCAGCTCCTGTTACAGGAAGAGTGATACCAGCTGCAATTGTCTGGGACAGCAACAGTGGGCAATACCTTTAGCAGGAGATATTCCAGAATGGAAGATTATTATTAAAGGTCAGTTTATATTATAAAATCATGTGAATATATGGGCACCTCTCTTCTGCAGTGGTTACTAGGCTGATTTCAAAATTATCTGCAGGTGCACCTGCGGGTTACCTGCACTGAGCCATAGTCTTCTATTACCCTCGGTATTGGGGCGCTTTCTGAAAGTGCAACAAAACTCCTGAATGCAGGAATTTTGGTGCGCTTTCAGAAAGTGCACCACACCTGCAGGATATAATAGAAGACTATGCCAAATGCAGCTAACCCGCAGGAAAGCCACAGGTGCACTGCACAGTACCCATAGTGCGGGGAAACTGCAGTGCATCAGTGTGCAAGCAGCTTTTTGCCCCTTTTACACAACTGGTCCAATTGGGTCCACCTGTCCGTTTTTGCAGGTGGGCCCAATCGGACCCTCCATTCACCTCTATGGAGTGCCAGATGTAAACAGACTTATGTCTGCTTACACACACTTACCTCCAATCTGATCTGCTAAAAAAACAGAAGGGGATCCATCTACTTGTGCCTGGGCAGATCGGAGGGTCTATAGAGTAGAGCGGGCTGTGTCTGTCAACCACCAGCTCCGCTCGTGACCAGTTACCAAGTCACTTAAGTGGCCCACACTCTTCAAAAGGTTGGGCATGCCTGCACTAATCCCTGGAGCACAGAGATCAGGAGGTGAGGTGCTTGCTAAGGCAAAACTTAAAGATCATGAATCATGTAGCAGCAGTTGGGTGACAGAGTTGAAAACATGGAGGCAGAAATTAAAGTATCTTTAAACCTATTAACACTATACTTTTAGCTAGGAAGATAAATTCATTATCAGATCACACTAATTTTGTGCATAAGGCCCTGTTCACACCTGAGCGTTTTTCACCTAGTAAAACGCTCATCTCTGAAGTTCCAAAATGCCTAACAAGCAAAATCTTATTCATTTCAATGGCCCCTGTTAACATATGAGTGTTTTGTTGCTTGAAAAAAATGTCTCAAGCTCAAAAAAGTACATGAGCTTCTCTTTTGGCAGATTACAAGCGTTTTTGGTCAGATGTCAATGCCTGCCTCCATACAACTGCAAAAAACCGCCGAAAAAAACACCCAAAAATGATACGTGTGAATGGAACCTAAATATCTTCTTTGGGCTGCTTTATCCAGCGGTCACATATTATATAATCTACTTACTCTGTACAGCTTTGAGAGAACAGTGGGCGAAGCAAGCATGAATCCAGTGACATAGGCTTATAATATTTTTGTTACTAATAATTGTAGACTACTATATTCTGTAGTAACGTTATGAAAAGTCACCCAAAAAAACGTTTAATTGTAAAGTTAAGTAAATAAAGATGCATTTGGGTAAGTGACACCAATCTTTCTTCTGTATTCCAACCTTCTTTTTTTACATTTTAGGTTATTACCATTTTCTCACTCTCCTATTTCATTTATATTCCTGATATATAAAAACGATAAAGCAAGTGTCCATCAAAATGTTACATAGTTAAAATACAGACAGTAAAATAATGTTATTTTATTATTGTTTAACAATATTTAGATAATGAAAACTATAGATATAGTGTATATTCAGTAGCCCCATCACTCAGATCTTTCCATACTCTGGTCTTCTTCAGTTTTCATGTATTTCTGTGTTTTCTGAAAATAAAACCACCATGTAATACAATAAAGAAAGATAGCCCTAGCGGAACTTTATATGAGGTGGATGCAATAGTCACTGGGAGTAAAAGAGTAAGTTTTATTATCAAATAAAAATATATATAATAAATATATGTACATGACCACAAACATAGTTACAAGACATATAGGGCATGTTGAATATAGTAGCAAGATAACAGCATGGTAGCATATTGAACATAATAAAAGCATATCAACATCAATATTACATGACGATAAATATTCTGTATTGCAAACTCTACGCGTTTCTTGGGTCCTTATGCCCACTCATCAGGAGTACAAGGATAGATCTGTCTGAAAATAATCAAAAAAGATGTCAGTGTCCACTATGTCTTATATTGGCCAGTAAATGTGGAGTTTCAAAAGATATGTGTCTGTCCCAAATGGGGAAACTGCACTTACTTCTGGCTAAATCAGACTGGTAAACGCTACCATGAAGTGGGGGTAAATTTGTCCGATCCGGGAGCTGAAGGGGCAAAGATATGCTGCAATCAAGCGGAGATCCAGGCTAGGAAACATATGTGGTGAAAAAGGCTGGATCAAAATGGATGACATGACACTGGCTGTGAACACACGAATATATAAATGAGTATATCAGTATATCATAAGTATATCAGTATATCATAATGTAGAGGTATGTACTGTATCCCAAGGTGATACCACAAAGGGAAGAGTATTTATGTATGGAAGTGTGTTCCAGCAAAACCAGTGTCAGAATCAAGAAGAGGAGAAAGCAAACAAAAAAGGAGAGGAAGAAACTAGAGACCCAAGAAAAAGTGCTGGTATCTGTGCATCTGATGAACCGAAAAGATAGCAGAAGTGCTGTGGCACAAAACATAAAGTGAAGAAAGTGAGTAGACTAGTCTGGTTAGAAAGCATCAATAGGATTAAGACATGTTTGAAGTTGCACAAGGATAATAATGATACAAAGTAACAATGTTATGTAAATATATTCAGATTGAAACAAATAAAGAAACCATGAGACCCAGTTCACACTGGGGCGACCTGTCAGGCTACCTGGTCGCCTGACAGGTCGTCTCGCATAGAGAAGCTGTGGACCCGTTCTAATAGGAGCGACACAAGTCGCTCCGACTTAGAAAAAGGGTCCGGAGCTTCTTTGGGGCGACCTGGAGCGACCTGCATTGACTTCAATGTTATGAAGTCCGTGCCGGCCGCTCTGAGGTCGCGGTGCGAGCTGCGCAACGCGACCTGTGTGGTCGCCCCGGCAAGTCGGATCACCCCAGTGTGAACGGGGTCTTAGGGTATTGACATCATGGAGTGATGCCTGTGCTTAAGCAAAAGTAACCAGAGAGAGTGAGATGTCCCTGAGTCGGGAGCTCAAGACAGGGCAATAGAAAAGATGGAGTGGAGGGGACAAAAAGTGCAATGACCAAAGATATAGCCAAGGGGAGAGAAGAAGAAAGGGAGAAAGTAAAATAGTAAGGAAATCAAGAAGCATGGAGGAGTCACCTTGGGATACAGTACATACCTCTACATTATGATATACTGATATACTCATGTGGTGAAAAAGGGTGGATCAATAGCCTGGCTCTCCGCTTGATTGCAGCATATCTTTGCCCCTTCAGCTAATTTACCCCCACTTCATGGTAGCGTTTACCAGTCTGATTTAGCCAGAAGTAAGTGCAGTTTCCCCATTTGGGACAGACACATATCTTTTGAAACTCCACATTTACTGGCCAATATAAGACATAGTGGATACTGACATGTTTTTTGATTATTTTCAGACAGATCTATCCTTGTACTCCAGATGAGTGGGCGTAAGGACCCACGGAATGCGTAGAGTTTCCAATACAGAATATTTATCGTCATGTAATATTGATGTTGATATGCTTTTATTATGTTCAATATGCTACCATGCTGTTATCTTGCTACTATATTCAACATGCCCTATATGTCTTGTAACTATGTTTGTGGTCATGTACATATATTTATTATATATATTTTTATTTGATAATACAACGTACTCTTTTACTCCCAGTGACTATTGCATCCACCTCATATAAAGTCCCGCTAGGGCTATCTTTCTTTTAGGGAAAAGAAACAAGGGCGCCAAGTCATAAAGGTAGATGAACAGCTGTGTAATTTAATATAGTAACTTACATGTTAAAAACAGGTATTCCAATGAAACAGCATGCATGGTGTAAAAGGACAGTCCCCACAGTAGATCCGATGGAAGATGCAAATGAAGGACAGTCACATCTGGGTCCTGTGTGGCGGGTCCTGTGTAGTGGTGAAGGAAGTCCTGAATACCGGCAATGCCGGGTGATGCTGCAAATGGCGTGGGCTCCCTGGCTGGGCAGCCTCACCGCTGTCTGCTGTACAGCAGGAAGGTAATAACCCGGAACCGGAAATAGAAGGACAAGTCTGTCGGTTCCTCCACGGAAGCCGACAGGAACGTACACTGAACCGAGAGTGGAGGGCGGGCTGCAACGTCGTTTCGGAGGACCTCCTCCTTCATCAGGCAAGCCCACCCCTCCACCATAGAAAGTATTTATAATCCTGAGAAGCAATTGCACGGCTGAGGATTGGACAAACCTCAGGTGTCACCGATAAAAAAGGGAGGGGAAAATTAAAAAAAAAAAAAAAAGGAACAAAAGAGAGGGATTTAGGGATGGAGGTGTTTACAATTGCAAGTGTTAGACCATCCCCTCTTGATGTAATACAAAAGTATTTTTCCACAAGGAAAGGTTTTGTTATAAATTGCCAAATTACATTCTTTGTAATATGCAGAACATATACAGAAATTATCTTTTGGAAGGAACTATTTAAATCAGGTTTTGACTAATGCAAAAATAAAGTAACCTTTCAAACACAGTTGTACAGAATAATGGCAATTATGCTGTCT
This sequence comes from Pelophylax lessonae, assembly GCF_965119305.1. NCBI lineage: Eukaryota > Metazoa > Chordata > Amphibia > Anura > Ranidae > Pelophylax > Pelophylax lessonae. The sequence continues at coordinate 220,054,580 of NC_138774.1, forward strand.
GAATAGCCAAGATTACCACTAATTTTGTCTGAAAATGACTGCCAGCATCACTGGCTGTTCTGTATATACTGCTCACATACTAATGCCAACAGTGACCTTCCACTATGAAAATTGCTCAGCAAGATGTGCATGATAAAAATAAATTACTGCCACACAAGTGACAACAAGTTTGCAATGACAAGTTTGCAAAAACTGTTGCCCATAGAAACCTATTTCATTCAGCAGAATAAACTTTGAGAAATGGCTCCAATTTTACTCTGGTTTTCCTTAAACGATAAGTTAATCTTTTTAAGAAAAAATATAGGATTTTTGTACTTACCATAAAATCCTTCTCTGAGTTCATTGACAGACACAGCTCCATATTCTTTACCATATGTTATGCTGCCCTCTATAGGAGTAGGACTAGGCAGACAACAAAAGCTTGGCTACCCCCCGTGGGCCGTCCTCAGCTGGCATAATCCCCTCTCTGCTTAGAGATACTCAGTTTTGTAAGAAGCAGTAACAGAAGTAGGGATCAACTATATAATTTTTTTCAGGGCTGATACTGATTTTCCGACCACCCTTCAGGCCGATTGCCGATATTAGGTGACAATATTCTACATATTTAAAGTTTTTATTTTTACATCGTCCTTTAAAAAAAATTTTTTGATCACTTTTATTGCTTTCACAAGGAATGTAAACATCCCTTGTGACCGTATTAGGCAGTGAAAGGTACTCTTTATGGATGGATCCGGTGTCTTAAAGACCCTAAACCCCTCCTCTGCATTTAACCACTTAAGCCCCGTAGGATTTGGCTGCTCAAAGACCAGGGCCTATTTTGCGATTCGGCACTGCGTGATTTTAACAGACAATTGCGCGGTCGTGCGACGCTGTACCCAAATGAAATTGACGTCCTTTTTTTCCCACAAGCAGAGCTTTCTTTTGGTGGTATTTGATCACCTGTGAGATTTTTGCTTTTTGCGCTATAAACAAAAAAAGAGCGTCAATTTTGAAAAAATAACAATATTTTTCAAATTTTTTATATGAAATTCCCCCAAAAAATTTAAAAACAAAATTTTTTAACATTTTAGGCCAATTTGTTTTCTGCTACATATTTTTGGTAAAAAAAATCGGAATGGGCGTATTTTGATTGGTTTGCGCAAAAGTTATTGCATTTACTAACTATGGGAAAGATTTATGTCATTTTTATTGTTTTTTTTTTTTAACTAGTAATGGCGGCGAGCTGCGTTTTTTTTTTGCGGGACTGCGACATTGCGGCGGACAGATCGGACCCCTGTAAACAATATATATATATATATACAGCGCTATTTAGATTCAATAACCAATAAAGTAACAATGTGCATCATATAAATAAATATTCCTCTTAAGGTGCAATATATATAGTGTCCATAAAGTGCATTCCAAAGTAAAGTGCATGAAAAGTCCACTAAAACATGAGTCAACCCGTGAGCCAAAATCAATCAAGGTGCTTGATAGATGTCTCCATATATAAAGTGCCAGTGACACCACCACCGTTTAGCCACAAGATGGCCTCTCACCTCACTGAAGTATTAAACCAGCAGTAAATCCTCTTTAAGGATAAGCAAAGTGTAGAGGATGCCACTTCCTGGATCGATCTTTCACAATTTCATGGGTATGGTATGTGGGTAAAGATAATAAAGGATCTAAGTGTTCACTGCTATTATCCTTTTATTAGAATCAAAACTGAAAATACACTCACATGAATCTGCACAATAGGGCTTGTGCGGACCGTACACACCAAACAGTATTGCAGCTGTGGGGAGCCGTGCTGATGGGTCACCGCTCGTCCGTCCGAGTCTCCGCCCTCTATACGCGTGGCGTCTTAAGCTTTTGCGTCACAACTTCGTCAGTAGACCCATATATTTATTTATATGATGCACATTGTCACTTTATTGGTTATTGAATCTATATAGCGCTGTATATATATATATTGTGTGATGAAGTGGTGCGCTATATCTAGATAACTGTGCAATAATTTGCAACCAATAAATTATACACCTTCAAAATCAAACAAAGAATATGGGTGCAATGTGTACAATATACAATAGTGTATAAAGAAAAAAGTCCCAAGACACCAACGTGTCGATATTGAACAATCTTCAGTGATGTGATAAGTGACAGATGGTGTTGAAAACAAATGGTGACTTGAATTCCCTCCACCTGTTGGAATTCCTCCTTACCGGACGGAATAAAGTAAGTGCTCTCCTTAGCAAAATTAAACGATTCCAGTGCTCTAAAATCAAACAATGGTGATCCCCACCGTGCGTTCAAAGTGGCCCGCTGGGCTTCTTACCAGATGGATAGAGATAACATGCGTTGTTATACTCCTCTCAAACGAGTGTGTCTCTGTATCCAGTTGGTATTGACAGCCTCTGATGGATATGGATACCAGATACTGTTACGCAGCTCTCAGGCGAATCAGACCTTGTATTCAGATGGCACTGACAGCCGCTTGTTCAAAGCGTTTGGAAAGATCGTTGCATTCCAGTATAACATGTAAAAAGAATACTGCTATAGTGCATTACCCTTATAGGTGTACTTTATTAAAAATATATTGCACTTACATGATATCAGAAAAAACTTCGCATTAGTATTATGGAGCGATGAGGGATTCCTGTATAGCTTGGGTCCGGCTGCAGCCCGGGTCCCGAGCGACGTGGTGACGGCACGCCTCCTGTCTGACGCGTTTCCGCCTATTGGCTATCTTCAGAGAAAGGTGGTTCTCGCGCGCCGTCACTTCCGTCCTATTTATTCTAAAGGAAGCCGCGTCACTTCCGGTGTCAGCAGAGGAGACGCCGGAAGTCGATCGCGGATCTTACGGCTTCAGTTTTCTAATGTATTGCACATAATAATGGTCCGATATCGGGGTGGCCTCCTATATCCAATTCAGATTAGGATAACATATTTTCGGCACTGCAATACTCTACAGCATCTCGTGCCCCTGCTTTTTCCTGTGTTGGCTCCTCCCCGTCGGCCGATCTCATTAATAAGTATTATACCGAATAAAAACCTTAAAGGGGTATATTCCTAAATTAGGTTAAAATGTCCCTAAAATAAAACTCTTAATTTAAAATTATTTTAAAATATAAAATTTATGTGCAATTCCGACAGTGACACCAGAAGTATTCTGTGGATACTTTTATGGTGACGCTAATCGAATTCCCATTAGGATGTATTAAAAAACTGAAACCTTGATTCCAGCATATGTAACATCTTAAATACAATCAATCTTAAAATTAGATCATATGTTCATATTAAAATTATACATCTGTTAAAAACATGAACCTACATGTAAATGTGTATTGAACATATATGAAGATGTACCATGCCCATGGGTGATATGAGGGAGTATATACTAGCTATATGTATGTTAACTATTGTTGATGTGAGAATTAATATCCCAGTCTATGTTGTGGCCTTTCGGTCTGTAACACTTCAGCTCATAAATCCAAAAGGTCTCACGTCTCGAAATAGACCTCTGTAGGTTGCTGCCTCTCCAGTGGGGGACATGTTTCTCTATCACTGTGATTTTTAGTTTCTTGGAATCCTTATTATGGCATGTGGCATAGTGTTGAGAAACACTGTGCCCTGGGAATCCATTATGGATATTAGTTAGATGTTCTCCAACGCGAATGCCAGCTGTTCTTATTGTTCTCCCTACATACTGTAGGTTGCACTCGCATTGGAGTAGGTAAATAACCCCTTTAGTGTCACATGTAATGAACTCTCTAATAGGGTATTCCTTCCCTGTTACAGAGGAACTGAATTTGTTTGTTCTCACAGTGGTGGCTTCTAAACATATGCGACACCTTTTGCAAGGATAGAAGCCCTTCATATTTGGAAATATCGCTGTTGTTAATGGCCTTTCTACTGGGTTCCTAGCTATCAGATCTTTCAGATTTGTCGCTTTTCTGAAGATTATCTTGGGTTGAGTCGGTATAACGGGTCCCAAGACTTTATCCTCTTGCAGGACACCCCAGTATTTCTTAAAAACATAATTGAGCCATTTATAATTGCAGGAAAATTTTGTAGTAAATGCGTACTCAAAGTGAGGGGAAGTGGATTTGGTTTTGCATTTTGGTTCCACAAGGTTCTTCTGTTCCATAGGGGTAACATTTACAATCTCTCTGTCCAATTTGGAGGTGTCATACCCTTTTTCAACGAACCTCTGCCTCAGAGTTCCTACTTGTTGCTGAAAATCTTCCTGTGCAGTACAATTCCTTCTGATCCTCCTAAACTGGCTTCTAGGCACCGAGCTAAGCCATTATGCCACACATCTAGTAAGTGTATCTTTCACACATATATATATATTGTTTACAGTTTCTTACTCCCGCAAGTGAGGGAGGTTTCATATAGCTGCTGTATACCCACATTTTTATTTTTATTTATTTATTGTCCCAATTTATTGGGTCTGAGCACTGCATCACTTTATATTTAATTGCGCTGATTTATCTTTTGCACAGATCGGACCCCTGACTATCATTTTTGACACTTTTGGGAGTACCAGTGCCATTACTACAGTAATCAGTGCTATATATATGCACTGTTACTGTAAAAATGACACTGGCAGGGAAGGCGTTAACTTTATTAGAGATCAAGGGGTTAAGTGTGTCCCTAGGGGCGTGCTTCTAACTGTAGAGGGGCGTGGCTTTTGATGTAACCACAGAGACATACGATCCTACATAGCAGGATCATATGATCTCTGCTGTTACATCAGGGAGAATGACAGGCGGCTTTGTTTACATTAGCCGCCTGCCTTTCTCCCTCTCCAGTGGGAGATTGCGAGTGGCCGGCGGACATCGGAGCCGCCGGTCACTCGCGCGGGGACCTCAGTGAACGAGCGGGAGCGCGCCTCCGGCGGGGCACGCTCACCCCCTACAGGCTCCTGGGCGAGCGACGTAGTACTACGTCACTTTGCCCAGGAGGGGCTGACCGCCGCAGTAAATGTACTTGCGGGGGACGGCAAGTGGTTAAAAGCATTCAAAACGCCAAGTTTGGCTGTTTTGAATGCTGTAATTTTTTTTTTTAAATCTGGCCCCTTTAAGGCTCCAGTACACGGAAGTGATGTCATAACATCACTTCTGGGTTTTTACATCGGAGACATGATCAGAGCCGAATGCGGCTTTATTCGGGTCTTCGGCCAGCCGGCGGAGGTGGCGGCTGGTTGTTCGGGTCTCCCGGTGGGGAAACGACACAACGTCTCCTCCCACTCCTTGTAATGGCAAATCGAGCGGCTACTCAGCCGCATCAGTTGCTATTACAATAAAGCCGACCGTCGGCTCTGATCAACGGTACAAGGGCCTACGATTATCAGGCCCACCGATAATCGGTCGATCCCTAAACAGAAGTATAAAAACTCCTTAGAGGAGTGGGTGCTGTGTCTGTCAATGAACTCTGAGTATAGGATTTTACGGTGAGTACAAAAATCCTATTTTCTCTTCCGTCCATTGACAGACACAGCTCCATATTCTTTACCATAGCGACATCCCAAACCAGTGCCAAACATGAGGGGTGGGAACAACAAACCCAAGGCTAAACACAAGCCAATCAAGGCAATAGTAGCTTAACTAGAACAGTAGCCCAACCTGAAATACACCCTCAAGAGGTAAAAACAGACCCTCTAAAATCACAGCCTGCAAAACTTTGCGCCCAAAGGAGGCAACCGCAGATTTCAAAACATCCACTTTGTAAAACTGTGAAAGAGTACGCACCGACAACCAAGTGGCCGCTGGGCAAACCTGCGCCACTGATGCCTGATGACGGATGGCCCAAGAAGCATTAAGTGCCCGAGTAGAATGTGCCGTCTTTTTTTTTTTTTTAATTTCATATTTTTTATTCATTTTCATAAAAGGAATAATAAATAACCAAGCATTAAAAACTCCAGGAAACGGTTACCGTTAACAGATATACAGCCATATATAAAAATTCGGAAAAAAAAAAAATTAAACACAGCAATCCCCCCTAAAACCAGAAAAGTAATTAATAATAAAAATTATTGTCTCATATGTGAATAAAGTGAGGATTATTATAATATTAATTACCTTAACATATAAAATAGGTGAAGTGACTCAATATATACCAATGTGATACGGCTAATCTTTACCGATAAAGATATAAGCAAATACAAAAAAAAAAAAAAGAATGAAAACTATCCATGAAAATCCTTTGTATTATAAAATATTCTAAAAATATTACGTGCAAACAAAAAAAAAAAAAGGGTAAAGGCTAACATCGTCAAACCCGATTAAATAGGCACTTATTTGTGCCAATTTCTACTTCTCGGAAAAAATGCTTGTTAATGTACTACTGGAAATGAAGGAAAGAAAAAAAAAATTAAATAAATAGGACAAGAAGGGTCGGAGTGGGGACACCACGGCCGCCCACTATAAAGATAAATAGCACTCCTCAGGGGATCGAATCAATTAATCTCTAACTGATAGGCATTAGTACCAGTAAAGTGCACCCAGGGCTTCCACCGGTCTCTAGTCTGTTCCTCCATGTTCTTTAAAGTGGCAGTCAACTCCTCCATCCTATAAATCTCATTAACTTTGGAAAACCACAGCTTACTTCCTCTGGCAGTTGAATTTGTCTCCACATGGCTGGGATACAGGCCTTTGCAGCATTGAGAAGTCGGAGTGTCAAAGACATCTTATATTTTCAAAGTGAGCACCCCGTGAGATGGAGAAGACATAACGCAGGATTATCTCCCACTTCAACCGCAGTCAGTTGTTTAATGACTGTAGCGACATTTGTCCAGAAAGGTCGCAAGGAGAGACAGGCCCAAAAACATGGAGCATTGAACCCTCCTCCGACCCAGAACGCCAACACTTATCCGAACAGCTCGCATCCATCTTATGCAATACCACAGAAACCATGTACCACCTAGTAAGTATTTTGTAACCTACCTCCTGATATTTACAGTCCATAGAGGATTTATGTACTAATATCAGAATCTTGTTCTTTTGCACGGACGTCAGAGAAATTGTAAGCTTCCACTCCCATTGAGATAGAAACGACAAATGTTGCCCCTCGGATTCATCCGCCAGCAACAGATAAAATAGAGACAGAGTGTGCTTAAGGGGATCCCCTACTCTGCACATAGCTTCAAATGGAGTTAGGGCTCGCAGTACATAGCCCCGCTGTCGAACGGAGAGAAGAAAATGTCGCAACTGGCAAATACTCAGATGGTCCAAAGCCGGTCCAGGCCATGCGGCAATCTCCCCATAAGTGGGCACAGATTGCCACACATCTAGTAAGTGTATCCTACTGATCTGGGCCAGATCGCGCATCCTGGCGCTCGTACACCCCAGCGGAAAATCCGGGTTGCCCAGTAGGGGCGTAAGAGAGGGGGCCGGCGGAGTCAACTAGCCAGCTTCACCAACCTCCAAGCCCACCCAACGCTTGGAAGACACATTACAATGCCAATCCAGAACTTGGACAAGATTCGAAGAGCGGTAATATCGAAGTATATCTGGGAGGCCCACTCGCCCTTTCGACTTCGGCAAAGACAAAGTCTGCAGCTGAATCCTGGGGGACCTGGAAGCCCAGATAAAAGAATGAAACAATGTCCGGGTCTGTTGGAAAAAAGATAGGGGGACAGCGATCGGCAAGGCCTGCAATATATAGAGGAGCCTGGGCAAGATATTCATCTTAAGCGCGCTGCAGCGCCCGAGCCAAGTTAAGGTCAGGGATTGCCAAGCACAGAGATCTGCCTTTATAATCCCTAACATGGGGATATAATTCTTCCTGAATAGATCTAAAAGATTGGCCGTAATATGAACCCCTAAATATGCCAACGAACCCACAGCCCAGTGTAACGGGAAAAAGGCACGTAAAGAGCACTCCTCTTGTGCCGAGGATGATACATTAAGCACCGCCGACTTCGCAAGATTGATCTTGTAATTAGATAGAGCACCATTGTCAGGAAAGGAATCAGCATTCAGCAACAATAGAACGCCGGAGGCAGAACAGGTGTGTCACCACGCCCATCTCCCCAGCCCTGGCCCTATAGAAGGCGCTCTCTGGCTGTGCTTCAGTGCTGGTTTATCATCAGCTCCTGTACCCGTGACCTGTCCGATTTCCTGTTGTTCCTGTTTGACCCGGCTTGCTCCTTTGACTTACCTGCATCTCTCCTTCGTTTGACCTCGGCTTGCCTGACCACTCTTTACTCTAAAAGACACCTCTGCTGGATCTCCTGTGTACCGACCTTGGCTTGGATCCCACTGACTCTCTCTCTTGTACGGCCCTCTGTACCTTCATCTCCTCGGACTGATTATCTGTGTATGACCCTCGGCCTGGCATTAACCTTTGTCTCTTTTCTCTGAGCATCTATAGATCTCCTGGAAGTGGTCCTGAATCACCATCCATCCATCCGGGATCCATCCGCATCCAGTGCTCCTTGGGACGTGTCATCTCTTGTTTCACCACCAGGGGTGATCCGCACCGAGCTGCAAGGGAAGCCCTCTCAGCACTTCGGCCTCCATCAAGGTAACTGACAACCATAAGTGTGGAGAGCAGCTAAGATGTTCGGGAGTGAAATAATTGGGTTGGTGACGAAGAACATAAGGTCATCCGCATAAGTGGCCACCCTATGTTGATCACCAGCAACCTGCAAGCCAGATATATCAGTTGACCGACGTATCGAGCATAGAAAAGGTTCCAGCGTTAGAATAAAAATAAGAGGCAATTGCGGGCACCCCTGACAGGTGCCGTTGGAAATTGAAAAGTAGTCTCACCGCCACTCATTAACCCATACAGCTGCTGACGGCCTGGAGTAGAGAGCCCGGATGCATTGCAACATCCGAGGTCCCAAGCCAATATGTGACATAAAACTCCAGGCCACTCTGTCAAAGGCCTTCTCCGCGTCGGTTGAAAATAACACCATCGGACTACGGGACACCCGTGCCGCATGAACCAGGTCAATGACCCGGTCGTGTTGTCCCTAGCTTCGCGGAGCAGCACAAAACCCACTTGGTCAAAATGTACCAGGTGGGAAATGTGGGGCAAAAGTAGATTCGCGAGTATCTTCGCGAACAGCTTGGTGTCAAAGTTAAGGAGGGAAATGGGCCGGTAACTGCCACATAGCAGAGGGTCCTTCCCCTCCTTAAAGATGAGGGCAATATAAGCCCTAGGAGAATCAATGGGCAGCGGCGCGCCGTCACGTACCGTGTTAAAATGAGCTAGGAGGGGCTTACCTAAACGTGCCATAAACTGCTGGTGATAAAGCAAGGTAAACCCGTCCGGGCCAGGGGCCTTATGGGGTTTAGATTGTGAGAGGGCAGAGGATAACTCCACAGCAGCAATCTCCCCCTCCAAAGCAGATGCCTGCTCTGCTGTGACGGAGGGCATTCCCGACTCCCGAAGATAAGCCTCTGACAATTCCCTCTCCTCTCGGGAGACACCATTCTGTCAGGGGTAGCTAGATTATAGAGAGAGTGATAAAATGAACGAAACTCGTCTGCAATAGCTGACGAGGTATGTACCTCCCGTTCGCCGATCGTCTGCATAGGAGAAATATATGTTCCCTTCCTCTGGCCAATTAAAGCCCGTGCCAACATTGCCCCCGGTTTATTTGAAAATTCCTAGTAATGTCTCCTAGCCCATGCCATACCCCTAACCATCTTCTAAAACAGGAGACGGTTTAGTTCTTCTCTGGCTCGGGTTAAAGGTGCAAGATTTTCTGCGGCTAAAGACTGCTTGTGTTGTTTACTAAGGGACTCTACCCGGGAGCAGAGAGCTGTCAGTCTACTCTCCTGCTCTTTTTTGCGTCGTGCTCCGATACGAATAAGAACCCCTCGGATGCCGCACTTGTGGGCCTCCCATATCACTAATGGTGACAAAGACACGTCCGCATTGTCCTCAAAAAAATTAGAAAGCAAAGTTTCTATCTCTGCCCTGACTTCGGGGAACTGGAGTAGCGATTAATTAAGCCGCCATGTACTGGGTCTGACTGGCCTGGGTTCCCATGCAATAATAACATGGGCAGGAACATGGTCTGACATAGAAAACGTATCAATGTGAGAAGAGATTACTAGAGGGACATCGGTTTGAGGAATCAAGATGCGATCTATTCGGGTGTAGACATTATGGGTCAGATAGTAATAAGTATAGTCTCGCTCACCTGGGTGCATCAGTCATCAGGGATCAGTCAAGTCAAGGAGGGAGAGCTCCCGCTGTAAACGGCACAGCCGTGTATGGGAGATAGATGAAGTTCCCCTTGAAGAGTCCAAAAGTGGTTCAGGTGCATAGTTAAAATCTACACCCATCACGAGGTGCCCCTCCCGAAAGCCCAGGACTACCGGGATCAATTGCTGCACAAAAGACAAATGATCTGAGTTAGGTAGATAGACATCTAATAGGGTTCAAGGACAAATGGGTGTGAAAGTGGGACTTTTAAGGTGCCAATGAATATATATGATGGAGAAAAACTTCATTTTTCATAAAATACAAATATACTTTATTCAAACAGAAATTAGTTACAAGGACAATACTTTTAAAATATATGAAAGCACAAGAAAACACTTGAATATGTCTGCTCTACATGTTTCACCATCTTCAAAATGGCTTCTTCAGGAGTCTGACGGACATCTTTCACAAGTGAACATTCTATATATAAAGAAATATTATGAAAGCATCAAGGAAGCATATACATATGAATACATTCTGTCCAAAAAGACCATTACTGAATACAGCATCATGATATGATTCATGAAGTCTAGGGTCAGTAAATAAATGAAAAAAAATGAAACAAATTTTTATATATATATACCTTAAAGAGGACTTGAACCCCTAAATGCTGAGGAGAGCTGTAGATAGATTGGGCCACCCAGGAGGGATAAGGAGAATGTATTCATATGTATATGCTTCCTTGATACATTTTGGAAAGTGCATAGCCTGGCTGAACAGCGGGACGCCGGAGAAAATATATGCCGCGATGTCCAGTCTCCTACCAGTCTCCTGTGGTCCAGATAAAGGAACCATTCTCCTGGTCCAACGCCAGACGACTCCTGAGGTAATCCACCTGTCAATTTTCCATGCCAGAAATGTGCACGGCCGAGAGGGCAAGAACGAACTGTTCTGCCCCCCCTAGAATGCCGGACACATCCAGGGCCACTAATACACTCTTTCTGCCACCCTGGTGAACACACAAGCAATGGCTGTGGCATTTTCCTACTGAATCTGCACCGGGAGTCCCCGGAGCTGCTCCATCCAATGATCCAGGCAAAGCCTGATCGCTCAAAGTTCCAAGACATTGATAGGCATCTTTAGCAAGGTTGGGGAGCGCAGCCACCAGACCAGAGAACACTTTGTCGCCCGACTCAGAAAAATCACCTTGTCCAGCGACTTGTGACACTTGTCCCATTTGATCAGAATCTCCTTTTGAAGGAGTCTCATGTAGAACTATGCGAATTGAACCGACTTGAAGGTGGACACCATCAGGCCCGACACTCGCATGCATGCCCGAAAGGACGACCCCATGTGGGCTGGCAACAGTTGGATCTCAGAATGTAACTCCTGTAACTTTTCCAGAGAAAGGAACCATCCAGCTAGAGCTGAAAACAGTCAGCTCCAGATAATCCAATCACCTGGTCAGAACCAGGGCAAACCCGAAAATACAGAAGTCACCCGATCGCCCGAAAAGTCTGCAGAGTAATTTCCACATCGGCTGTCAGAGCCGATGGAGACTCTGCTCCCAAGAGGAGGTCATCCTGGTACCCTAGCACAACAATCCCCCACTGACACAGCAACGCTAGGACTGGGGCCAACACTTTTGTGAACAACCGGAGGAGGAGCGGAGGCTAGACCAAAGGGTAACGCCACAAACTGATAGTGCTCCTTTCTCACTGCAAAGTGAAGGAAACGTTGATGCCTGGTGCAAATTGGAATGTTCAGGTAGGCATCTTTGATGTCTAAAATAAGCCAGGGAACCCCCTTGATGCAGGGACGCCACCACTGTCTGAAAGGACTCCATCCTGAATTATTGCACCCGCACAAAATGGTTCAAGGTCTGAGGTCCAGAATCGGACGAACTTGCCCTCCTTCCTGGGAACTACAACAGGGTATGACTAAAAACCCCCAAAAACGTTCCGACACCGGAAGCGGGAAGATCATGCCCTGGGACAACAAGTCCTGCCCTACCCATAACAGAGTTTGCAGTCATTCCGGGGGCATGTAGGAAAGGAAGGAACCTTTCCAGAGGACAAGAACGGAATTCTATCTTGGAACCGGATACAATCCCCTTGTGAACCCACTGGTCGCTGACTCGGGAGGTCCACGGCCCCGGAACCAAAGAAGACATTCCCCCACCCCAGATATGGATGGGGGTAAACCATGCCGAAGGGGTCTTGTCAGCAGGTCTGGAGAAGCCTGCTCACCGATTGACAAACCAAAGGGACGACAAAACTTCTTATGGGCTGAAAAGGAAGTCCCACGCTGCTGGCGAGGCTTCCCAGACTGTGGAAGGAGGGTACTCTTACCTCTAATGATGTCATCCAAAGTAGCCCCGAACAGGCGCTCGCCCTGAAAAGACAATTCAGTCAGGGCCTTCTAGGAGGTTTGATCTATACACCAACACTTTAGCCACAAAATACGCCTAAGCACCACTGCCGAGACAGATACCTTAGAGACCCACGGGAACCGCATCCAAAGATGTATCGCAGACAAACTGCAGACCCTGGACCAACCGATCCACCAGTTCACCATAGGCGGGGGAAACTGGTCAACCCCCATGACCAGATGCAAAACTGTCACCCATACCGTCAGTATCTGAGGCAACAGAACAGAGGCCAAAACAGTCCGCAATAAGGTACCAGCCATAGTAAACAGGTAACGGGCCTTAGAGATTCTACCTGCCTGTCAGCCAGATTCCTAAAAGCTGGGGATACTACCACCGGAAAAAAAGTTGCCTTAGTTAACCTGGAAATAGATGAACAAACCGCCGGTGGGACCGTCCACTTCCTCTGAAAGGACTCCTCAAAGGGATAACAGACAGCAAAGCGTCTTGGGATCAGCAAGGATCGTATTGGACACACCCAGTACCTATAGATACAATTGTTAAAATAAGCTTGATAAGAACTCCATAACCGCACGGGACGGCTTGTGAGTGACAAACGGAACAGATATGTCCGCAGCAGCCTCAGCTGCATCCTCCAACATAAATGGCTCCTGCACGGATGCAATCAGTGCATCTATCAGCGCCTTTGTGTGGCACATCAGCCAATCATCCTCACTGTCTGATGGGTCAGGAAAATGTGGTCTCAGACCCTGTAGAGTGGTCGCATCCGCAATGCACGAACCACATGCAGAATCTGATGAGACAGGAGGGCAGGGGTAGGCATATTTGCTAAGCCAACCCCCAATGCCATCCTTGACCCTCCCAGGGGGGGTAGGCAACTCAACAGGACCCTACAAGGGGTCCCCCGCCGCTTATGCAGGAAGACCTGCAGACAGGCTACCCCTACAGTGCCACTAGGAAAGGCGGATCCCCCACAGTACCAGGGCAGCTAAACCTGGAGGCTGGAGCACGATCTGCGGGGAACCCGCGACTATCCTGGAGAAAGGAGACGAGACGGATGTCCTGGGATAAAATGGCGGCCTCAGCCGCTGCAACTGGAGCTGCCCCAACCAGGATACAGCTAGAAGGCCGCAAAGCCGTGGCCTAAATTTTTCGGTCTGCCCGACCGTGTGGTACTCGGACCCGCGGATACAAGGCCACCTGCCCCCTAGGCCCACCAGCTGTCCAAAGGGGATCCAAAAAAGGCCACCCACTCCATAGCAAGCCCACCAAGGGTGACAGGTGGACAGCGCACCCGCAGGTACCAAGGCCCGGGGCACCCACAGCCTGGGCACCAGTCACCCCTCATGAGCACAGGCAGGCAAGCTAGCTCAATGCCACCCAGGGAGAGAGAAAGCCCAGAGGTACTGACCACCCCAGGGAGTACCCGCGTCCCCCATCGCATCCAGGGAAGTATAGGAGGGAGCCCTTACTTACCAATCCAGCGAAGCGTGCGGGTAACACTTCCAAGACAGGAACCTCCTTGCCACCGAAGTGGGGGAGCGGTAAGGCAGAAGAAATGCTGTGACTCAGGCCGAGACCTGGTTATATGCGACCTTGTGAGAGGTTTAACTCGCAGGCCAGCCCCTGTCCAGTGGGGCTATGTCGCGGCCGACCATGCGTGGAGCTAAGGTCTGCACGCGCTCACTGGCGGGGCTGGGGGGACCACTTGAACTTCAATAGTCCAGCCCACCGCTCCACCCAGCAAATGCTAGAAGATCTATACAGGAACAACCCAGGAAGAAATACAAAAACAGCAAAAAATAGATAAATATGCTAGGACCTAGGGCCCGTCAGGGAGACTGGGTCCTACTCCTGAACTAGGCAAACAAAAACAGGGAATCTCTAAGCAGAGAGGGAAATTATGCCAGCTGAGGACGGCCTACGGTGCCTAGCCAAGCTTTTGTGTTGTCTGACTAGTCCTACTCCTGGAGAGGGCAGCATAACCTATGGTAAAGAATATGGAGCTGTGTCTGTCACTTAACGGAAGAGAAAAATAATAGAACATATTTTTGCAGGAAGAAAAACTTGCATTTACTATTTTTTTCCACCGGAGCCTGCAAAGCATTGCACCTGCGATCAGTGAATCACAGGTGCAGTGTCAAGATCCTTGCAGACACTGCCTACAGCTTTGTGCCCATATCTCTGTCTGGGCTTTCAGCTACAGGAAGTGTCAATGGACACTTATTATGGCACTCGCAGTCCATTGAGAACTGCAAAGCCGTCTGCAATGGCAGATGGTACTTGCAGTTTATTAATTCACAGATCTCTGAATGAATGACATGGTGTGCTGGCAAAGCCCCACCGATTTTAAATGTGGCAGCAGTTGTGGGGGAGAAGAACCCCCACACACTATCACAAGGGGGCCTCTAGGGTGGTTCTTAGGAACACGTTACCTATTGCACTTTAAATGCAGGCGTAACATGCAATATGTTCCCAAAGATGAACTTAGCCTTTAATGTGCCCTTATCCCCTTGCCGACCTTATCACTTAAATATACAGCGGCAAGGCGGTTCTGGGGCGGTGCAGGCAGGGCTGGCCCAAGACATTATGCTGCCTGGGTCCAAGAATATAATGCTGCCCCCATCTCCCCCAAAAAAATAAAAATACGCCCACCTAAAGGCCCCCACATCCATTATTTTATATCATAATAATTAAAACTAAGCATTTTTCCAGGTTTAAATCTGTGTGGGTGTGGGAGTGCATGTAAATTGCACGTGTTCCCATATCCACATGTAACTGCACAAGAAATGTGCTGCTTTAAGAAAACACATGGGAGTGCCTCTAACTCTTAATGGCACTCCCAATGTGATGCGGTTTCCCAGGCATGGAACGCATGGTGACAAAGCACATGTGGTTTCTGTGCGCTTGCGTCTTAAAAAAGGTTCAGGGAACCTTTTTTCTGCATGAAATCCAGGTAAAGTAGCCCATTCACATCATGGGCTGCTATGCCCCTGCAAACGCAGCATGCAGAACTATGAAGCTGTGAACCTAGGCTTTGACCTTGTGCTGTTGCCGTGGGCAAAAGCTTAACTTGTATCTCAATATTTGCAAAACTACCACATTCGTTTGGATGGGATTCTTTTTAGCCAATGCTCAGCACTTGATAAGGGACTTGGTGAAGGTGCATTTTGGTGCGCCACAATCCTCCGGCCACCCCCCTACCCTCCACAATGTGAATCCATTATGTATGAACAGATTCTTCCTAGTCGCTTTGTATACTGAACACATATAACACCGTCATTGTACCACAAAATACTCCTAATTACTGTACCACAACTAACAGCCTCACAGACATAAATAAATCTTTTTAAATGTTTCCATTACATATGCTTTTATACACACAAAAAGAATATAATTTTGTCTGTCAAAGTGGACCATGAGGAAGAACTTCATTAAAACCAGTAACTGTTGAGACAATGGACACCTTGTGTCTCAGGACTATGTAATGTACAACATAATGTATAGAGTGCAGGGGCCAGGAATCACATCATAGTCCCAGAATTTCCCCTTAAGGCTCATTCAGACCAATTCTCCATATTGAGCTGCTGTCTGTTGTGTATACATCCACCTTGGAGCTGCATGCAAGCAGTATATAGAAGTGGATGCAGACGCAGTGGCTGCATGGACAAAGTTGCACGTCAAAATTTGTCATGTGGGTAGGAGTGGATATATAAATCTAAAGCAGCTACTGCGTTTGCATCCACTTTTATGGGCTGCCTGCATGCAGCTCCAAGATGGACACACAGCAGACAGCAGCTCTGTGTGGAGAATGAGACTCAATATCTGTTAGAATGAGCCCTTTCAACAGAATCTGCAGAGTTCCCCTTTAAACTGTAAGGGGGAACTCTGATAAAAGGGGGCCCTGGACAACCTGATTTAGAGGGGAGCCTTGGCAACTCTGATGTAAGAGGGCTCTGATGACAGAACCCCCTTACATCAGAGTTCCTCTTTACACAAGAGTTAGCAGAGTTCCCCCTTAAATAAGTGTCCTCCTTACTCCCCCCCTTTACCTTAGGGTTCCTAGTTGCACTTCCCTCCCAAATCGTTGTCCATTCCAGGAATGCAGCCTGTAGGGCACTGCCAGCTTACTCTGGCTCAGGCAAGCTGTTGGACCTTCCTCCTCCTCCTGCCTGTCTTCTTCAAACTATTAGAAACAGGCGCCAAGCGATTGATGTCACGTGCACCCTCCCATACCTTCCATGCTACCTGAGTCAGGCAGCGTTTAGCTGTCTAACAATTGGCCAGTTCTAGAACTACACATGTGCAGAGCTGGAAAATGTACAGGTGTTCTTCTCCTGTCTACAGACATTTAGGTTGGGTTAACATAGCTGGGGTTTGGGACACGGCATGAAATTACATGCGGTGTTTGTATAGTGTGATTTGAGCCATTCGTTTGTATGGCACCAAATCTGCACCAAAAAAAAGGTGCAGGACCCTTTTTTCCTGCACTGGAATCAGATTGCATGAGTGCTCACATCTATGCAATCCAACTCTGTCAATCGCACTGCCCTTTGCAGATCGTTTTGGGGTGTCATTAACTTAAAATTTACACCCCATGCAGTTTGCATGAATGCCGTGTGATTTCAATGTGGTGAGGGAAATGCACAGGATTCACTGCATTTCCCACACCGCATATATGTGAACCTAGCTTCATGGACAGGAAAAAAGCGCCCTTTTCTTTTTTTACAAATTATTCATCTGGGTTTAGCAACCCAGACTGTGACTGTCCCTATATTTCCTGCTCTAACTTCTCAATCTCCCTGCCCTGTTCCTATCTTCCTTGCTCTGTCCACATCTCACCAATCACCATGTCTTCTGTTTCCTCCCCATCTCCTTTGCGCTGTCCCCATGTACTCTTCTCTGCCTACCCCCATTTGTCTGTGTCCCGTTCTCTGTCCTCATTATATCCTATTTTTTTCATCTTTCCTGTGAGATCCATAATGTACAGTCACTGGGCTGTATAATGAGAACTATCTAAGCACTCTGTCCTACCTTTCACTGTGGTTGTTAGATCCCTCCATACCATTCCCGCTCCTATTCCTACTGGCTCCTCCCCCTGGTATCGGCTCCTCCCCATCATGTCACACACGCCTCCAGCTCAGCTGCGATTATCTCCAGGCTGGAATGGTGCATCCCCAGGCTCTGCTACCACCCAGGTGGGAGGGAATTGCTTTTCATTGCGGGCACTGCAGGGAGAGAAATGGATGGTGGAGGTGGTTCAGGTGTTCAGAAAGAAAGCGGGCACTGGAAGAGAGGAGTAGGGTCGGAACTCGGGGGGAGCAGCCAAAAGTCACTATAGGGAGGCAGCAACTTGTGCTGGCAGACACCGTGCACTATACCTGACCTGAGCTGGGTAAAGCTGCATGTGAGCAGGGCCGGTGCCAGCATAAATGTACAATGTACACAGGAGCAGGAGGTGACTAGTATGCCTGAAGGCACTGAGGCAGACATGGTTGTATTTTGTGTACTGCTATGCCCGGCCAGCAGCCGCAACACTGAGCAACACATGCCGGCAATTTTGTAAGATTCTTCTTACAATGCATTTCCGGGACATAGAGGTGGCAGTGTTGCCGCTGAGCCGTGGCCGCCCCTGTTCACAGTGCCGCCTGGGTCCAATGGACCCAGTGGGATCCAATGGACCCAGTGGGATCCATGGTAGGGCCAGCCCTGGGTGCAGGCCCATTCAGTTAGATAAGGCACATTTGGTGGGCAGTACAGGAGGGATAATTCTTGCCTTACTGCGATGCAAACCATTGCGGCAAAGAGATGTGTACACCCCTATTTGCTACGTCTTCAGCTTAAGGGGGAGCTTAACCATGTGTTTTTTATCACCCCCCCACAAGTGTAAAGTAAAGCCTAGAACACACTGCTAGTTTTCTTTCGTTCAACCCAGTGGGCTGAACGAAAAAAAAAAAAACCTGACAGCTTAGGTCGGAGCCACGGTACTAACAACGATGTTAGGATGTTAGTACAGCAATCTCCCCTGCTTTTCTATTGTGTTCTGACAAGGGGACGGGGACGCCCTCGCAAGAACACTGGCCATTTGCTGAGAGAGCTGATCGGGAGCCAGCTGGCAGACCTTTTAGGCTTCTGTCGGACTCATTGAAGTACACACAGGCATAGTGTCAGACGGTTTCTACAGATGCTGCCCAACATTAAGATCGACATGAGACTTTAGCCTAAATTTCTAGTCAATTACCAGAAATGATAACATTTCTTTAATATTCCCTGAGGAGGCAATTCATACTTGTTGTAAATGAGGAATTCTACTAACTTCTTCCCCCAAACCTTTTCCAAAAGATACCATAGGACTAGATTTAAATAAATACCACAATATACAGCTGTATCTCAGTTATAGTTAACTATGTTGTGGATCATAATATGTGATGAAAAAAAAGACCAGATCTTACGGACACTGCTCCACTTTCCACTCCCCACAATTTTAAACTTTTTAAAGTTGTTCACTAAATGTTTTGGCAATAGTTCAAGCCCTTATACACTTATACATTTTTTCTTTTTACTTCACAAGGGCATTTTGTCTATTTGTACTTTACTTACAGTATATGACATATTATTTGTACCTTTAACCACTTGCCTACTGGGCACTTATACCCCCTTCCTGCCCAGGCCATTTTTCAGCTTTCAGCGCTCTCACACTTTGAATGACAATTGCGCGGTCATGCTACACTGTACCCATATGAAATTTTTATCATTTTTTTCACAGAAATAGAGCTTTCTTTTGGTGGTATTTAATCACCTCTGGCTTTTTTATTTCTTACAAAAAAAAAGACAGAAAATTTTGAAAAAAAAAAAAGTTTTTCTTATTTTCTGTGAGTAAATTTTGAAAATAAATAAATTTTTCTCCTTCACTGATGTGCGCTGATGAGGCGGCACTGATGGGCACTGAGAGGCTGCACTGATGGGCACTGATGAGGCGGCACTTATGGGCACTGATGAGGAGGTACTAATATGCCGCACTGATGAGCACTGATAGGCGGCACTGATGAGCACTGATAGGTGGCACTGCTGGGCACTGAGAGGTGGCACTGCTGGGCACTGAGAGGTGGCACTGCTGGGCACTGAGAGGCGGCACTGACGGGCGGCACTGATGGGTGGCACTGATGGACACTGAAGGGTGGCACTGATGGACACTGAAGGGTGGCACTGATGGATACTGACGGGTGGCACTGATGGGCAGCACCATCAGTGCCCACACGCAGTGCCCATAGTGCTGCTAGTCAGTGCCCATCAGTGCCTAGATGAGCAGGCACTGATGGGCACTGACTGGCAGCACTATGGGCACTGACTGTGGGCACTGATGGGGGGCACTGTGGGCAGTTGTGGCATTTTTTTCCCCCTCTTCTGTAATCAGGTCACTGGTGATCAGTGCCCTGATTACATTCCTTTGTGTCCCCTTACCGGTGATCTGCTCTCCTCTTCCTCACACTGCAGTCTCCATGTGAGGAAGAGAGCTGGCGATGAGAGATGATCTCATATGTTTACATATGAGATCATCTCTCATTGCACAGTCCGATCACGTGGTAAATGGCCGCTGTGATTGGCCATTCACCACGATCTGTGATTGGCTGTGTCCAAGGGACACGGCCGACACAGATTTTCCCCAATGCGCTCGCGGGAGCACGCGGGGAGCCTGTTACTGGGAGGCCGTTTAAAGATGGCCTCCCGGAAATTTGAGTCCGCGCTGTAGCCGTACTTCGGCTATAGCGCGGGCCGGAAGTGGTTAAGTCAAACTTTAAGCACCATTTCTTCTCGGTTACGTTAGGCTACTCCAAGCATCCTCAGGAATCCTACATGGCTCCTAAAAGCAACTTCTTTAAATGTAAAAGGCCTGAATAGACCATTTAAATGTTCCATTCTATAAAGAGAAGCAAACACACAGAAATGTGACATTATATGCATCCAGAAGACCCATCTTTGCAAAATCAATCCTAACCCAGTCAAGCATTGCAATTCCTCCCACTGCTAGTCTGCATGTTATACCAAAGCTCACCGATCACTTTTTACAGAGCGTGATAATGGAGGCAGGTATAGGATTCTAGGTGAGAGAATTAACAATCAATCACACTACAATATAATTCTAGTATTACAATAGTAAAAAAAAAAAATATATATATATATATATATATATATTTATTTATTTATTTTTAATTTAGCTGTATATTTCTTGTTACTACCATAACTTACCACCAAAGAACAACCCAAAATAAATGATCCTACTGACAATCGCAGCAATACCATATACTGGTGCATCTAAAAAAATTTGAATATCAAAAAGTTAAAATTATTTCAGTAATTTAAATTTAAAATTGAAACTTATATTATATAGATTCATTACACACAGTGATATATTTCAAGCATTTCTTTCTTTTAATTTTGAGGATTATGGCTTACAGCTAGTGAAAACCAAAAATTCTGTATCTCAGAAAATCAGAATATTGTGAAAAAATTTAATTTTGTAGACTCATGTTGTCACACTCTAATCAGCTAATAATAAGATCAGGAGAAAGCTTAATACCTTTTGAAAAAACTGGATTTTTGACTTACCGTAAAATCCTTTTCTCTTAAAGCGGAGTTCCACCCGAAATTTATTCTTACCTCCATCTTCTCGCTCCGGGTCACCTGAAAAACAAATGGATAATCGCAATTTTTTTTTTTTCACTTACCTTTTAGAGAAAATATACTCACCTTACTTCCTTCTTTCTCCCCTCGGCGGCCACGGGGATTCGTCACTTCCTGGCTTTTGCAATGATTCCTGGGAGCCGAACGTCATCGCTCCCAGGAATCATTGCTCCTGCACCGGCCCCGACGTCAGTTCCGGGGCGCGCGCGTCATTCCCTTCTAAACAGCTTCTGGGCATGCCCAGAAGCTGTGGAGGGATGACGCGCGCGACCCGGAAGTGACGTCGGGGCCGGTGCAGTGCATCGTGGGACCAAAGAAGAGGGAAGAGGACCGAAGAGGACACGGAAAAGGATTGCGCTGGCTTCAAGCTGCCCACACCTGAGATGGCAGCGCTGGACAAGACAATTTCAAGGTAAGTATTTCTCCTGAAAGGTAAGTGCAACCCGGGACAGATCAGAGGCTAGCCATTGTGGAATGTGCTAGCCCTGACTGTCCCGGGGGTATTTTTATAAAAAAATGTATAACGAGGGTGGAACTCCGCTTTAAGTTCATTGACGGACACAGTTCTTTCTGATTCATATCAGTAGGGTAATACTGCCCCCTACAGGAGTAGGACACTAGGCAGAAAAAAGTTCTGGCTACGCCTATGGGCAGTCCCGGAGGGTACACCCTCTCTCTTCCTGCATAGGATGCCAGTTTTGTATCAAAGCAGTGTCAGAAAAGTAACACCAACCCAACTCAACATGGAGGGGCGGGTACTGCGTCCGTCAATGAACTTAAAGAGGAGTTCCGGCCTCAAAATCGAAAAAATCTATTTTGGGCCATCAGCTTGCTAAGGGTCACCTGAAAAAGAAATGGATGCTCCCGATTTTTTTTTTTTTTTGTTCACTTACCTTGATATTGAAGAAAATATACTCACCTTCCTTCCACTTCCTCTCTCTGCGGCCGCAGCCTGTGCCATCACTTCCGGCTTGCAATGACTCCTGGGAGCTGATCATCGCTCCCAGGAGTCAATGCGCCTGCACCGGCTTTGCTCGTCACTTACGGTGCAGACGCGGCGTTTCCTGCTAAACAGCTTCTGAGCATGCCGCACCTGCACCGGAAGTGACGAGCGGGGCCGGTGCAGGGTATTCTGGGACTCCGACGTCACCGAAGAGGATGCAGAAGAGGACGCGCTGGCTTCAGCTGCCCACACCTAAGATGGCAGCGTTGGAGAAGAAATTTTAAAGGTAAGTATTTCTTCTAAAAGGTAAGTGCGACCTAGGACAGTTCAGAGGCTATCCATTGTGGAATGTACTTGCCCTGACTGTCCCAGGGGTATTTTTATATAAAATTCACCCCCGAGGCCAGAACTCTGCTTTAAGAGAAAAGGATTTTACGGTAAGTCAAAAATCCAGTTTTCTTTATCGTTCATTGACAGACACAGTTCTCTCTGATTCATATCAGTAGGGAAGTCCCAAAACAGTGCCATAAGATGAGGGGTGGGAACAGCAGAAAAGAACAGGCAATATAGGACCCATCAGCACAAAAGATGAGGCCCACCTAAAAACAACAGTAAACACCCTCAAGGAAGGCCAAAAGCCCTCCAAACAGCAGCCAGCAAAAAACCTTGTGGCCGAAAAGAGGCATCTGCAGATGCCAGCACATCCACCTTATAAAACGTGGTAAAGGTGTGAACAGACTACCAGGTAGCCGACTTACAACCAGGAGCACAGATGCCCACAAGGCGAAAAGTCCAAGAAGCACTAGGCGCCCAAGGAGAACGCGCCGAAACAGGGAAAGGTAGGACCTGACCCCTAATTGAATAAACCTGCACCACCGTCTATCCGATACATCCGGGAACAGACGCAGCAGAAGCAGGCAGTCCCATTCACAGGCCATCCGGAAGTACAAAGAGCGAGCCTGATGCATGAAAAGACTCAGTAGTCGCCAAGTACACCTGGAGTGCCCGCACTCTAAATAGAGTAAGCAATGCAAATTCCATAGGATGTGAGGGCTCAGGACACAAGATGGGAATACAATGTCCCCGTGCAAGTGAACACCAGAAACTACCTTTGGAGGGAAGGACAGATCCGGACGAAGTACCACTTGGCCCCATAATCAACATATAGGGAGAAAGACAGGACAATGTCGCCAGTGCCAACACCTGCACGCAGAGTGACAGCAACCAAGAAGGCCACCTTCTGTAATAAGGTAGGCAGGGGATACCCTTGAATACTCGCAAACAGAGGGTCTAAAAGAACCGACTGCACCAAATCACGGTCCCCAGTGGGTAACGGAGGTCGCACCGGAAGCACCAAGTGTCGCACCCCCTGGAAGAAGTCACGCACCAGGGCACAGGCGGCCAACAGCCTTCGGAAGAAATTCGCCAAAACCGAAACCCGACCCTTGACAGTACTCAAGGCCAACTTGTGATCAACTCCCCATTGAAGGAAGTCAAGACCTGGGCCACTGAGTAAAAGCGAGGGGGAGCCCAGGCAATATACGACTGTTTCGTATGATGAACAAAAATCACCCTAGAAGTCGCTTCCCACGATTCAAGCAGGGTGGGAATCACTGAAGCAGCCAAACCCCCGTCCATCAGCACCTGGCATTCAACAGCCAAGTCGGCAAAGTCAGCAACCGCAAAGTCGGATGGGAGATGGGCCCTGGAGACAATAACTCCTCCCTGAGAGGAATTCACCAAGGAGCGTCTGCGGCCAGCCTGACCAGACCGGCGTACCAAGCTCAGCGAGGCCCGTCCAGAGCCACGAGAAAGACCGGAATCCCTTCCACCTTGATCCTGTGAAAAATTATTGGCAGCAACTTGGGAGGAGGAAAGGCAGACCGCAACTGAGACTGACCTTGGCCCATCCGTGAGCACGCACACACGCGACCATGCCGGCGGCAGCCGTGCGCAGGTGACCATGCTAAACTCCACGGCATCGTTCAAGTTGAACCTAGCGAATGTTCTTGCCCATGACAAAACCCATGGTGCCACCATTGCACCCGCCAGAAGGTCCTGGGAGCGGGCCACAAACCGCAGCACTATCCTGTAGATGCGACGCCAACAGGCCCACGTCTAGAGTGCCCTCAACAAAGGTGCAACTGCAGAAACACCTCCAGATGAAGGGACCATTCCCCTGCATTCAAGGCTGTCCACTGAGGAAATCCACCCACCAAGGTTTCCACACCTGAAAAGGGAACAGCAGAAGAGCTGAAACAAGGCACACTGCCCAATGAAGAATTGACACATCCAAGGCCGCAAGGACACCCTTGGTGTCCCCTTGGAGAATGACATAAGCCACGGTCGTTGTGTAGTCGATTGAACGTGCACCGGGCAGCTGCAAGTGCCCGATCCAGTGAACCAGGCAAAGCTGGATCGCTCTCAGCCTGACCGAGGGCAAGTCCAAAATCAGGCCCAGATAGTTCAGTCTCATGGAAGGGACCATGGATGACTTCTGAACGTTCAGAACCCACCTGAACTCCTCCAGAGTTCTCGTGGTGGCTTCCAAATCCGTTTGTCATCACCGTAGGAGACTCCACACGGAGAAGCAGATCGGCCAGGAAGCCGATAGAGATCCTTCCACGCGGAAAAAATTGAGAACCCGTAGATGTCCCGAAGATAACAGGATGTGAAGGTAGGCAGCTTCATGTCTATGGAGGCCAGGAATCCCCCTGATGCAGGGAAGCCACCGCCGTGCGAACTGATACCAACTTGAATTTTTGATTTGCACGGAACCATCAAAGGACCAGTTGGTCCAGCTTGTTGAACCAGAGCCTGAAGTGCCCCACAGAGCGCCAGTAAGCGATCCGGGGACAGCCGTACATTGGAAGGGAAAAAAACCTTACCGGAAATAAACGGATCGGGACTCGATCTTGCAACTGGACCACATGACCTCCTGAACCCAGCAGCCTGGGGTCCGAGCCAGCCGCAGGTCCTCGACCAGCAAGGACCCCCCCCCACCCCCTAGGTGGGTGAGGAAGCACCTTCAGGCTGAGTAGGCCTGAAGGCCACAGGTCTGGAAAAAACCCGATCTCATGTTCTCCAGACCAGGGTCGTTTGGAACCACACGCGGAAGTCCGGAAGGACTTCGCCACATGGACCGTCCCTGAGGGACGAAGAAACTGTTTGCGAGCCGAAAGGGAAGAACCCTGACTGCGGCGAAGGCCCTTACCCTTGTTAGCCTGTGGAAGAAAACACTCTTCCCCCCGTGAGACCCTTATATAATGTCATCCAGGGCAGCGCCAACAGGCGATCCCCCTGAACAGGGAGATCCATTAAGACTGTCGTAGAAGTTTGATCCGAAGACCAACACTACGGTCAAGTAGACGCTGGACAACCACCGCCGAAAGCAACAAGGTGACCCATTTAAGGGAGCCTCGACGAGCGTGACATCGCAAACAAATTGCAGCCCCTGCACCAGCAGGTCCAACAGCTCCCCCAGGGCAAGAGGGACATGCCCCAAACCAAGTCACGGTGGTGGAACTCCGCCCATCAGGCAGAGTCTGCGTGGCAAGGGAAAACATAAACACTGTTCCCAGTGCAGACTACGCCAGGGAGTTCAGATCGCAGGCCACAGCCCACGCCATCCTATCCCCCAAGTCCTTACAGGACCGGAGATGCCTCCACTGGAACAACAGTAGTCCCAATCAGCTAGAGAGCGTATGTCCACCAAAGGCAGAACAGTCCTCTGTACCAGAGACTCCCCAAAAGGGCAACGTCTAACGGCCGCTTAGACACCCCAGGGGAACGTCTCAGGACGGTCCCCTCCTACATGAGCAGCCAGCAAAAAGAGCAGCTCCAGATGGAATATGAGCCACCTGCGCCCCAGCCGCAGCCACCGCTGTGACCCCGAAATCACAGGGTGTCACGCACCTGAAAAAAACAGCCAGTGCATCCACCAGTGCTTGTCGTGGCAGGGGAGGTAGAAATGTCATCTTCATCATCCGAGGAGACAGGGTGCGAGGTAACTAACCCCGCAGAGAGGCCCCACATCTGCGGCAGCTGAGCCAGACTCAGACTCTGAGACATCAAATGAGGCATGGGTAGGCGGAGAAACGTCTCAGTGCACCTACCACTTCTCACCCGGGCCCAAATGTTTCCCGAACTGCCGAAAAGGCATCGGCGGATAGTGGAGATCCGGGAGGCCCTGCAGCCTCCGTGAGGGGGTCAGGTGGGAACAAATGGCCTGCAGGCAGACAGAGGCTACAACAAAATGGCGGCTCCGTGAAACGCGGTAATCTGGGCCCACAGGGGGACCCCCCAAACGCCCATCCACAGCAGAAAACCCAACCAAGTGCCCCCCTGCAGGATCGGTCGAGCGCCGCGGACAGCGCACTCCGCGGCCCCCAATACAGCCTGCACACTAGGCCCCCGCCTCAGGTAGGCCCAAACAGTCCCCCACGTGGGAGGGGGTAGGGGGGTGTCTACATAAAAAAATTACTTCTATGCCAGGACCAGAGATCCCAGCTAGGAACTAGGTCTTTAATCCTGACTAGGCAGATAAAAACTGGCATCCTATGCAGGAAGAGAGAGGGTGTACCCTCCGGGACTGCCCATAGGCGTAGCCAGAACTTTTTTCTGCCTAGTGTCCTACTCCTGTAGGGGGCAGTATTACCCTACTGATATAAATCAGAGAGAACTGCGTCAGTCAATGAATGATAGAGAAATAGTAAGTTGAAAATTTGCGCAGAAGCAATGTGCATCCCAGATACAGAAGATTCTTACCAAAATGGTGGACCCTGTTAGCCCGCCATTCCTTGGGAAATGGGAGGTGGAACTCAATGTAAAATGGAATGAGGATGAAAAGGAGAAAATAATGGAGTTTAGCAGACGGAACAGCAATAGATATAAAAAATGAGGGAAATGAACTATACTGTATGTGTTATAAGGATGGTATGGAACACCTAGTAGAGCAAATAAATATCAACCTACAAAAATGCCACTATGTTGGAGGGGATGTGGGATAAGGGGAAATATGTCACATATTTGGCGGGAGTGTCCAATCATATAAATTCTGGGAGGAAATAGAACTCATTCAGGAAATAAACGTGAAATAAAATATCCAAAACCCCTACAATCTATTTCATAATAGTAAACTTACAGTAAAACAATATAAATGACAGTGATACTCCACTTAATAAACGCCGCAAAACATCTAATTCCAAAGTTCTGGCCTATACCAGAAAGCCCAACGATAAGAGATTGGGTTAGGAAGGTAGATAACATCTATTAGAAGAACTGTATTACACGGGAGAAAATAAATTAGAAAAATTCTTGAAAATCTGGAAAGAGTTTAAAGGTAAAGAGGTTTGGGAGGTGTGTAAAAAGGGGAATAGAAGGAGTATGGAGAGTATAGAAGGGAGCAGAATTTAAGAATAAGACAGAGGGAGTAGGAAGAAGCAGGTAGGTTGGGGGGGGGGGGGTGGTATTCGTTATACTTGTAAGAATTAATTTTTTTTGTTGGTTATATTTTTTTTTCTGAAATTTTGAATTTCAGACTTAAAGTGTGTAATCAGTGTAATGTGAAAATAACATTTATATAAAAACATAAATCGCAGCTTTGAGAAGATAGTGAAGCAAAAGACCATTCAAGAATGTGGGGGAGATTCACAAGGAGTGGACTACGGCTTGAGCCAGTGCTTCAAGAGCCACCACGCACAGACGTATCCAGGACCTGGGCTACAACTGTTCCTTGTGTCAAGCCATTCCTGAACCAGAGACAACATCAGAAGCGTCTTACCTGGGCTAAGGAGAAAAAAGGACTGGACTGCTGCTCAGTGGTCCAAAGTCTTCTTTTCAGATTAAAGTTAATTTTGCATTTCATGTGGAAATCAAGGTCCCAGAGTCTGGAAGAAGGGTGGAGAGGCACAGAATCCAAGTTGCATGAGGTCAAGTGTAAAGTTTCCAGTCAGTGATGATTTGGGGAGTCATGTTATCTGCTGGTAGAGAAAGAAAAAAGAAGAAAAAAGAAGGAAAAAGAAGAAAAAAGAAGAAAGAAGAAAAAGAAAAAAGAAGAAAAAAAGAAGAAGAAGGAGGAGGGAGAGAGAGAGGGATGGGTGAAAGAGAGGGAGAGAGAGGGAGGGGGGGGAAAGAGAGAGAGGGGGGACAGAGAGAGAGGGGGAGAGAGAGGAAGGGGGGCAGAGAGAGAGAGAGGAGAGTGTGAGAGGGGAGAGAGAGAGAGAGAGAGGGTAAAGAGAGAGAGAAAGGGTGGAGAGAGAGAGAGAGGGGGGAGAGGGAGAGAGAGGGGGGAGAGAGAGAGAATGTATCTTTCCTCCCTATTCACAGAGAGAGAGAGAGAGAGAGAGAGAGAGAGAGAGAGAGAGAGAGAGAAACAGTGACTGATCGCTGTGATAGCCAATCAGAAGCAATCATAGAAATCAGGTGACCTGGACAAGACAAAGACAGATACGCAAGAAAGCCCAGTCCAGTGGGTCCACATAAGTGTGTACTGTCAACTTGAAGGGGTTAAAGATAACACCCTAGATTTCACTAACAAATGAAGAAGACGTACTTACACTCTCTATCTTACTAAGAACCTCATAATTCTATGATGCATGGAGGAGCCTACATGGGTCTGAACGGGACATTACAATTTTACTCTCAAACCCATCATGTATAAAATAGTGGCTTGATATGTTCCTTGTGGACCAACGTATTCTGCAACAGATAATAAGGGTCACTATCTGATCTCCCTTTTCTAGGAGATCGCCTGTTTGGAGCGACCCTGGATGACAACATTAAGGGTCTCAGAGGGGAAGAGTACCTTCCTTCCGCAGGCTAGTAAGGGTAAGGATCCTCGTTGTAGACATGGCCTGTCCTTCATGGCTCACAAGAAGTTTTTTAGTTCCTCAGGGTCGGCCGACAAGGGTTCAAAGCCTCCTCGGGAGGATGCAAGTGACCTTGGTCTGGCAAGTCGAGAGCGGGATTCTCCAGACCCACAAACGAGGCTACTTCAGCATAAAGGTGCCTCCTCACCCATACTTGGGGTGGGGGGATGTCTTCGCTGTTTCCTGGACCCGTGAACTTCCTTTGGTGCAAGACAAGTGGGTCCACAAAGTCATACGGTCCAGCTACAAGATCGAGTTTCGATCTTACTCTCCGAAAAGGGCAATCAGATGGAAACGGACTGCCTGTCCATTTCCATCCGAACCACCAGATGGATGGAGAATAGGTCCCCAATCCGTCTGTTTTTGGTGGACAGGATCGGATGGTGGCGGGTGTCAGCGGACATGTATCTGCTGCTCCATAGAAAAGACCAGAGTGGCTGATCAGGTCTGCCTGAAAAATTGCACTTGTTCTTCTTTTACAGAGAGTAATCAAGGCCTACACTCTGCATTCTTCTCATGTGAGGGCAAACCTGTAACCGTTCTCATCCTGATCCTCAATGATCCGTCCTCTCATTTTTTTTTAATTCTAACTTTAAGACCTAAATGATTGTTTAAAAACAGAGCTACAAATTTCCAAAAATCTTTCTGGTTAATCGATGGACTTTTATACCAAGCTGCTGTTGGCTTCAGGAACATCCTGCACTTGTATATTCCAGGCTGAACCGATAATCACACAAAGGCAGATATAAACCGAATGATACAGGAAAAAAATAACCTAATATGCAACTAATATCCTAACTTTCTGTTCCAACATTTCCAACAGCTGACTTTACAGAGCACCGCCGACAATAACTTCTTACTCTGTGCCTTCAAATGACAGATTCAGCTGATTGCAGTAAGGGTGACGCAAATAATCGCACAGCTCCTACATTACACTGTGAATGTTGTGGGAGTAGCTTATCATCCAGTGGCTGGCTAATGTAGTTCATTAAACCTAAGACTGTCTACTAGATTATAGCAACAAATCTGTTGCATATGCGATTGGCCAAACTGGTTTCTTGTTGTTGGGAGTCAGCCGGAAGCATGCTGCAAATGTGAACTAAGTATGTAATTGTTTTGTACAATAAAATTACCTGCAGCTAAAAATTTCCTTTTGTCAAGTTTTTTTCTTTTCTTCTCTTCGCACTTATTCACAGTGACACTGAGACCTGTACTTTAGAAGCCCGGTTCACAGAAGAATGTGGTGCTGGAAACCGGTGATCTGTGCGCATTTCCTGCACTGCGTTCAAATCGCATTGCCCTTGACAGAGTTGTATAAAGTACTCGAAACCCATACTTGAGTAAAAGTACAAGTGCTCAATCAAAAAGTGACTTGAGTAGAAGTGGAAGTGCTCGATCAAAAAGTGACTTGAGTAGAAGTACTAAAGTATTCAACATTTTTTGTACTTAAGTATTGCAAGTAGTTTTTTTAAAACTTTTGCTACTCAAGTACTGAAAGTAAAAGTACCAGTAGTTTTGAAAAAAAATTGCTACTCAAGTACTGAAAGTAAAAGTACAAGTACTGGGTTATTTAGTTATTAAAGAAAGAAGTCAAAAGTTTGAACATCATATTGTTTTTTATTATTTCAAATGCAGCTTTTATTTATACATACAGTAGCTTTTATTTTCGTATGCGCTGATAATACACATGTTATGAGCTTCATGAAACCTGTCATCTACTATTCTGGCAGTGGTAATTTTTATAATAGTAACGAGTAACTATGCAGCACAAAAAAAAAAAAATCGGAGTAGAAGTATTGAAATCATTGAAAAAATTTAGTGAAGTAAAAGTGGAAGTAGGAGAAAAAAATTCTACTCCAGGAAAGTACAGATACCGCCTTTCGGTACTTAAGTACAGTAGTGAAGTAGTTCTACTTAGTTACTATACATCTCTGGCCCTTGATATCTTCAGCAGGTGTCAGTCTAATTTTAATAACACCCCAAACGCAGTGTGTTTGCCTGCACTGAATCGCATAGTACAAAACTACCATGCAATCCAGTTGCAGTGCATTTCCAAAAGTAGTGCATGCATTGGTTTTATGGGATTTGGGCCCGTTCATAAAGAATAGGCTCAAATTGCATCACACTGAATCACATGTGAAGTGCACATTCCTGTGCGATTCAGTGTGAACCTAAGCTAAATGGGACATTTTGTTTTTTACCTGAGAGTGCCGCATGTAAGTCTATGGGGACAGAGTGGCTGCACAGACAGAGTTGCTTGTCTTAGTTTGACAGGGGTGTGGGTGAGAACCCCCAAAATGTATACTGTCTGGGTTTGGGGCCGCACACCCACAACTGCACATCTGTCAGAAATGGGATAAGTGGCTGTGTCCCCATAGACTTCAAGAAAAAAATAAAAAAAAATCAGGGAATGGTGCAGGCAGTGAAGCATGAGAACCCAGTAGAAATTCCATAATGGTCCTAGACAGGTACATCAGGGGGTTATGTTCCACTGGCTCCAAAATATCAGTGCAGCACCTCAGGAGAATGAATAAATCGCTAGAGTAGCAAACAGAGCAAAACTCTGTTTCCAGGTCATCCGGACAGGCACACACAAAATCACAACTTTGGGCAGAGCACAGGTGGGAACAGCCGTCATTAATAACCGCACAAAGATTGCTACCTGCAAAAGTACACAGAGTTCCAGATATAGGATGAGATGTTCTCTAATTTGTCATGTGAAAATCTCAGGAAATAAATACCAACCCAATATACCAGATACAAAAAAGGATGACAAAGCCCCAATATTTGTTATGATTGATATTATTATTACCTGACTGCCACATACAACATACATTGATACAACAATGATGTCTGTCAACCCCTCCATATTGCCCAATATGGGTTCCTGACTCCTCCCAGGGTAATTGTCCACCCTCTGAATAGGCTTGGTTTGCCAATCAGTCCAATATATCCAGCGACCTTCCTGTTAAAAATAAGATCATTGGCCCAGTAATTCCATTGGCAAATCAATTTTTCTTATACTGTACATTGTGTTGGCCTAAAGATTATCACAGTGTCCCTTCATCCAATCAGAGGTCTTTAACTTGTAATTTGGTTCAACAATCCATTCACTATTATCAATTCACAATTCTTTAACCCCTTGGAGCCTAAGCCTTTTTCTGGCATTTGTTGTTTACAAGTTAACTACTTAAGTCCCGGAAGATTTTACCCCCTTCCTGACCAGGGCCTATTTTGCGATTCGGCACTGCGTGCCTTTAACGGACAATTGCGCGGACGTGCGACGCTGTACCCAAACAAATTTGACGTCCTTTTTTTCCCACAAACAGAGCTTTCTTTTGGTGGTATTTGATCACCTGTGCGATTTTTTGATCATGCGCTATAAACAAAAAAAGAGCGTAAATTTTGCAAAAATAACAATATTTTTCACATTTTTTTATATGAAATTCCCCCCCCAAAAAAAAATTTAAAAATCAAAATCTTTTTAACATTTTCGGCTAATTTGTTTTATGCTACATATGTTTGGTAAAAAAAAAAAATGGCAAAAAGTGTATTTTGATTGGTTTGCGCAAAAGTTATCGCGTTTACTAACAAAGGGAAAGATTTTTGTCATTTTTGGTGTTTTTTTTTTTAACGAGTAATGGCGGCGATCTGCGATTTTTTTTGCGGGACTGCGACATTGCGGCGGACAGATCGGACCCTTGACTGACATTTTTGACACTTTTGGGGTTACCAGTGACATTACTGCAGTAATCAGTGCTATACATATGCACTGTTACTGTAAAAATGACACTGGCAGGGAAGGGGTTAACTGTATTGGAGAGGGAGGGGTTAAGTGTGTCCTAGGGGTGTGTTTCTAACTGTGATGGGACATGGCTACTAGTGTAATAACAGAGATTACCGGTCTTTCTCCCTTCCCGGCGAAAGATCGCGAGTGACCGGCGGACATCGGGTCCGCCGGTCACACGCACTGACTTCTTAGGGAACGAGCCGGGCTATTGGCTCACAAGCCGGTGACAGGCTAGTGACGTACCGGTACGTCACTTTGCCTGGCCGGGGCTGACCGTCGCAGTATATGTACTTGCGGTGGTCGGCAAGTGGTTAAAAATCAGTATTTTTTGCTAGAAAATGACTTATAACCGCCAGACATTAGATCTATATACATACAGGATCTCACAAAAGTAAGTAACCCCTCACATTTTTGTAAATATTTTATAATATCTTTTCATGTGACATCACTGAAGAAATGACACTTTGCTACAATGTAAAGTAGTGAGTGTACAGCTTGTAAAACAGTGTAAATTTGCTGTCCCCTCAAAATAACTCAACACACAGCCATTAATGTCTAAACTGCTGTCAATAAATTGGGCCAATTTAGCCATTTTCCCTCCCCGGTGTCATATGACTTGTTAGTGTTACAAGGTGTGAATGTGAAATTTTATGAACTTCTCTATACCTCAGTTAACCACTTTAAGACCAGAAAGGATTTGTCCCCTTCCTGACCAGGCCCTATTTTGCGATTCGGCACTAGGTTACTTTAACGGACAATTGCGCGGACGTGCAACGCAGTGTACCCAAATTTTTTCCCAGAAATAGAGCTTTCTTTTGGTGGTATTTAATCACCTGTGCGATTTTTATTTTTTGCGCTATAAACAAAAAAAGAGCGACAATTTTGAAAAAAAAAAAACGGAATTTTTGTAAAATCTTACCTGTAAAATTCCTTTCTCTGAGTCCTCCCGACAGTCGCCGCCTCTTCATATTCATCACAATGGGGTAATTGACCTTTGCTCCGTAGGAGTAGCTAGGCAACAGAATATGTCAATATTAAAGCTTTTAGCATATCCCACCCCCAGGGGGTGGTCCCCTCAGTCAATACCCTCCTGCTTCCTGTATCCATACCTCAGTTTCAGTAGTATAGCAGTAGAGTACATAACAAACCCCAAAAGAGGGGCGGGGGCGGGGACTGTCGGAGGACTCAGAGAAAGGAATTTTACAGGTAAGATTTTACAAAAATTCCGTTTTCTCTTACGTCCCCTGACAGTCGCCGCCTCTTCCTATTCGTCACAATGGGGACATCCCAAAGCAGTGCAAACATGAGGGGTGGGAAACGCAGCCGCGCCTAAGGCATCGCAGTATCCCCAGCAGAAAAAAAGGAACCTTACCAAAGGAAGGAAACCAGCTGGGCAGCATGAAAAAAACTTGCTCAACAGGAGCAACAACCCAGGAAAAACAAATAACCTCGGGACAAAAACACATCCCAAAATAGCCAAGGTCCCAAAAATAAGGGACCCTAAGGCACTGCCGCACTAAGAACCTTGCGGCCGATGCCTGAACATCCACTTTGTAGAACTTTGAGAAGGTGTGAACGGACGACCAAGTCGCCGCCTTACACACCTGAGCCACAGAAGCCCGATGATGACAGGCCCAAGACGTACTCAGAGACCTGGTAGAGTGCGCCTTCACAGGCATAGGGGGAACTTTTCCCTGCAAAACATATGCCTGTTCAACAGTCTGTCTGATCCATTTGGCGATGGTAGAAGCCGACGCCGCCATGCCCTTCCGAGGCCCCTCTGGAAGGACAAATAGAGAATCCATCTTGCGAAAAGATTTAGTCGACGACAGGTAAACCCTGATCGCCCGAACAACATCCAAGGAGTGTAAATCCACCTCCTTTGGATGTTTAGGCTTCGCGCAAAGCGAAGGCAAGACAATGTCCTCATTGAGATGAATTTCCGAGATCCTCTTCGGGAGAAAAGAAGGGTTAGGTCGCAAGACCACCTTATCCAAGTGAATCACCAAATACGGAGACCTGCAGGACAAGGCTGCCAGCTCCGACACTCTGCGAGCCGAAGTGATCGCCACCAAAAAAGCGACCTTCTTGGACAACAGAGGCAACGAGATCTCCCTGATCTTTTCAAAGGGAGCATGTTGCAACACGGACAGAACGAGGTTCAAGTCCCATGGAGGCAAAGGCTCCCTCCTAGGAGGGACCAGGTGTCGTACCCCTTGAACAAAGGTGCTAACCAAAGAATTAGACGCCACAGGGCATTGAAAGAGAACGGCCAGCGCAGAAATCTGACCCTTAATCTTGGCCAACGCCAAACGCTGGTCCACACCCGTTTGAAGGAAAGACAACACCCTAGACACCGAGTATGAGCGAGGGGAAAACCCCCTGGACTCACACCAGGCAAAATAGGCCTTCCAAGTACGGTAGTAAACCTTCCCCGAAGAGGTCTTTCTAGCGTTGATCAAAGTGTGAATGACCTCAGGGGAGAGACCCCTATCCCTCAGGACCTTGGTTTCAACAGCCAGGCCGTCAAAGCCAGCGACTGTAAAGCAGGATGGAATATCGGTCCTTGAGACAGAAGATCTTCTCGAAGAGGCAGACGCCATGGAGCGTCGACTGCCAGATTCACGAGGTCTGCGTACCAAGACCGGCGAGGCCAGTCTGGCGCCACCAGAACCACCGTGAGCGGTTCCGAGGACAACCTGCGAAGGAACCTGGATAGTAGTTGAATCAGTGGGAATGCATACATCAGTCGATACTGATGCCACGGAGCCACTAACGCGTCCGACGCGTCTGCCCGAGGACCGCGCGTCCTTGCCACGAACCTTCCCACCTTGTTGTTCAGACGAGACGCGAACAGGTCCACATCTGGAAGACCCCACTTCGCGCACAACATCTGGAAGACATCCGGGTGGA
Organism: Pelophylax lessonae; assembly: GCF_965119305.1. NCBI lineage: Eukaryota > Metazoa > Chordata > Amphibia > Anura > Ranidae > Pelophylax > Pelophylax lessonae. The sequence continues at coordinate 220,090,312 of NC_138774.1, forward strand.
GTGACCATTCCCCTTGGTCCAGGGTCTGGCGACTCAGATAATCCGCCTGCCAGTTCTCCACCCCCGGAATGTGAACTGCCGTGATCGCCGGGACGCGCGTCTCGGCCCAAGACAGAATGTCGGCCACCTCCCGAGCCGCTCGGGCACTCCTGGTGCCCCCTTGGTGGTTGATGTAGGCCACCGCTGTGGCATTGTCCGTCTGCACCCGAACCGGACGGCCCTGAAGCCTGTCCGTCCAACGTCGAAGGCAGAGATTTATCGCCCGCAATTCCAGAATGTTGATCGGAAGGGAGGATTCCCCCTCCGACCAAGTACCCTGGGCGGATAGAACGCCCAGAACACCACCCCAGCCCGACAGGCTGGCATCCGTGGTGATCACCGTCCACGAAAGAGGGCGAAAAGACTTGCCCCCGACACCGCCGGGGACTGTAGCCACCACAGAAGATCCCTTCTGGTGCGAGGACTCAACGAGATCTGAAGATCCAGAGATTGTGGTCGCCCTTCCCACCTGGACAGGATCTCCGCTTGGAGACCCCTCGTGTGAAACTGGGCGAAGGGAATCGCCTCGAAAGCCGAGACCATCAATCCCAGACACCTCATGCCCGTCCGGAGGGACGAGCTCGGAAAGTCCCTGAGGGACTTGACTTCTTCCTGAAGTGTCCTGAGCTTGTCTTCCGGCAGGAAGACCTTCGCCTGAACAGAGTCCAGGACCATTCCCAGGTAGGGAAGACGAACCGACGGGCACAGCGTTGATTTTGGAAAGTTTATCGTCCAACAAAATTCCTGTAGAGTTTGCATCGTGACGGACAGGTCTGTCACCAGACCCTGACTGGTCGCAGACCGAACCAGAATGTCGTCCAGATACCCCAGGACCGAGATGCCCTGGGCTCTCAATAAAGCCAGAACCGGTGCAAGCACCTTGGTGAGCACCCGCGGAGCCGAAGCGAGACCAAAAGGCAGCGCCACGAATTGGTAATGATCCTCCGCAATGGCGAATCGAAGGTACCTCTGGTGACCCTCGAAAATGGGGATGTGAAGGTACGCATCCTTCAAATCGATGGATGCCATGAATTCTCCCGGAACTAGAGCAGCCACCACCGAGCGCAGGGATTCCATGCGGAACTTGCGAACCCGCACAAAACGGTTCAGAGCTTTTAAGTCCAGAATCGGACGTACCTTGCCCTCCTTTCTGGGCACAGTGAACAGATTGGAATAGAACCCCCGAAATCTGTCCCGATGAGGCACCGGAACCACCACCCCCTGAGCCCGCAGGTCCCGCACCGCCAGGTGCAGATCCCGCAAACGCTCTGGAGACAGCTGAAGATTTGAGGGAAAAAATCTGCTCGCCGGCCGAGAGAGAAACTCGATCTTGTAACCGGACCGAACGATCTCCTGAACCCACCTGTCCCGAACACGGGCCAGCCAGGGTTGAAGAAAACCGAGCAAACGTCCCCCCACCCCAGAACTGGGTGAGGGCGCCCCTTCAGGCTGCATTGTTATGGGCAGCGGACCCGGACTGGCCGGACTTCTGCTTACCTGTCCACGGCTTCTTTTGGGAGCCTTGACCTTTGAAGGGTTTGCCCTTATAGTGCGACCGAAGGCACGAAAGGACCCCTGAGAGGGTCTAAAGGAAGCATGCTTCTTACCTTGAGCAACCTTAGCCTTGTGAGACTGGGGCAAGAGCGTGCTCTTACCCCCAGTGATCCCCTTTATCAGCGTATCCAAGGAGTCGCCAAAAAGGCGAGATCCCGTATAAGGTAGATTAGCTAAAGTTTTGCGAGAAGATTGGTCCACAGACCAACATTTCAGCCAAATCAAGCGGCGAGTCAACACCGCCACGCTGTGCACACGTGCAGCCAAAGGGACTATATCTAAGTCCGCATCACACAAATACATGACACCCTGATGAATTTGATCCACCATAGCCAACGTTGTCGGCGGGGCAGAACCAGCCACCAGGACGCGCCTGAGCACCTGCGTCCAATCCGCGACAGCCTGAGCTGCCATAAGGGAAGCAAAAATAGCTTCTAGCATGGAACCGGTAACCGAGTAAGTATGGCGGGCAAGAGACTCCAGTCTCCTGTCCGTGGGATCCCGGAACACCGGGGTATCCTCCGCCGGAATCGCAGTAGATTTATTCAAAACTGCCACCGCGTGATCCACCGGAGGCGGCACACACCAACGTTCATCAGTGGCGGGTGTGAAGGGATAACGCAGCTTGAACCTACTTGGCACAGCAAAAGGCTTCTTTATATTGCGCCATTGTTCACTAACAGCGCGCTGAAAATCCTCAGTGCAAGGAAAAACCTGCGATGATTTGCGCCTCCGCTGCGTCCCATAAGAGGCCAGGAGGACATGGTTCATCCTGCAAATGCAGTGTATGTTTGATAGAAGCAACCAATTCATCCATGATTGCAAGCTCTTCAGACGAGCCAGGGGGGGAATCATCAACCCCTTCAACCTCTGCCTCCCCTTCCGACCCTACAAGGTCCAGGGACGAACGGGACCCCGATAAGGGGACCCCAGCCATAGCAGCCCCATCACCATCGCCCTCTGAATCAGAGGAAATTGAAACTCTGGGCCGTTTTGTGGATTGAGCAGCCACAAGCATCTGCACCTGAGCAGCTAGGTTAGCCACAATGGTAGCCAAATCGCCCCCCTCGGGGGAAGCAGCAGACCCTTGGCCCCCCACTAAGGTGGGAAGAAATTTGCTTTCCTGAGAATCCATGCCTCAAAAGTTTGCAGGAAAAAAAAGGGGTACTGCCCCTTTAAGATCGCGGCGAGCGTAGCCCACCGCACACACAGCACACACCGACCCCCACAGGGAGAATTACAAAACTTAGGCAAGGAATACAGGAATAAGGAAGATAAACCTGGAAGGACCACTCAGGCTGCTGCACCGATCGCTGTCCTCAGGGTAAGGAAGTGATGCAATACAGACCGCTCCTATAAAGCCTATGGAAGACTCCACAAACATGGCCGCCGGTGGGGGACTGCAAAGGCAGAGCATGCAGCGCTGACATGTGGCCTGAGCGATCGCCGCCAAAATGGCGGCGCTTGGCGCCAAAAACGCCGCTCTCATCATACAGTAATGGCCATCATACGCCTGCAGTAAGAAAAAAAATGGCGGACCGCAGCAGCGGCCGCCGCATGTATGCACAAACATGTCTCAGTTCATGCCCTACAGCATACAGCATGTCACACAGAAAAGCACACAGCCTGTAACACAGAACAGTGCAGGATAGCCCCCCTCCTTGCAACCCACAGAAAGCAGCAAACCAGACAGGGAGCCCAATAGTGTGTACAGAAAAGCAGGGTTACACAGTCCCAGACTGACACCCACTAAACAGACAGGTCCCCACACAGAGTACACTTACCTTCTGAACGGCGTGGGGAGCCCGCACAAGCGATCAAGCCGCTGCACAGAGGACAGGGAGAGTCGCAGCCAGGACGCAGTAGAACTGCGGTGCGAAACCGCATGGCGTCCAGTGAGGTAGCCACCTCACCACAGCATCCCTGCAGCGAACAGGGATGGGTCGTTCACACATGCCAGGAAAAAACCTGACTGAACGCTCGATGGCAGGCTGGGAAGCCACTGGCCCACAACCTGCGGCCAGGGGGGCCAGCCCGAGACCCAGCCCGCACGATCCTCTTCATCAGAAGAACTAACTAATGCTGAAAAAATTAACAGCTAAGTAAAGAGAGAGAAAAACACTCAAATAAAATCAAAAAGAAGATAAAGGCTGAGACAAAAAGCCCCAGCACAGAAACAGCCTGCTACTCCTGATAGCTAGACAATGAAACTGAGGTATGGATACAGGAAGCAGGAGGGTATTGACTGAGGGGACCACCCCCTGGGGGTGGGATATGCTAAAAGCTTTAATATTGACATATTCTGTTGCCTAGCTACTCCTACGGAGCAAAGGTCAATTACCCCATTGTGACGAATATGAAGAGGCGGCGACTGTCGGGAGGACGTAATTTTGAAAAAAAAAAAAACAATATTTTTCACATTCTGCTATATGACATTCTCAAAAAAAAAATTTAAAAAATCAAAATTTTTTAACATTTTAGGCCAATTTGTTTTCTGCTACATATATTTAGTAAAAAAAATCGCAATAAGCGTATTTTGATTGGTTTGTGCAAAAGTTATCGCGTTTACTAACTACGGGAAAGATTTATGTCATTTTTTTTTTTTACTAGTAATGGCGGCAATCTGCGATTTTTTGCAGGACTGCGACATTGCGGCGGACAGATCGGACCCATGACTGATATTTTTGACACTTTTGGGGGACCAGTGACATTGCTACTACAGTAAAACTGAGATGGGCGGTTGGTAATTGGTTAAAAAAGATTTAACACTGTACAATTTATCTGAATCACAGGTGGTGGTAAATATTTTGTTTTTCCAATTCCATTTTCTCTGTATAATGCATGATATGATTAGTTTAGCTTAGATACATAACAATAAGTCCTAATACAACAGAAATGGGTGTCATTTGGTTTTAAAATTGTAGTTGAAGCGGAGTTCCACCCTTAAAAGTCACTTTTCCCCATCTGCTTGCTCTGTTTTACCTGAAAAATAAATGGATAATCACGATTTTTTTTTCTTTACTTACCTTGCTTTAGAAGAAAATATACTTACCTTACTTCCTCTTCTTCCCTCTGCGGCCGCGGCCCGTGCCGTCACTTCCTGCTTGCATTGATTCCTGGGAGCTGAACGTCATCGCTCCCAGGAATCAATGCGCCTGCACCGGCCCCGCTCGTCATGTCTGGTGAAGGCGCGTCATTCCCCGCTAAACGGCTTCTGGGCATGCCTAGAAGCTGTGCAGGAATGACGCGCCTGCACCGGACATGACGAGCGGGGCCGCAGCAGACGCATTCTGGGATGAAGAGGACGCCGAAGAGGACGCGCTGGCTTCCGCTGCCCACACCTGAGATGGCAGCGCTGGACAAGACATTTTCAAGGTAAGTATTTCTTCTAAAAGGTAAGTGCAACCTGGGACAGCTCAGAGGCTATCCATTGTGGAATGTGACTGTCCCGGGGGTATTTTTAGTGAAAAAAACTTTCCGAGGGTGGAACTCCCCTTTAAGTGTGGCAGAGAAAGACAGACAAGTGGATCTGAAGTATTTTGCTTGATAAACTATTTTTTTTTTTTACCAACTAGCCGACTGTTCACAGTAATCCTACTGCGGCAGTGCGGCTCTCCTGGGTCCGGCAACGTAGACCTACGTCGCTCACGTTCACGGCTCCAGGGTGCGATCCCGATCCTGGTCTCATTCAGCTCAGAGCTGATCAGTCACCAGATGCAGACCAATGATTTTTGGTCTGGATCTGGTGATCGGTTCTGGCCAATGGCATCATGTAATGTAAACACAGGCAGGGGAAGTGATGTAATTTTCCCTCCTGGAGCCCTTTTGGTTCCAGGAGAAGAAGAAGAAGCATCTAAAATGTAAATTCCACAACACTACACTGACACTACCACACATAGGTACACTTTTAACCCCTTGATCACCCCCCCAAACCCCTCACGTAAGCAATATTTATTGTGACATAAGCAATTATTTATGTGCACATTAGCACGTATGTCATAATTATATTTATTGTTGGTATTTATGTTGGCACCAGTTACCATTATACACCTTCCCACCACATTATTGGGTTGAGTGGGCTAGTCCCCAAACCCATTTATAGGTAGCAGTGACACTCAGTTTGTTATTTATTTCATTCAGATTTATTTTGATCACAGGCAGCGCCATTTCTCACCTGCACATAGCACTTTTTCAATTGGGATACCACCACCCGGTGGTAGTTTTTAGTTAGGGCAGCAGCCTTATTATTTATTTATTCACCACTTAGCTTGGTCCATAGAGTGGGAAACCCCCATATTTCTTGGTAATTAAAATCTGCCTACAAGCCCTCCCACTGATCAAAGGAAGTACTTGTCATTGGCTAGTGCTGGGGCCCAGAGTCCTGCATTGGAGCTCTCAAAAGAATTGTAAACCAACAGTGAAGGGGTGGAAATCCCCAAATTATATCCCAAATTAGGGTGGCACTGTCCCTTTAGGAGAAGCAGAGCAAGACTCTGGCCAAAGGCCTCTCACTAGTATGCAGTCTGCTGTAAAGCCTGCTCCCTTTCTCTGGCGTACGGAACCCTGGACATTCAAGGGCTGCGTCTGTGGCAATGGCGGCAACTCTGGACTCTGCAGTGACGAACTGTTACAAAGGCAGTGGTGCTTGCTTGGTCCCTCTGATGGTAGTGGCCTCTGAGCAACAGCACAGTGCCACCCTGATATAAGTATGAGTTCTTGCCCTTCATGTGAGACCCCCCAAGCCCAGGCTTCTTCTTTTTGCTCCTCCATCTGGCACAACTTCCTCCTGGGACTTGTAGTACCACCAAGTCTGTCAGTGTAAAGTCTCCAAATGGGGACTACATCCACCCCCCACAAATCCCTGCAGTTCCCAGCAGCTCCCTGGGTGGGCTTTCTCTCCCCAGAATATTGTGCAGCCAATCCTTGCCCTTCTGCTGTCTGAGTGAGTGGTAGGTGGGACCGCCATCCAGCAGCCGCAGAGTCCTCTTTCTCCTCTTCTCTAGCCCAGTAGCTCTGGCAGGGAGAAGAAGAGAGTCTGTAGGGTAAGCTGTGTGTGATAAACCCATCATGCAGAGGGACAAAACAGCACCACTGCCAAGGCTGCAAAAGCAGTTATGTATTCAAAATGCAGTACATGTATTTAACCATTTCAAAACCAGGCCATTTTCTGACACTTGATGCTTACAAGTTAAAATCAGTATTTTTGCTAGAAATACAATATATTTTAAAAGATACTAAACCGTAAAGTTAGCCCAATTTTTTTGTTTAATCTGAAAGATGTTACGCTGAGTAAATGGATACCTAACATGTCATGCTTTGAAATTGTGCAAACTCGTGGAATGGTGACAAACTACGGTACTTAAAAATCTCCAAAGGCAACAATTTAAAATGTTTTACAGGTTACTTGTTTAGAGTTACAGAGAAGGTCTAGTGCTAGAATTATTGCTCTCGCTCTAACCATCTCGGTGATACCTCACATGTGTGGTTTGAACACTGTTTACATTTGCGGGTGCGACTTATGTATGCGTTTACTGTGGCGCGTGAGCACGGAGGGATGGCTGCTTTATTATTATTTTTTAGGAAGAGATGTCTAAAATTATCCCGCGTCCTGGAAATAATATATAAAAATGTTGAAGATGTGCAGAAGAAATTATATTATACCTATGTTTAAAAAGAGGAAATAGAGAGTTTGCTGCCACCTCTGAATTTCCCAATAAGGGAATCTGGATAATGTATAGAAGGAGATGTGAGGTAGGCGCTCCTCTAAGAGTATATGAAATATTGTATAAAGTGCTAAAGCAAGATGAGATACAATGAGCAATATAAATAATGAATCATATATGATGAGAAAGTGCTCTTGTGCTTATTATGATTACAACCAAGTGCTAGGGCTGTGATTCCCTTCCCAACCACTGGAGGGAGTGACGTGTAGAAGAATAAATTATATAGGGATGATATAAATAAGGTGATTAACCACTTTACCACCGGAGGATTTTGCTGTCTTACGGCCAGGCCACTTTTTGCGATTCGGCGCTGTGCGACTTTAACTGACAATTGCGCGGTCGTGCGACGCTGTACCCAAACTAAATTTATGTCCTTTTTTTCCCACAAACAGAGCTTTCTTTTGGTGGTATTTGATCACCTGTGCGATATTTACTTTTTGCGCTATAAACATAAAAAAAGAGCGTTTATTTTGAAAAAATAACAATATTTTTCACATTTTTTTATATGAAATTCCCCCCCCCAAAAAAATGTAAAAATCTAAAATGTAAATTTTTTTTAATTTTTGGCCAATTTGTTTTCTGCTACCTATGTTTGGTAAAAAAAATCACAATAAGCGTATTTTGATTGGATTGCACAAAAGTTATTGCGTTTACTAACAAAGGGAAAGATTTCTGTCATTTTTGGTGTTTTTTTTTTTTTTTACGCGTAATGGCGGTGATCTGCGATTTTTTTTGCGGGACTGCGACATTGCGGCAGACAGATCGGACCCTTGACTGACATTTTTGACACTTTTGGGGGTACCAGTGACATTACTACAGTAATCAGTGCTATACATATGCACTGTTACTGTAAAAATGACACTGGCAGGGAAGGGGTTAATTTTATTGGAGAGGGAGGGGTTAATGTATGCCTGGTGCTTACTGACGTGTGAGGGGGGGAGGTGACTGTGTGACACAAGGACAGATCGAGGGTTCAACTATGCTGAACCCTGCAATCTGACCCTGCCTGTCACTTCAGAGATCCGCCCGCTGTGTTTACACACAGCAGCGGATCTCCATACTCGATCCCCGACGATCGGGTAAGAGCAGTGGCGATTGCCGCCGCTCCTCCCCTGGCCCGACTCCCGCTGTGACTGAAAACAGTGGGAGCGAGCCTCCGGCGGCGCGCGCGCGCCGCCCACAAGTGGCGGAGTCCAGCGGCGTAGGTCTACGTCGCTGGACGGGAACGAGCCACTTTGCTGCAGTAGCAGCAAAGTGAGCGGAGGTAAAGTGGTTAATTAATAGGTGATCTTATAAAAGTGCCAATAATGTGATTATATTGAATTGAAGTGCTCTATATTCAACTTTCAAAGGAGTAAATCACAACGTGCCTTATATAAATATGACAATAATTAAAACACTAATGGTGACAAAAAATAAAAATGTGCTGGTTCAAAGTTGGTGCTAGTGCTGTAGCAGTCCACAGTCCATAAATACAGTGCTATCCTGTGTTGGTTGCAGCTCCCTCCAAATAGCTCAAAGTTCCTGTGCTTCCCACCCCGTCGTTGCGTCACTTCCGCTAGAGGTGGTTGAGGGCCGTGGAACGCACGGACCCGGATATCTGCTGCTATACCGTAATACTGCTGCTAAACTGTGAGTGGATATTTGTTTTAAGTTAAATAAATACTTTTACATACTACACTATGGAGGTATTTCACTACTTTCTCCATATGTGAGCGATGGTACCGTAGGAAGCCGATAGGAGAGCTGCGAAGACCAGGGAAACATCCTTACTGCAATTAAGGCTACATACCCCTGCAGGGGTAAGGATTTGTGGTGAGTGCATAACCATAAGGGGAACAGCACCTGCACGAGCCTTGATGCACTAAGGAAGAAGGAAGCACTGTCACTTTAGGCTTTGGATATTTTTACAGCACAGGGAACGCTCCCCATCACCAACTTTGAACCAGCACATTTTTATTTTTTGTCACCATTAGTGTTTTAATTATTGTCATATTTATATAAGGCACGTTGTGATGTACTCGTTTGAAAGTTGGATATAGAGCATTTCAATTCAATATAATCACATTATTTTCACTTTTATAAGATCACCTATTAATTAATCACCTTATTGATATCATCCCTATACAATTTATTCTTCTACACGTCACTCCCTCCAGTGGTTGGGATGGGAATCACAACCTTAGCACTTGGTTGTAATCATAATAAGTACTTTCTCATCATATATATATATATATATATATATATATATATATTTTTTTTTTTTTTTTAAATGTTTTTATTTTTATTTCATTGATTTTTTACACTGTCCCTTAAAGTTTTTTTTTAAATCACTTTTATTTCTGTCACAAGGAATGTAAACGCCCCAGGTGACAGCAATAGTCATGTCAGGTATTTTTAGGGATCTGGGTTCCCTTGTTTGGGGCAGGATCACATGTTTCCAGCCCAATAGAAATCAATGGGAGCGCCTGAAAAACGCAGGTAACACGTGTTTTTGTTCCTAACAGCCAGTCTCCTCCTCCTAGTAACCTCCTTCCAACTGAAGGAAACAAAAACCCTTACACCTGAACATGCATGGAAAACACATGTAAACACAAGTGAAGAAGCCGACACTCACGTGTGCACCGAGCTTTAGCACTGGAATGAGCGATTTCCGAAAAAGGATGCAATGAGGCTTTATTACCTTGGTTTCATGTTCTGTTCTATCACTTAGCTTCATTTTTTATTTATTAGAAGGTAATCGGTGTACATGAGTTGAAGAAGATTTATTTTGGAGAAAGAAAGACAGTGAAGAGCGTAGAATTTGGCTCTTAGCACGCAGTACAATCTAGGAGTAGTGTGTACTTCTCTGTGTTTTAGTGTGCCCTGAGGAAGAGGGAGGGGGGGGGGGTCTAAGCAAGAGAGGGGGGTGAGGAAAGGGGTGTCTAAGGAAGAGGGGGGGTCTGAGCAAGAGAGGGAGGGTGAAAGGGGGTTCTGAGGAAGAGAGGGGTGTCTGGGGGGGTCTAAGCAAGAGAGAGGGTGAGGAAAGGGGTGTCTAAGGAAGAGGGGGGGTCTGAGCAAGAGAGGGAGGGTGAAAGGGGGGTTCTGAGGAAGAGAGGGGGTGTCTGGGGGGTGTAAGGAAAACAGGGTAGGTGGGTGAGGGGGGGGGGGTCTGAGGAGGAAATGTCTAAGGAAGGGAATGGGTGTTTAAGGAAGGGGGAAAGAGGAGAGGGGGGTCTAAGAAAGAAGGGGGCTGAGGTAGAGAGGGGGGGCCTCTTGGGGGTGGGGGGTCAAAGGAAGAATGGAGGGTAAGGAGCGGGTGGTTGGGGGGGGTGTAGGGAAAACGGAGTAGGTGGGTAAGGGGGGGGGTCTGAGGAGGAGAGGGGGATCTGAGGAAGAGAAGGGGTGTCTAAGGAAAAGGGGGTGAGGAGAGGGGCCTAAGGAAGAAGGGATGAATGGAGGAGAGGGGGGCCTGAGGAAGAGAGGGGGTGTCTGGAGGGTGCCGAAGGAAGAAGGGGAGGGGGTGTTTAGGGGGGGGTTCTAGAGAAAAAAGGGTAGGTGGGGTCTGAGGAAATGTCTAAGGAAGGGGGACCTAAGAAAGAAGGGGGCTGAGGAAGGGAGGGGTGTCTGGGGGGGGCAAAGGAACAAGGAAAGGTAAGGAGGGGGAGGGGGTGTTTGGGGGGGGTCTAGGGAAAACGGAGTAGGTGAGTCTGAGGAGGAGAGGAGGGTGTCTAGGAGGAGGGGGAGCTCTGAGGAAGGGGGGGGGGTCTAGGAAGGAGATGAGGGGGTGAAGAAGAGAGGGGGCTCTGAGGAGGAGGGAGGGAGGGAAGGTC